>NC_091159.1:52299185-52636685 GCF_040958095.1 Procambarus clarkii
CCTTAGAGTCAGCAGATAACATTAAAAAAGATTTTATACCATTTCTTTGACCCATATGTGTGTCAGGGTCCCTTTTAAGTCTCAATATTCTTATGTTCCTGGCATCCAACAGTTTGTGTGTGTGTGTACTTTGAATATTCATTTTAAATATCTTATATGTCGTTATTATGTCTCCTCAAAGCCCTTCTCCTCCAGTCAGGTGAGGTTTAGGGTCTTTAGTGTGTCCTTGTAGATAAGTTCCTATAGCCTTGTTGTATATTTTGGGAAGTTTCCAATTGATTCTGGGCTTTTTACTGAACGGGGTTCCATGCAGGTGCTGCATACTCGTGAATAGGTCTCACGTAGGTTGCAAATTGACTAAAATAAAGGGGGTAATTAGTCTGAGTTCCTGAAGGCTATCTGGGACTTGGCTGGTATGGTATGAGCTGCAGATATCATTATTGTATTGTATGCTTTGTGTAAAGTGTAAATTGTATACTTTGTGGGAGGGTATAAAGACAGACAGACAGATAGAGGCACGGAAAGAGAGAGAGAGAGAGAGAGGGAGAGAGGGAGAGGGAGAGAGGGAGAGAGGGAGAGAGAGAGAGAGAGACAAGTTTTAAGGAACACGGAGCCTCACTCTCCTTGACCTGGTCGTGGGAGTTACCTTAAATTCACAAGACTGAGAATACAGCACAACCAGGTCACACACCTGCACCACACCTGCCCCACACCTGCCCCACACCTGCCTCACACCTGTCCCACACCTGCCACACACCTGCCTCACACCTGCACCACACCTGTCCCACACCTGCCTCACACCTGTCCTACACCTGCCTCACACCTGCCTCAAACCTGCCCTACACCTGCCCCACACCTGTCCCACACCTGCCCCACACCTACCTCACACCTGCCCTACACCTGCCACACACCTGCCTCACACCTGTCCCACACCTGCACCACACCTGTCCCACACCTGCCTCACACCTGTCCTACACCTGCCTCACACCTGCCTCAAACCTGCCCTACACCTGCCCCACACCTGTCCCACACCTGCCCCACACCTACCTCACACCTGCCCCACACCTGCCTCACACCTGCCTCCCACCTGCCCCACACCTGTCCCACACCTGCCCCACACCTGCCCCACACCTGACTCACACCTGCCTCCCACCTGCCCCACACCTGCCCCACACCTGCCCCACACCTGCCTCCCACCTGCCCCACACCTGCCCCACACCTGCCCCACACCTGCCCCACACCTGCCCCACACCTGTCTCACACCTAGGTGTTTCTCAGGTCCTATGATCTTTCTCGTCTGCTTTAGGGAATTGTCTGCCTTTCAGCCTGCACTGTCCCTGTCGTATTCTTTGCCCCTTCTCCTATTCTCATTACGTTGCATTTGTCTTGGTTGAAGTCTAACAACCATTTATATCATTATATATGGTGCAGCGCATTCGCGTCAACCTCTAGTGTCTGGCAGCCGACTCTGCTTTTCTCTCCGTCAGCTCTGCGTCGTCTGCAGACACGGATCTTAGAAACAGAATAGGCTCCAGTACTGGTCCTAAGGCACCCGACGTGTGTGTGTGTGTGTGTGTGTGTGTGTGTGTGTGTGTGTGTGTGTGTGTGTGTGTGTGTGTGTGTGTGTGTGTGTATATGTGTGTGTGTGTGTGTGTGTGTGTGTGTGTGTGTGTGTGTGTGTGTGTGTGTGTGTATGTGTGTGTGTGTGTGTGTGTGTGTGTGTGTGTGTGTGTGTGTATGTGTGTGTGTGTGTGTGTGTGTGTGTGTGTGTGTGTGTGTGTGTGTATGTGTGTGTGTGTGTGTGTGTGTGTGTGTGTGTGTGTGTGTGTGTGTGTGTGTGTGTGTGTGTATATGTGTGTGTGTGTGTGTGTGTGTGTGTGTGTGTGTGTGTGTGTGTGTGTGTGTGTGTGTGTGTGTGTATGTGTGTGTGTGTGTGTGTGTGTGTGTGTGTGTGTGTGTATGTGTGTGTGTGTGTGTGTGTGTGTGTGTGTGTGTGTGTGTGTGTGTGTATGTGTGTGTGTGTGTGTGTGTGTGTGTGTGTGTGTGTGTGTGTGTGTGTGTATGTGTGTGTGTGTGTGTGTGTGTATGTGTGTGTGTGTGTGTGTGTGTGTGTGTGTATATGTGTGTGTGTGTGTGTGTGTGTGTGTGTGTGTGTGTGTGTGTGTGTGTGTGTGTGTGTGTGTGTGTGTATTCACCTAGTTGTGTTTGCGGGGGTTGAGTTGAGCTCTGCTCTTTCGACCTGCCTCTCAACTGTCAATCAATTAACGATCATTTTTTCTCCCACACACACAGGAAGCAGCCCGTAACAGCTGTCTTAACTCCCAGGTACCTATTTACTGCCAGGTAACAGAGGGCATCAGGGTGAAAGAAACTCTGCCCCCATTTGTTTTCCCGCCATCGCTGGCAATCGAACCCCGGTCCGCAGGATGACGAGTCCTAAGTGCTGTCTACCCAGCCACCAAGCGGTGTGTGAAGGCATTGTTCAAATCACTATAAACACAGCGTAATAGGTCGTCGGTTTCTCTGGACCTGTAATTAGACGGCTGCTGTTTATGGATACGACAAGACTCTTGGGTCACGACGCTTGGGCAAGAGGCCGCCGGAGGCCAGGTCAGGTAAACTCAAATATGTAAACTCTTAATGTCAACACCACCTTGGTGAGATATTTGTCCCCGCCGCCCATTATTAGCTTGATAATGGGGACTTGAGGTATTAGAATGGCGCCCATTGTTGTTTTATGTAGATATCTTTATGTTAAATTATCATTATAACGACTGTATGTCAAGACCCAAGATATCAAGGGTGACTCTGGCCTCATTATTTACCCCAAGACAATATTAAGAATGACCTTCCTCAGTCCTTATTCTTTTTCTTCCTTTTTCGTCCTCAACTTCTTTATTCTTGTGTTCCTGCTCCTGCTGCTGGTGCTTCTCTTCCTCTTTCATCACATACAGATCACGTAGGACGTGAGAGTTGGGTCACCTGCCGCGAGGTCACACCACCAAGCCCCATTGACCTCGTCTTACTTCGTTAACTCCAATGGGGTCAAAAGGCGAGGTGGAGAGAGAGAGAGAGAGAGAGAGAGAGAGAGAGAGAGAGAGAGAGAGAGAGAGAGAGAGAGAGAGAGAGAGAGAGAGAGAGAGAGAGAGAGAGAGAGTGAGAGAGAGAGAGTGTTGAGAGACGCAAACATCAAACGTCTTCTCAGTTTCCCTCTCATAAGTGGTACTGATGACCTGAGATGAACTGAGTCGACTCTTATTGCCGGCACACTTGCCTGGTGAGCTGGGGGGGTGGCTGGGGTGGCTGGGGGAGGTCTAGAGGGGAGACTGACAAGAACACGTTAGCTCATCTGGTCCCCAGGACTGGTGTAGGCCTCCTTCAGGGGGGTCACGCCTCTCAACCTTCAATTTAATCCTTGTTCCCTAATCCTCTGAATTCTGTCGTATTTGCTCTTGACTTCACGTATGTTCCTTGCGTCCACTACTTCACTCCCATTCAGGTTATCGAAGAATCATTTATGCTAGGATCATGTCCCTCTGTCTTTTCTCCAGCATTGTGAGGTCAGGGACACTTGACCTTTCCTCGTAGCTCACCTCTTTCACCTCCAGATCCAATCTTGTGACAAACATCTGGATCTGTTGTATCTTCCCCACCGCCCGTTGCATTGTGTATTGCTCTTGTCTAATAATACATATGGGCGGGGGAACACATGGTGACTCTTGGGGCCCGCCTCGAAGCATTGAAGTTTCTGTTCTCGCACTAGTGGAGAGTTTTAGTCTCTGGCCGCTCTTAGTCAAGCCCATGCCATTTAAAACTACGGATATGTCTGTTCTAAACGTCTCTCTGGCTCATCTCTGTCTCCAGAGTCCCCCATATCTTGTCTCGTTCGTGTTGACCTGAAACTGTCTATCTCTGACTGCCTGATCTACGTCTCTCTGTGGTTCGTACGACTCAATCGCTTCACCTCTGGCTCTTGTTTCTTCCCGTGGCTGTTGTTTCAACTCCTGAAGCCTTTTCCTCGGGGCTCAGATGCCACACTAAATTTCTGATAACAGTCTCGTTGTAAATCTTTGAATCTTTAGTGATAAAAAATGGTTTCACAAGATAAGAGTTACCTGCTCGGTAAGGGGGTTTGAATACGTTAACTGAGTGAATGTTTACGCTACAGGCTGAAGGTGAATGTTTACAGTACAGACTGAAGGTGAATGTTTACAGTACAGCCTGAAGGTGAATGTTTACACTACAGACTGAAGGTGAATGTTTACACTACAGCCTGAAGGTGAATGTTTACAGTACAGACTGAAGGTGAATGTTTACACTACAGCCTGAAGGTGAATGTTTACAGTACAGGCTGAAGGTGAATGTTTACACTACAGCCTGAAGGTGAATGTTTACAGTACAGACTGAAGGTGAATGTTTACACTACAGCCTGAAGGTGAATGTTTACAGTACAGCCTGAAGGTGAATGTTTACAGTACAGCCTGAAGGTGAATGTTTACAGTACAGCCTGAAGGTGAATGTTTACAGTACAGGCTGAAGGTGAATGTTTACAGTACAGGCTGAAGGTGAATGTTTACAGTACAGGCTGAAGGTGAATGTTTACACTACAGACTGAAGGTGAATGTTTACACTACAGGCTGAAGGTGAATGTTTACACTACAGACTGAAGGTGAATGTTTACACTACAGGCTGAAGGTGAATGTTTACAGTACAGGCTGATGGTGAATGTTTACACTACAGGCTGAAGGTGAATGTTTACAGTACAGCCTGAAGGTGAATGTTTACACTACAGACTGAAGGTGAATGTTTACACTACAGCCTGAAGGTGAATGTTTACAGTACAGACTGAAGGTGAATGTTTACACTACAGCCTGAAGGTGAATGTTTACAGTACAGTCTGAAGGTGAATGTTTACAGTACAGCCTGAAGGTGAATGTTTACAGTACAGCCTGAAGGTGAATGTTTACAGTACAGGCTGAAGGTGAATGTTTACACTACAGGCTGAAGGTGAATGTTTACACTACAGGCTGAAGGTGAATGTTTACACTACAGGCTGAAGGTGAATGTTTAAACTACAGGCTGAAGATGAATGTTTACACTACAGGCTGAAGGTGAATGTTTACACTACAGGCTGAAGGTGAATGTTTACAGTACAGGCTGAAGGTGAATGTTTACAGTACAGGCTGAAGGTGAATGTTTACACTTCAGGCTGAAGGTGAATGTTTACAGTACAGGCTGAAGGTGAATGTTTACACTACAGGCTGAAGGTGAATGTTTACAGTACAGGCTGAAGGTGAATGTTTACACTACAGACTGAAGGTGAATGTTTACACTACAGGCTGAAGGTGAATGTTTACAGTACAGGCTGAAGGTGAATGTTTACACTACAGACTGAAAGTGAATGCAACACGTCTCGAGTCAACGCTTCAAGCATCCACCTTTAACAGCGGCCAGTTGTTTGACATATATATACGAAATACAGACCATTAGTTCAGATTTTGTACATACACATCTGTGTATACATCGACGCTTCGATGATGGGTTAAATGAAGCATGATTCAAAAGCTACTTATAGCTTCGACAATAGCCAAGTAAAATACAGATTTTCCACCACTTGGGCTGGACGGTAGAGGGACGGTCTCGCTTCATGCAGGTCGGCGTCCAATCCCCGACCGTCCAAGTGATTGTGCACCATTCCTTTCCCTCCGTCCCATTAACAAATCCTTATCCAGATCCCTTACAAGTGTTATATAGTCGTAATGGCTTGGCGCTGTCTTCTGATAGTTCTCTTCACAGACTAATTAGGACAGAGGGTCATTTCCCTGTTTACCAGTAGATTATTATTGGAACCTTATCATGCTTTCAGACCATCACAAATATCTAGATAACTATCCAGGTAGTCTGAGAGGGGTGGATGGTGTCTCAACTTTAGCCAGAGAACAGGATGCGTAGATCTACGTGCAACCCGTCCTCAGAACAAGTCCATTCCACCCAGCAGTCGACCCCAAAGACGCATTCATCAATTTTAACATGCTATTTATTCAAAATAGGATTTTTCTCATATATAAATTAATATTGTCGAATATTAGCATGCTGTCCATATGCAGGTATTGGTTAGGTTAGGTTAAGGGTTTAGGTTCTGTTGGTGATTATTTGTATTTGTAGTACGTGTGTGAAGCATTTACAGCGTTGTGGTTTGAACAAAGTCGTCAGCGAAGCACTTGTTCCGGAAGTGTTCGGACGAAATCAGTTGTGAGTCGTGTGTAAACCGATTTTCATTCATAAACAGGGGGTTTGGCGGGTGCATGGAATGGGCTTTGGCATTTGTTTATAAGGACGGGCTGCATTTACAGAGTTGCGATTCGAACACAGGACGTCAGCAAAGCAATGCTCAAGAAAAGTTCGAGCGTCATCAGTGTGTAAACCGTTTCTCACTCATAATCATAAACAAGGGGTTTGGCGATTGGATTAATGAGCATTTGGCGCGTGTTGATGAGGACGGCCAGTTGGTCAAGTGACGTAAAGTGCAAGGATCCAATTAGACAACGTTTGGCTCTAGCGTGAGCTCTACTGGAGAACGTTTGGCTCTAGCGTGAGCTCTATTGGACAACGTTTGGCTCTAGCGTGAGCTCTAACTTTCTCAAACTCACGCTTCAGTGAAACTTCGTTCAAAAGAGGTTCAATCAAACATGTACGTTTGGCAGATTGAACCTCTTTTCAACGAACATATTTTTCCAACATATGTACTTAATTACTACATTTAATTGCTACTATTACTATTAACTACTACTACTACCTGCAACTACCACTGTAACCACAACTACAACTAGTACTACCACTACTTTTACCAGCTACCACAACCAGAACTAAGGCGGTGGGTGAGGTTGGGACCAAATATAATAAAATAGGCTACCCTCGCCACCTCATTGTTCAAGCTAGAACTCTTCACAACCTTTGTTCAATAACCTTTAATGCAATACCTCTTTTGGAGGTAGGGAGAATAATCTATTTCTCTTTTTAGCTCTTCCTCCTATGTTATCTTTCTTCATTATCGCTTTATCTTATTTTCTCATTTTTTTGCTTCTGTCATTTTCCAATTCGATGGATGTATGACTCAAATTATTATGCTTCGACATAATTATATCTAAAATTTAATGGTAATATTTAGCTATGGATTGTAATTTAGAAGTATCAGTCGCATAAGTTATGAGAATTAGTAGAGTTTCAACTAATTCTGCTCCTCTCCCTCCCCCGAGAATTGAACCTGGAGTTCCTTAATGTGAGTCGAACACGAACCCAACTGTTTAATCGAGACTCTTAACATAATTACTGTACTTGCAAAAGTATTTGTTTAGGCATACAAATTAGATGAATATGTGATTGATTGATTGATGAAGATTAAGCCACCCAAAAGGTGGCACGGGCATGAATAGCCCGTAAGTGGTGGCTCTTTTGAGCCATTACCAATATCAAGAGCTGATTACTGAAAATCTGTAAAGGTGCGACTGTACCCTGCGTGACGGGAGATATCTCCCGTTGGCTATGGTTGGTAGTCAGGATTAAATATTTCTGCAAAACTCTTCTAAAAAATGTTTTAATATATTTATGTTATATTTAAGATAGTCTATTAAGCAAACATCACTTAATATAAATGTTCTAAGATGGATTCATATTTTTAATTTTTCCATTTCATACACTTTCTTATTTTCTACTATTTTGTTTTTCACGTGAGAGTTTTATCTAGTTTTGTGAGTTTCACCAATTTTCATATTTCCACACTGAACGTTCAGATCCTGTTATTAGCCATGCTTTCCGACTCTTTCTCTGAATGTTACTCAATAAATTCCAGCCCAGCGTCGTGACTCTCTGCGTCCCGCGGGAGGTCTGGCGCTCTGTTGACAGAGACGTGAGCAACCTGACCTTCAGGGTGTTCTTCACCGTGTTCTACGATAGACACTCGTTAAATATGACCATTTTCTTTGATACGTGCACGAGTTATATATATGACCATTTTCTTTGATACGTGCACGTCTTATGTATGATCATTTTCTTTGATACGTTTACTTGTTATATATGTGTGTGTGTTTTGTGATACGGATGCTTATTATAAGGGCCATTTTCTACGATACGGACATTTGATATAAATGAATATATGATCATTTTCTATGATTCGAATTTCTTATATGTGACCATTTTCTATGATTCGAATTTCTTATATGTGACCATTTTCTATGATTCGGACACTTGTTAAATAGAAAAGCTTTCAATGACATGGATACATATTATATGTGACCATTTTCTACGATACAGACACTTGTTATGTATGACACTACAAAAGGTACCCATTCACGGCCGGGTACCTTTTCTCCCCTCTGTTCCTCTCTCTGCACTCTCTCCCAATCTCCTCTCCCCCACCTCTTCTCCCTACCTCCTACTCCCTTCTCTCTCTCCATCTTTCTCCCCCTCTCCCGCATCATTCCTGTCCCCCACTGGGGTAAGCGTCAAAACTCTACGGGAAATATCCTCCTGATTTAATTTCCGATTTCATGAAAATCGCTAGATGAGCTGTTGATGCCGATATTTCTCAGAGCATAGCACTTGGCGGACCCCGACTGGCCTATGACGCTCTCATACCCCTATGTTTCATGTGTGACAGTTGCGTGAGGCTAGCCCCGAGCGTCTGGCCTCCTACTTCAGACAGTTTTTTTTTTCATTTTAATTCATTTATTATGCACCCCATACCCATCCTGTGAGCGGTAGTGGAAATGGTTACAGAGGCACATAATGGGCTCAGGGACTGAACCCCATAATTCATTTAGCTAAGCAAGTTACACACCTGACGAGCTAGTTACAAAATTCAATTCACATCGTCACATTATCAATTGGCTCGAGACCGACCACAAGTACAGTTTCTAAATGAAGCAACTGACATATGTGGAGAGCTAGTGTCACAATTGATATGTTGTCCTGCACACCGCCCCCCACCCCCCTCATCCAGTGGGCAGCGGTGGATAGGTTACAATCACTCAGTTACTACCTACAGTTAGCAAACTGGGGATATTTAGCGAAAATTTCTGGTAGCAGATCACTTTGAATTAAATACACATCTATGGAACATTTTTTATTGAATTGTCTCTGGATTCACGGATCTTTTCGCACTCCATCACATAGTGACGGAGGGTGTGCGTGAATAATTTTGTTGACACAGTTTCCATTTGGTCAGATCTACATCAGCAGATAATGAGAATTCGTAACCGAGTCTAAGCCGAGCAGTAGTAACATCTAGAAGTCTGTTGATTTTATTGGATGAACCATAGATGTGTGGCTCCTCTTGCATGATAGTATGATGCTATCATCATACTATCATGCAAGAGGAGCCACACATCTATGGTGGAATTACTGATGTCGATTTCACTTTGCCTCAGAACTACATGATATTCAATTTTAAAGATATGGATTGTCTCGATGTCTGGAGAGACCTAAACCTTCTTCCTTGCCTCCATTATCTCAGCAGTGGCACTAGACGCATCTTCTATGTGTTCAATCATTTACAACCGAGCTTCGTCTGTTCTTGACTTTGATGGCATCGACCTCTGATGGGTTACGGAAACCTCGTGACGAGTCCAAAACTTGATCTTTCTGAGTGCATCGTGTGATCTGCTTGAGTGCAAGGCTTCATCTTCCAGGGTGCTAGGCGTGATAGAGTCACTTGAGTTCAAGGTAGAGCCTGATTGAGCCAGATGCCGAAGGATTTAGGGTCGTTAACAGTGAGATTTACAGCCCCCCACGAATATTAAAGCTTCAAGGCTAATAAGTGTGACTTTCCAGGTGGTGAGTGGGTTCAAGGTTCGAGGCTGGGAGGTCGGCACAGTACACACACTGGGGAGAGTGGGCTTCCCAAGCCCTAAGCCCCGCGTCACAGGCTTCCCTGGATGTTGCATCAGTCCAGCCTCTGTATTAGCGTTCAGATCTTTAAACCTGCAACGCTGCGCGTCATTACAGGAATCACCAAAATGCCGATACTGTACCTGCTAAGTACTCACTGTAATCCTATCTCTGTATGCTTTTAAATTATTATTACTATTATTATTAAAGGTGGAGGAAAGGGATAATACACGTGTAGGTGTATTAAAACCAGATTTTCGGATGCAACCCACATCCTTTATCCGACACTGGTCCGAAGAACAGTGTTAACAACACCTCGAAACACCAGGCACAACCAGAGGTGGCCCCACCCCCATATATATATATATATATATATATATATATATATATATATATATATATATATATATATATATATATATATATATATATATATATATATATTGGTAGCAGTCTTTCTTGTAAACATATGTTGTTGAATATGACCGAAAGGGTAAGATTAATAATTCTAACACGAATCTTCTCAATATTTCTTACGTTTTTCTTCACTGTCGAGGGTAATTGAAAAATTAACTCTCCAAAATGCATTTTTTACATTTTTATTTTAGGTCTGACACCTAAAAGCGTTTCGCAAGGCTTCTTACATTTTCAAAAGACTGATTTACACATATTATGTATCATGCTTATATTCGTTTTGACTGAGGTGATATGATACAAAAGTTTTGGGCGAGGTGACAAAACACGAATCAATGGGTATAAATTGGATAGGAGAACATAAGAATGAAAGTACAGAAGGCCTATTGGCCCATATTTTCTCTTGCTGCTTCTATGTTAGTATGGACGACATATTCGACCTCAAGACGCAAAAGAAGATAACCAATAAAGACACCTTGCAAGTGGAACTTTCTGCAGGAGGAAAAATTCGAGGTAACTACAGAAGCACCATACTGTCCCCTGAGCTCAAAGCAGCAGCTAAGAGCCTTCTTGAGAATAAGGAGATCGTCGTCAAAAGAGGTGACAAGTCGCCAATATACGTTATTCTTAAAAAAGACGAATATCTGGCAAAAATGAGCCACATACTCTCCGACCAAACTAAATTCCAAAGGGTAACGAAGGACACTACAGCCAAATTAAAAACTAAGGTAAACAGATTGATCGAATCTGTGAATGCCAAGAAATCCGGACTCTACCTGCCAAAGGTTATTAGGGAATACAAACCTGGTTATGCGTATGGGCACTGCATCCAGGGTTCCTGCCCGCCATCTGAGGAGCTGGAGGAACTCGACAACCTATGATAACCATCTTTGTAACCCATATGTAACTCCTTTTTTGTAACAAAGTTCAAATAAAGTAAATATATATGAGTACATACAAAAGAATGGGGGTGGTAGGAGAAGATAATATTAGTGTTCAGTGAGAAACCACAAGGTCTCCTCTGAATACTTTTTATTTTCTTCTCCGAGGCTATGGGTCCCCACATTGGCACCAGAGGTGGTACCCTCACAAACTTTATATATATATATATATATATATATATATATATATATATATATATATATATATATATATATATATATATATATATATATATATATATATATATATATAGGACTAAGCAGTGCTCCCAGTTAGCCTTCATTATATAGGTATACATAAGGCAACACAGATAGCATTGTCTGCATTCTTATCCTCGACCAGTGCTATGGGCGAATTACTGCCAGATTCTATCAGCGTACTTAAGAGACTCCATATAGATTCATAACTCCCAAAGTCACTGAAGGAGCCAGCCAGTGGCACACTTTTGCAGGCCTGTTACCCTGACCAACCTCACCAAACGACTGCAAACAGACCAAAAAGGATAATCCCATAGTGAACACCATAGCCTCGGCACTGCTGGAGACAGCCTATGGGAAGGATGAACATATATACAACGCTTCTTCAGCGTTTTATATATATGTTTTGATCTGCGCTTCTTATCTTCTTTATGGGTAACTATAGTAATCCTGTAATTTACGGGCATTTGCTAGCTCCGAAGGCCTGGTGTTGTCATCTCCTTGTGAGCGTCCTCATACACCTCTGTGTATTGTATTTTTTTCTTCCGGGGCCGGTGTTCACGACCCTGATGGACCGTTAGTGGAGTTCCCCGGCTGTGTCTGGCGGCCTTGGTGACGCCATCTTTGTCCAGAGGGGGCGTGTGTTGTCATGTGGGGCGCGGGTGTGTGTTGTCATGTGGGGCGCGGGTATGTGTGTTGTCATGTGGGGCGCGGGTATGTGTGTTGTCATGTGTGGCGCGGGTGTATGTTGTCATGTGGGGCGCGGGTGTGTGTTGTCATGTGGGGCGCGGGTATGTGTGTTGTCATGTGTGGCGCGGGTATGTGTGTTGTCATGTGTGGCGCGGGTGTATGTTGTCATGTGGGGCGCGGGTGTGTGTTGTCATGTGTGGCGCGGGTATGTGTGTTGTCATGTGGGGCGCGGGTATGTGTGTTGTCATGTGGGGCGCGGGTATGTGTGTTGTCATGTGGGGCGCGGGTGTATGTTGTCATGTGAGGCGCGGGAGTGTGTTGTCATGTGAGGCGCGGGAGTGTGTTGTCATGTGAGGCGCGGGTGTGTGTTGTCATGTGGGGCGCGGGTATGTGTGTTGTCATGTGGGGCGCGGGTATGTGTGTTGTCATGTGGGGCGCGGGTATGTGTGTTGTCATGTGAGGCGCGGGAGTGTGTTGTCATGTGAGGCGCGGAAGTGTGTTGTCATGTGAGGCGCGGAAGTGTGTTGTCATGTGGGGCGCGGGAGTGTGTTGTCATGTGAGGCGCGGAAGTGTGTTGTCATGTGAGGCGCGGAAGTGTGTTGTCATGTGGGGCGCGGGTAACCCACCATCTCCGGGGCACCATACATAATAATAAAGCGGGGTAGAGATGGAGGGTAACTTCCAGAGACGAGGCAGAGAGAAAGGACAGATACGAAAAGGAAAGCAAAGTAAGGAAAGAGGTAGAATATGTAAGAAGAGGTAATAAGAAAGAGGGAAGCGATAGAACGTAAGGAAGAATAACTAAAGCACAGTAGAGGAAAAGAAAAAGTGCCAAGACTTACATTGACAACAGGCAATCTCACAAATGCACTTTACAATATAAACTGGAAATCTGAATCCAATCATACACAGGATACATATTCATTAGCCAACATCTTCCTTTCCAAAACCCTAGACGGCCTAACCCAACACAACACTCACTGTCCTCTCCTCACCAAGCAAGTAACTGCCAAAAGATTACACAACCCCTGGCTCACAAGTGGTATACTCAAAGGAATCAACAAAAAACCTAAATATGAAAAAAAACATTGGATTAGCCTAGTTACAAAAGAAATAGTTAAGGGATACTCATCAATACTTATCAGTACTGTATAACAAGAAGAGCTAAACTTTCATATTAGGAATGTAGATTCAAAGAAGCAAAAGAAAACATGCAAAGCACATGGTAACCCATCTTTAACATCCTAGGATCTAAACAACAATCACATAACTAGCAGATAAAACTCTCCAAGGATGGTTACACACCTGCACCAGATTTAGAAACGGCAACTAAATTTAATAGCTTCATTTCATCAGTTGGTGCTAACCTTGCCAGAAAAATCCCACAGGCCCAGACACATGTTACTATATAAGTTACCTTCTTACCTGCTTGTAGGCGGGAGAGTGTTGCCAACGCACCAGCGGGCAACCTATATGCAAGCTGGCTGAGCAGAAGTGTTGCCATTCTCATTAAACTAAATATTTCTATTGTATGCAAAGTACTAGCCAATGATATCCCATTATATCTGTACCCTGAAATACAAGTGTACACGCCCATCAGCAAAAAGAACAAGGAAAACCCAGCACTCCTGAAAGCAACAACACTTGAAACCATTGACTCCTTTATAAGTAACCAACGGCCTCACGAGCACTATGCTTACGCTGATGGGTCTGCTCAAATGTCAACATGTCGCACTGCAGCAGCCAGTATAATATACCAAGACAACATATACACACAGACCACGGGTGTGAGACTGAATGACTGTGACTGTGAGGCTTAGCTTCACACATGCAGAATTAGTTACACTAAAACTTGCCACTAACGCACTGAAGAACAGTGGAGGAGTAATTTTCTGTGATTCAAAGTCAGCTCTTAACTCGACATGCAAAATAGATACTATGAATGTTGTAACATCGATTATAAACAACATTATTAATGCAAAAAGCAAGAGTTTCAGAGTCTCATTTGTATGGATACTATCACACGGAGGTGTTGTCCAGCATGATGACATAGAAAAGTCAGCTAAAACTGCATGTGATAAGCCTGAAATCGAGTTGGACATTGGCATTCCAATCTTTGCTGTAAAATAAACAACTGAGCCTCTACCCTTCAGACCGAACTATTTGCCTTGCTTCTTGCACTGAAATGTGTGCAAATCTCCAAACTTGATACATTAATTGTAAGTGACTCTTTATCATCCTTAATTGTTCTCAACTCTTTAAGACATAACTGTGACATGCTCGTGTCTGAAGCTAGACACAAATACAACAAAATTATTAATGATGGCAACAGACCATTTCATGTGGAATGCATCTCATGTTGGCCTCCGAATGCATGATATAGCTGATGCGTTAGCCTAAGAATCTGCCTTTAAAGGAGAAATTGAGTATAACCTTGGATTGTCAATAAACAGTCTGAGAGCAATAGTACACCAAGAACTTCAACAAGATCTTGTAGATATGAGGTAAAGTGAAATTGACACCAGTAATTCCATCTATCATCATACTATCATGCAAGAGGAGCCACACATCTATAGATTATCGAATAAAATCAGCAGACTTCTAAATGTTACTGCTAAATGTTACTACTGCTTTCCCCAGTTTGCTAACTGTAGGTAGTAACTAAGTGAGTATTTATTTATTTATTTATTATTTATTTATATACAAGAAGGTACATTGGGTTTATGAGAGTACAGAGACCCTGAAGATGTTTTACATTCTTGTAAAGCCACTAGCACGCATAGCGTTTCGGGCAGATCCTTAATCTAACATATAATTTTAAGAAGGTAATTCTAGCAAAGTTTAAAAAAAATGTTTACAGGTACATTGTAAGAAAGTATAAAAATGCATTGTAAGAAAGTACAAAAGAAATAAATTGTATAAGAAATTTGACAGAAAAAAGTAGGTATATTAAAGTAAATTTAAGGGTTAGCCACAGGTACATTTTAGCATAATTTGAGGATTATTGCAAGATATAATGTAGCAAACTATGGGTATAACATGATATAAGATAACAGCAATTATTACAATGGTAAAGTTGTATGGCATAGGTACATATATTGGGGAATTGGGTAGCACTAGATCCAGTGCGAGTTTTAAGTACTAGGTAGGAAACTATGAAGATGAAATTAAGTATTTTTTGGTTTTATTTTTGAATAAGGCAAAAAATTTGACAGCTTTTTAATTCATTAGGGAGTGAGTTCCATAGACTAGGTCCCTTTATTTGCATAGAGTGCTTACACAGATTAAGTTTGACTCTGGGGGTCAAAGATATATTTATTTCTGGTGTGGTGATTATGTGTTCTATTACATCTGTCCAAGAAGAGTTTCAGAACAGGGTTTGCACTTAAGAACAGGGTTTTGTAAATGTAATTGGCACAAGAGAATGTGTGGAGTGAGATTATGTTTAGGGATTTAAACAGGGGAGCTTTTTTTAATTTAAAATTAAACAGATTTTTGCTGGGTGATGATGGGCTTGAGTCAGCTTGCAGAGGTTGAGCCCCGTGCACAGATACCATATGTAAGCTAGGGATAGATTAGCGCATAGTATAGTGAGAGGAGAGCAGAGTTTGGAACATAATATCTGATTTTAGAGAGTATATTCCAACCGTTTTTTAGACTTTCTTGGTTATGTCTTATATGTGGGTGATGAAGCTGAGTCTTTTGTCTACGAATAGGCCAAGGAACTTTCCATCATTTTTATTGCTGATGTTAACATTGTCTATCTGAAGCTGAATTGCATTTGTTGATTAGCTTCCAAATAAGATGTAGTAGGTCTTTTTTATGTTTAGTGTGAGTTTGTTGGTTGACATCCATAAGTAAACTTTTTTTTAGTTCATTGCTTACAACATTATTTAGTGTGTATGGGTTGGGGTCTGAGTAGATGAGGGTAGTATCGTCAGCAAATAATATAGATGTAAGAATGTTAGAGACATTAGGCAGATCATTGATGTCTGCTGTATGGTGTCTATTAATCTTGTTTAAATTACCAATCAAGCTGTCAATGTAATCAATCAGAGCTTTACTATACCAACGTGCTTTAATATACTTACTAATCTCTCATCTCATTTTTTTCTTGCATGTTATCATTTTATTAATTCTGCTAGAATTTACCTACTTAAAATTATCTGTTAGATTAAGGACTTGCCCGAAACGCTGCGCGTACTAGTGGCTTTACAAGATTGTAAATACTATGCTATGTATTCTCACAAACCCAATGTACCTTCTTGTATATAAATAAATAAATAAATAAATATATATATAGAAGAAATAGGAGAGGTCCTAGAATGCTGCCCTGTGGCACCCCTACAGTTGAGTGGTAGAGTGGGAGAGGTTCTATCTGGCTGATGATATGAAAGATGGCTACATACTGGTGTCTGTCACTAAGATAGGATTGGATATAGTTCAGGACAAGGCCTCGGATTCCATAATGGCGGAGTTTAAGTAAGAGGTAGTTATGGTTAACAGTATCAAAGGCCTTTCTCAGGTCAATGAAGTCCAATCGGAAACTCATTTTCGTCAAGGGCTGAGTAGATTATATCAAGCAGACTAATAAATGCATCTTTGGTACTCTTTTGGGAGCGGAAGGCAAACTGACAAGGACTTAGTATATTGAATTTTACGAGATAGGAGTAGAGCTGTTTGTAAAGAATTTTTTCAAATATTTTATATAATACAGGTAGATTTGATATTAGTCTGTAATTATTTATGTCTGCCGGATTGCCTCCTTTATGAACTGGCGTTACTCTTATTTTTTAAGGATATCAGGGAACGTATGACACTCTAGAGATTTGTTCAACAGCAGAGCTATGGGTGGCGTAAGGGCATGGGATATACAAGGGCTCTTGTATACAATGGATGGTATTTCACTAATGTTCCCAGCTTTGGTTTTTAGTGAGTGAATGATAGACACAACATCTGTCGGGCTGACTGGTGAAAGGAGAAGAGAGTTTGGGTAGCTGCTTGAGAGATATGTGGTAACATGTATCTGAGTCTGTGGTATTTTTCTGGCAAGGTTAGCACCAACCGATGAAAAGAAGCTATTAAATTCAGTTGCCGTTTCTAGATCTGTTTGCAGGTGTACAAACATCCTTGGAGATTTTTTATCTGGTTACGTGAATGTTGTTTAGATCCTAGGATGTTAGAAATGGCTCTCCATGTGCTTTTCATGTTGCCTTTTGCTTATTTGAATCTACTCTCATAATAGGAAAGTTTTGCTTTCTTATTATACTGGTAAACACTGACGAGCACCTCTTAACTACTTCCTTTGCAACTAGGCCTCTCCTAAAAAAATCATATTCATGATTCTTGTCGATTGCTTTGAGTATGCCATTTATGAGCCAGGGATTGTTTAACCTTTTTGTCAGTTACTTGCTTGGTGAGGAGAGGACAATGAGCGTTGTAAAGGATTAGAATTTTGGAAAGAAAGAGGTTAGTTAATGAATTTATATCCTGAGTGTTATTAAATTCAGATTCCCAGTTTATATTGTGGAGGGCATTTGTGAGATGTTGCTTCACTGTGTAACCTAAAGGTAAGTTTCTGGTTAGCTGGTGGTGTTATGGCCATGTCCACTACGAGGAAGGTAGGTTAGTGGTCAGTTGTTCTGTCAATGATTATACTAGATGCAAGGGAGCTGTTATGCTAGTCCATAAGTGATCCAAGGTAGTAGCGGATGTTTGAGTGATTCGGGTGGGCCTGGTGATTGTGGGTATTGTGATTGTAACCTAACCAACGCTGCCCACTGATGGGGGGCGGTGTGCAGGACAAACATATCAATTATGACACTAGCTCTCCACATATGTCAGTTGCTTAATTTAGAAACTGTACTTTTGGTCGATCTCGAACCCATTGATGATATGACGACGTATATTGAATTTTGTAACTAGCTCATCAAGATTGTAACTTGCTTAGCTAAAAGAATTGTGAGGTTCAGTCCCTGAGCCCATTATGTGCCTCTGTAACCCTTTCCACTACCGCCCACAAGATGGGTATGGGGTGCATAATAAATTAACTAAACTAACTGCCGTAAAAGCCGCAATATTTCAGGAAATTAGGGAAGACAGAAGATCAGTCACTGACGCACAAAGGCCAGAAAGCATGAATATAAAGAGCTTTGACATGTTTAGAACTGAGAATTATATGTACAGGCAGCATAAAACATACACGAGACAATGTGAAATTTTAATTGCCAGAATTAGGCTGGGATATCGATATCTATGGCAGGTGGCTACAGGTAATGAATCCCCCAATATTGAACATTTCAATTGTAAACTATGTGAACAAGAGCTGGGACATACTCTCCAACACTATATCTGTGATTGCCCTGTTATAAGTGACTTCAGACCAAATGGTATGAGGTACTTTGAGCTCTGTAATTACTTCATACACTCAGGAATATTGGAAAATATTCTTGTGCTCTACCCAGATTTTGCTAGCGGAGGCTAAGAGATCAGTTTTGCATTTGATGTTCTCTCCTTTTTTAGTCAGAGTTGATTTGTTTTTGTATTGAGAAGTATTTTCTCCCCTGATTCCATGTATTAATAACCATCCTGTGAGATGGTAATATGAGATGAAATTATAGCTAGTTTTTATTTATCTATTTATTTATTTATTTATTTATTTACTTATTTATTTATTTATATACAAGAAGGTACATTGGGTTTGTGAGGATACATAGCATAGTATTTACAATCTTGTAAAGCCACTAGTATGCGCAGCGTTTCGGGCAAGTCCTTAATCTAACAGATAATTTAAAGTAGGTAAATTCTAGCAGAATTAATAAAATGATAATAGATACAATGCAAGAAAAAAATGAGATGAGAGAGATTAGTAAGTATAATAAACCACATTGGTATATTAAAGCTCTGATTGATTACATTGACAGCTTGATTGGTAATTTAAACACGATTAATAGGCACCATACAGCAGATTGATAGCACATATAAGAAGACAGCAGTGATCACAATGGTAAAGATGTTCGGATTGGGTACATAAAGATTGGGAGATTGAGTAGCAATAGATACAGTGCAATTTTAAAGTAACAAGGTAAAAAACTATGAAGATGAAATTAGGTACTTTTTAGTTTTGTTTTTGAATGACGCAAAAGCTGGACAGCTTTTCAATTCATTAGGGAGTGAGTTCCATAGACTGGGTCCCTTAATTTGCATAGAGTTTTTACACAGATTAAGTTTGACTCTGGGGATATCAAAGAGATATTTATTTCTGGTGTGGTGATAATGGGTCCTATTACATCTGTCCAGGGAGAGTTTCAGAGCATGGTTTGCATTTAAGAACAGAGTTTTGTAAATGTAGTTGACAAAAGAAAATTTGTGGAGTGAGATTATGTTTAGCATGTTTAGGGAGTTAAACAAGGGGGCTGAGTGTTGTCTGAAAGCAGAATTTGTTATAATTCTGATAGCAGGTTTTTGCTGGGTGATGATGGACTTGAGGTGGTTTACATTGGTTGAACCCCATGCACAGATACCATAATTAATATAGGGATAGATTAGTGCATAATATAGAGAGATGAAAGCAGAGTTAGGTACATAATATCTGATTTTGGAGAGTATACCAACTGTTTTAGAGACTGTCTTAGTTATGTGTTTCTTTTTCTTTCTTTTTTATGTGTTTCTATTTTCTTTTTTTAATCAACACTGTTTGTCAACCTATTGTATTTGTGCTGCTTTTTCAGTCATGTTCCCCCTTTTTTTTTATCTTTATTTGTATTTGTTCTCAACACTTTTTATTCTTTATGCTCAATTAGTATTAAGTTCTAGATATTAATGTTTTTCTTGCCCGAAACGCATTGCGTGATAGTGGCTTTAGGCATTGTATGTACTAGTTCTATCTATATATCAATCCATTAATGTAACATCACTTGTATGTATATACCTTACCTGAATAAACATATTTATTATTTATTTATTTATTTGTTGTATGTGGGTGCTGAAGTTGAGTCTCTTGTTTTTGTTCTAGATTGTGTAATCTTTCTTATAGAATAGCACAGCAGCACATTGCCGTGTATACCTAAGCCTGTTAATTAAAGAAAAGCGTCCTTCAAAACTCTCTTGTGATGTAATAGGCAGTAAACCAAACCGCCAACAGAATAGAATCCGAAGATAGCCAATACAGTCATTAAGAACGAGGTAATACAGCGCAACTAAATGCCAAATATAATTAATAGTTGAGTAAGTTTGGTATGTTAAATTATGAAATTTGTAAATCAAAATACAAATTTGGGGGCACCTTCCAAAATCATCATTTGGGAGCTAATATCGACGAATCTTGTTTATTATTATTATTATTATTATTATTATTATTATTATTATTATTATTATTATTATTATTATTATTATTATTATTATTATTATTATTATTGTGCACCCCATACCCATCCTCTTGCCGGGCTCAGGAACTCAACCTCAAATTTAATTTAGTTAAGCAAGTTACAATGTTGATAGGCTAGTTACAAACGTTAATGTATAATGTTAATTAACTTACACCAACCATAGGCCCCAAGAGACCAACTCACGAGAAGCTCAAGAGTTGCTTAAGTTTGGGGGCTGAAGAAGCGAGGTTTTCTGTGGTGGACGGGAGTGAGGCAGGAAGCCATCGGCCCCCCCCACCTCAACTAGGCTACAATGGGACACTTATTCTCCAAGAAGCCCAGCAAAGTGACAGAACACGACAAGGCTGTGCTTGTGTGTATTTGGCCCCAGTGATTCTTTGTTGTTTGTTGTTAATGAGGCGTTGTGGTTTGTTGAGTGAGTGAGTGAAGATTATAGCCTAGCCTGGTGTGGTGGGCCTAGCCTGGTGTGGTGGGTCAGTTCGTCCACGGGGGTATTCACCCCATAGATTGTTTTTCCACTAAATTCTCAGTTTCATGATATTTATTATTATGAAGTTTATTCGTTTTATGATTTAGTATTGCAACTGCAGCTTGTAGTGTAATTTAGCCATTGCTATTGGGTGTCGGTGGGTTAGATTGGTTTTAATATAATACTCTGAAGTCTGGTCACTTTGTTGTACGTTGGCTCGAAAAGGGCATTTTAGATCGACTAAACTTAATCCCAGTTAACCAAATCCTACCCAGCCTAATCTAATGATATACTGTATTAACAACCAGAAAGTGAATTTGAACGCCTGTGTACAATTTGATCATATCCCTCGCTAATGTATTTTTGATTGTATTAAAACCAGAGAAGTCACTTCGTAAACAAGACTGTTTACCATTCAATTTAAAAATCTACCTAACCTAATCAACCAAACTTGCCAAACCCAACAAAATCTACCAAAAATAACTGAGCCTAATCTTAGCTAATAAAATCAAACCCAACACCACCCAAGCAAATCTTCCTAACCTAACCCAACCCATCCGAGCCTAATCTCGGGTACTATATCCTAACCTAACAATATGTACAGTTTTAACAAGTGAGAAACAGGCATTGTCGAACTCTCCTTCATGCAAACTGATCATAACCCATTAAAACAACCAACCCTAACCCAAGCTAGCCCAGCATAACTTAATCAAGTCTAACCTATTGATTTACATAATTTTAACAGTTGGTAAATAAGCGATGTGCAAAATCCTTGTACAGTACAGAATATGATTTTGAACATGCGGCCCCCCTCTTTTTTTTTTTTTTTTTTTTTTTTACAGCCAAACTTAACCCAACTTGTACTGGAAATGGTATTTTGTTCACAAAATAGTTAGGCGGTAATTTTTGTTGGATTTGAATCT
Source organism: Procambarus clarkii (assembly GCF_040958095.1). Lineage (NCBI taxonomy): Eukaryota > Metazoa > Arthropoda > Malacostraca > Decapoda > Cambaridae > Procambarus > Procambarus clarkii. Next base: position 52,321,093 of record NC_091159.1, read on the forward strand.
GTCATACAGATGATTTTGGTCTTAACACAGTTATCCCAGCCTCGATTCCTGAACAGGACAGAAATGACCGAGCATGTTACCATTCAGCTAATCGGTACACAGTAAATAGGTTCCCAGGAATTGGGCAACTGCTGTAATGTTGTATCCTGGAAAAGGTCAGTAGTTCCTTGGGGAAGATGTCGATTCAAGCCTTAAGTGTGTATATAAGTACTGTATATGTATGTGATTCAAGCCTTAAGTGTGTATGTAAGTGTGTATGTATGTACTGTACTCTCCTAGTTGTGCTTGCAGGGGGATGAGCTTCGGTTCTTTGACCCTGCCTCGCAACTGTCAATCAACAATGTACAGATTCCTGAGCCTATTGGGCTCTATCATATCTACGTTTGAACCTGTGAATGGAGTCTGCCTCCACCACATCGCTGCCTAATGCATCCCATTTGTTAAGTACCTTGATACTGAAAAAATTATTTCTAATGTCTCTGTGGCACATTTGGGTACTCAATTTCCACCTGTGTCCTCTTGTTTATGTTCCACCTATGCTAAATCGTTTCTTTGTCCACCCTCTCATTTCCTCTGAGGATTTTGTAGGTGGTGATCATGTCTCTCCCTTACTCTTGTCTTCCAGGGACATGAGCTTTAGCTCCAGTATCCTTTCCTCGTAACTCATACCTCTCAGTTCTGGGACTAGTCTGGTAGCTTACCTGTTCCACTTTTTCTGGAAATTCCCAGCAAGTGGGGAAAAAAACACTTTGAAAAATGGGAATGGCATTTGCATATATCCAGTATAGGGGGAACTATCCCTTGGTCCAGAGATTTTCTGAAAAGGCATTTCAGTGGCAGACATAATTCATTTTCCAGTTCCATTACAACTTTGGATTGAATTCCATCCACACCTGGGGCTTTTAAATCTTTTAGTTTGTCAATGCTCTTCCTGATTATATTAGGCTGCTACTTTTGTCTGGGACAGGGAACCTTATATTCATCTGGGACTAGATTTATCAAGGTCTCTCTCTTAACCAACGACTAACCTTTTCCAGGATGCAATCCATAACAGTTGCCTAACTCCTGAGCATCTGTTTACTGCTACGTGTACAGAGTTGTCAGGTGAAAGAAAATGTGCCCAAGTGTTTGTGTCCTGCCATATGAATTGAACTCGGGCTCTTTTGGTTGGGAAGCTACCATGTTAGAAGACAATGTTAAAAAGTTTTAGAAATATTGTTTTAAAAATTATATTATGAGCCAGATGGACACAAGCCATGCTTTATTTTGTTGATATATTTAAGCAAATGGGTCTTTTATTTCAGCAACTGAAAACAACTAGGGATAAGATACGTCAGTACCAGAAGCGTTCAGAAGCAACTCTTCAGAAGGACAGAGAACTTGCCAAGAAACTTCTCTCTGATGGTAGAAAAGAGTAAGTACTCTAGCTACAGGATTAGTTGCCATTCACAAATTTGTTGTTTTATATGTAGAATTAGTATTCTGCATATATTATCATTGAGGCCTATTGAAATTTATTGGACAGTGGAGATACAGTGCAATTCCTAAAATCATTAATAATTCACATGTTTAATGTGGTATGATCACAAAGTGATACCGTATATATTTAGTTATAACTAACAACTTGCATTAGTCAGGTACCTCGACAGTCAGTTTTATGGTCTTTGCTATTCATTCGTCAGATAGTAAAAATTTTAATACATATTACATAGGACTCATTATGTCAATTTCACTTTTTTTTTATAGTACTGTATTTAATACCAAATCATTATTTTATTGTAAAGTTCTTTACAGAAAGAATTAAAATGTGTTTTTTTTAAATTAGTTTGTTGGCTTTTCTATATAATGTTAATTGGTTCTTTCACTTAACATTTGACATTCATTTAGTTGGTTTATTGTATGTACAGTTGGCTTCATCTTTCCATGGGTTTGAAGAATGCAATTTGTTTTTTCACAATTTGATTTTCAATTGCAAAATTTAAACTGTATGAGGGTGAGCTTACCTCTTTGCAACGTTGTCCATGAGGTTTGCATAGCCATGTTGGTTTTGGTGCACGACACCTGAATAACACGCTGACTATGTGCCTTATCACAGTTATAATAGAATTACATTCTTGCATCATCTCACATACCAAGTATCCTGCACATCATTTTGTACTGTATTTACGACTGAAAAACTACAGAATTGCTTAATAAATAATTATTTTTTTATGTACTTTCAAGGTCCTTAGGAATGGCTCCTAAATATTTTGCACATGAAGATAATTTTCTCTGCTCAAAGTCAGTCATTCTGCATGAGGTGTTTTAATGAATTCATCTCTTTATTGCACTCTACTGTTTATCACAAACTTTACAGTCGGGCATTACTACTACTGCGCAAGAAGAAATTTGTTGAGGGGCAGCTAATAAAGACGGATGGAACATTAGAGAATATAGAGAGAATGATTCAGGATATAGAATTTTCTCAGATACAATTACAGGTAAGTGAAGAGATTTTTAGCTTCCACCATGCCCGAATCCAAGTAAATGATTAACAGTAATCACAATACAATATAAAATCCCTTAATAAAGACAGATAACTGCACTTTGACTTTTGCCCCTTGATATCTCATACAACCAGATTGCTTTGTGATAGCCTTTGGTTACATGAGGCACCACTCTAACAACAGGGTTAGAGTAGACTATATTGAGAAATGAGTGTTTAGTAGAGAACCCAGTTTAGTAGAAGGCACCCCAATTAATGAACATGCATACAACATGCAGACGATGAGTCTCAATAACATGGTTGAAGATGTGATGACCAAACAGTATCGGAGAGAAAAGATGGAGAAATGACGATGTTTCGGTGAGTCCTGGACCATTATCAAATTGCATACGACTTGATAATGGTCCAGGCTGGACCATTACTTCTCCCACTCTACTGTCTCTAGCTGTGATCTGTTGCTCCCCAGCTGAACATGAAGGCTTGCATTTGATGTGGAGGGGTTAATCCCTGTAGATTATCACGACATCATCATCTCTGACCACCTCGTGACTCTGTGACCATTTGACCTGTCCTCCTGGTTAGCTTTCTACAGAGGTGCGAATTTTCCATTGTCTAGTGCTGTGCCTGTGGCTTGTTCATGCTGTTATGATGTTCATGTTATTCTACTATGTACTGCTCTCTTGTTACAGAATTACCATTCACCCAATAAAAGCATAAATGAATGTGCATTATTCCAAGTCCCTCAAGGGTTCTATTATAAATATTAGAGAAAATACAATTTCTATTTAGTTTTATATATTTTGTATGACTTCTAATTCATTTGTGTGTGTGCAGGTGGTTGACAGTCTAAAGATAGGCAACGAATCACTGAAGCAGATTAATGCGGTGCTCAGTATTGAAGATGTTGAGCGTATCTTGGATGAGACGCAGGAGGCAGTAGAGAAGCAGCGGGTACGTCATTTATGTTATATATCATTTGTTAATACGTTATTGTAGTGCTTGAAATAACTGTAACTTGATATATAAACATTTTTATAACATACTACTTTACATGTCAATTTGAGTAATAAAAAACTTGTGAAGTCTTCCTTATGAATACTTCTCAATGATACTTCAAGTTCATTAAAAATGGACATGCAATTTAGATCTGGCCAAGATGTTAACATCAGAACCAACACCATTTATAATTGAGTTGCATACTCATAACATAAGCTGACAAGTGAAGGACATCAAGCTGATATGATAACCTGCAATAAATTTAGTTCTGAATCATCATTTAAAACAAAATTATTGGTTCTTAAAAAATTTTGCCCAATGCACCCCTTTCAAAATGATCTGACTCGATAGCTGGCTACCTTCCTTTCTGTTGTTGGTTCTGGCGATCAACATCCCTGCAGTTCCAATATTTCCTAAGGTTAAAGTTAAATATTTATTTTTATTTTAATCTGTGACACAATAAAGTGTGATGTCCTGTAGATTTTGTACAATCTGTAGAATTTTTGTTTATATGAAGAATACTATTACAATAATTATGAGTCTGTGGTCCAAATTCTGCCACTAAAACCATAAAATGCTACCCCAAAGGAATTCCCCCACTGGCTGAGAACCAGGCAGGTTCTGGTTCAAATGTAGATGGTGTTGAAGACTTGGTTTTATTTTGTAGTCTCTTTCAACTTTAAGCATTTAATTTCCTTGAGGTACCCATTTAACATGAAGAAATACCTGATGTTGATTATTGTTAATATTCAAATACTGTACCATATTACAAATCTGCATGTAACACATATTATGTACTATAATCAGTATCCATTATTTCTAATACTGAACCAGTAGTTATTTCTTGGTGAATTGATTACAAAATTGCTGTTAGTAATGCCTCATATCTGTGTGGAACAGATAAGTTCTTAACAATGATAAATTATATCAGATTTGTCTTTTTCTAATATTCTCAGTTTACATTTTTTGTAACATGTGTCTTCCATTAAATCATAAGCAAGTCAGTTTATCAAGTGCTGTATGTAAAAACTAATCTTTTGTGCAGGAGATTGATGCTCTGCTGAGTGGTGGGCTGCTAACTGAGGAGGATGAGATGGCTGTGGAGGAAGAACTGGATGCCATTATTGCTGATGCTCTTCAGAAGCAGCTACCCGAGGCTCCCACTGCAGCTGAAACTCCAGAGGTCGTACTTCCCGATGTTCCTGAAATTCTTCCAGGTATTGAATTCATCTATCTTGTGTACATTTTTTGTCCATTATATTTTCTTTGAGCATGTTGTCTCAGTACATCAGCTTTACTTTATATTCCAGTTCATTTAGGATTCATTTGTCACATTTTCCTCTAAACAAATTTCTTGCAACTGTGTATTCAACATTTTGCATCAGTGACACGCACCATACCTTCCATTTGTCCATGTGACCCTGCCAGTATCTTACCTTTTCAAATAATTGCCCTAATATTGCAGCTTGGCACCAGTTTGCTTTTTTTTTAGCATATTCTCCATTTTGAGCAGGCACTTGTCTTAATGTCTTACATTACAACAAATATATGCTACTCATTTTTAGGCCAGATTTCAAAGCAGAAGCTTTTCACAAGGTGCATTTATTAACTCTAAATATTTGGGAGATAAATGAATAGGGTAGATTCATCTTTGAGTTCAGAAATTTCTGAAAAATACTATACAGTAAACCTCGTAAGATGCCGAGACATGTATGCTATAGCAATTATTCAATAGATTTCAGTTTTTTTCTACTGCCTATTTTTGTTTTATTTTCAGTCACAGCTGAATGGTTTTGGGTTACTCTTGTAACTGCTTGATTTTGTGTTTATATTTGAAATGTAAATTTAGCTTTTCTCTGTTTATTCCATCTATTTGGTCTTGCTGCAAACGGGAAGCTTTTGTTTAATATGCTATGTCATATATTTTAAGTCTGTTATTTCCACTTTATGACAAGTAGCCTTCGTAGGTACTGAAGTGTGTTTCTTTAAAGAGCTATGTGTATTGTTTCTGCCGTGTCATAGTAACTATATCCTTTTGCATCATCTTGAGGGCTCTAGTTTATTTGACACAACCGCAGGTCCAAAATTCACACGGCAGAATACCAGCATTGACCACTCTGTTTGGTGGCTTGTATCATGGTAATCGCATAACATTTTGATTTTATATTACTATACACGGTAGCATGGTGTGGCAGGATTATTTGGTGCTATTTTAAATGTTTTTATTTATTTATTTATATTTTTTGGAGAAAAGAGTAACATTAGCTACCCTCATGTTTGATGGCTTGTTCCTTGGGTACCAATGAACGTCAAGAACTGACATTACCCTAATGGGAAAAATAGCATAGTATTCCAGTATTCTTGGTGGGATTCCCATGATTTTGAGAAACTTGATTGGCAATGATTAAGAAACTTTTTTTTTTTTTTTTACACCAATAATACTGTTTACCATTGTATCATATTCCAGTTTAATGACCTTATACCTGCCTGCTAATAAAAAGTGTTAACTATAATTATTAGATGATAAACTATACTCCATAAGCCTATATGTGTAGCCATGAAAAACAAAATTCTGGACATGTTCATTATTTTTCATACACATATTATAGTTGTAATATACAGAATTTGAAGAGTTACTGACATTTTGGAGGGCTTCATTTTATCCAGTGGTGAAAATTGTGGGCGGCAGAGTGCCAATGACCTTGCCCCACTATGTGCTGCAACAAGCCTTAACATTAAACATCAAAGTATTGTTGCAATTGAAGATTGTTCAAAGACTACGTAATCCTAATGGCTTGGTGCTTTCTCCTGATTATTATCTTACCTTTTAAAGACTGTGATGACAAGTTTCTTCTTTCTTTCAGAACCAAAGAAAGAAAAAGAATCGCGAAAAGAAAAAGTTGCCTTGGCTGCATCATAATGATCGGTGTATGGACCTTCTGCTTCATACAAGCTTCTTGTGGCATTGTCTTCCTCAGACTCTCGTGGTGTCTGCTTGTACAAGACACTGGTATGTTGGCAAACTTTTAACTATTCATTGTAAATGTTCTTTTTCTTAAAAAAAATTATATTCACTGATATATATAATGTTGAAAAGTTTAGTCAATGTCATAATCAAGTTTATAACAAAAATGAATAGTCAGAATATATAGTGCCAGTATTTACATAAATGATAATCGTGAGGAGGAAGTTTCCCCATAACATACGAGGTATTATATGCTATGTTATTTAATACATATAACATGTTGCTGTAATTACTTTTCCATGAGAAAACAAAATTGGAAACTTAATTTTTTTTTTTTAATTGATGTTTAGTTTTAAATACAAATTTGTTGAGAATGAGGCAATAAGGCCTGAATAAGCATATTTTACTAATGCATTTGAAGCTTAACTATTTTGACCAAAAGTATTTTAAGAACTACAATAGTTTGCTTGAAAACTTTTACAAGTTCAAACTGTTGAATGTCTAGTGTGAGGTGTGTTAACTATGTAAATCATATACTGTATCTTAAAGGTGCTTATAAAAAAAAAATTAAATCTTAAACAGGGATCCACTGGAGATAGGTTTAAAGGATGTATTCTTAAGTAATCTAAAACTCATCACTTGAATTACTTGAGAACTGCCATAGCCAACTATTTTAGCATGTCAGTGCCTCCTAGTGGACAGTAGAGTCCTGTATATTAATTTCGGTTTCATTCGTGTTTGAATTCATCGCGATCACAGAGCTGCCAATTATTTTGGAAGCAATATCTTTCAAAGTTATGATGTGAAGCTTTTATCATAGGCCTGCAAAAGCTGTTCCTAACTACTTTCGTGTGACTCTGGCCTATTTATAACCCAGAGGCCTTGGCGGAAGTTGAGGAAGCCTGTTGTCACTATTCCTAGTAGATGTGGACAGTTTGTCCTTTATTGCTCTTTTTATCCATTCACTAATAATTGTGACATATACAGAGTCTACAGCTGCCATGCGAGGTCCCTGGGCCACTCTTATTTTGTAGATGGGTTGCCACTTCACTGAATTGTGGGAGACTTGGGGGCAAGGGTTTTATCTCGGGATAGGGAATTACACAAGATTACTACAATAAGTGCCTATTGGAATGCTATATAATATGTGTAGAAGCAGTATTGTGCAAGGGGTTGATAACCTAGTAATAAATTTCTCGGTAGTTCATAATTAATGGCTAAATTATGGGAGTAATTTGTGTATTCTGTTCATACACTGACAAGATTCCTTTAGGCATTTACAATGATGGCTTCAGTTACTGCTTTCTCTACGTGGATATCTTTGTACCTTTGAAAGGCAGATGTACAATTACCAATATAAATTTTGTATGTCGAGACTGAGAAAATTTCCACTTTGCTTTGTATGTGATCTCTTCTTGTGTAAGTGTGTGTATTCTAATCAAAATTTTTGCGTGCTATTTTTATCAAGTAAAAATACGTCCAGTGTTGTAGATTGTAAAATACAATCAGTCATTCTAGTCTTTAAGTGTGGACACTTTTGTATGGAAGATGTTCTTTACTACAATAAATGTGATATATTTGTATGGGCTATCAAGAATAAATAATGTTAAATCTTTTTTTTTTTTGTCAAACTTTATTTTCCATATTAAATACAGTATAATGTTGGCTGTATACTGCTCACCTATTTCTTCCGGAGTTGATGCCTCACCATCTTCAGGAGTTAAAAACTGGATGAAGTACTGTACTGTCCGGATAAGCTCACTTATCCGGACTTTATGGGAAGGAATCTTCACCAAATAAGCAGAATTTTTACAGAGGTAGTCCAAAAGTTACTATTTGCAATGGCTTGTACATCCAACAATAATTCAAATTTTTCCCCCACATTGTAAATAAAGAAAATTTCAGTGAAAATTCATCTTGTTTGATACTGTAGATCTTAAAAATTTATGCAACCTACTCTCCAGTTATCCAAATATGACAAAATTCGACAAAATTATCCAGAATGTTATTTTGGCCAGATATGACAAAAATATGGTTCAGCAGGCTTTAGATAACAGCTCATACAGTATGGCCATACAGCCCAATTGGGCAGCTTCACTGGTCTGGGCACTTTGGTGGTACCTGCACCATTATGGTACCCCAACTCATTTTCCTGATGCCTTTCATTCAACTCTTGCCCAAAACTTGCATTTTGAAAATGGTGTTCTAGTTCTACAGTATCATTATCATTACTCCTTTGCTTCCTAGGGTGGTCTTTGTTACATCCACACTCCCACATGTGCTGTGGTTTGACACTGCTAATCTGGAGGGGGACCTATTCCCTTTTGCCACAAGGGTGGCCCTTTTAAAAGTCTCTCTCTTGGTTCACATTGGCAACATCTCATGTCTTTCTTACCTTGGCCCCCCATAGAGGGCCCGCCCCCCCACCCACACTTGTGAAATGTTGCAAAGTGACGACCCTCACGTAATTAAAACTTATTCCTCTCCTACGGTTTCGAAAAGCATCTTCTGAACATTCTTCTTGCACTCCATTGCCATGTTCACAGATGGGTGAATGGTGTTTGCTGCTCCATTGTTTTCCTATAGACTAATATCTTCACTGCAAAACTTACATAGTTTTGTTGTATGCTCTTCATCAGCTGCCTTTTCATTGTTAATGTTCCTTTGTCATAGTGGTTGACTCGCGCAGCAACCCGTCCTCAGACCAAGTCCATTTCCTCCAGCGATCGACCCCAAAGACACATTCATCAGTTTTAACATGCTGTTCAAAGCAGGAATTTTAATAAATTATCATTTTATATTAGCATATTGTACATATTTAGGCACTGGTTAGGTTAGGTGTTTAGGTTCTGTTGGCGATTATTTGTATTTGTAGTGCGTGGGTGAAGCATTTACAGCATTGCGATTTGAACAAAATTTATAAGTGAAACACTTGTTCCGGAAATGTTTGATCGTCATCTGTTGCGAGTCGTGTGTAAACCTTTCTTCATTAATAAACATGGATTGGTGGGTGCATGGAATGGACTGTGGGTCTTTGTTTAGAGGACAGGCTGCATCCAGTGCCCTCATGGCTCTGGAGTCTTAACCCTTTGCATATTGTTGTGGTCAAAATCAAATCCTGGCTGCTTCGTATCTCTTGCAGATACAAAACTCAAATTTTGCGGGGTCCCCAGCCAAAATTTAGTTACAGTACCATGGATGAACTTGCAGACATCACTGTTAGGAAAGCCATTCGTGCTTGTAACATTTCAGAGAGGGATTCCTTATTTGGATTTATAACCAGTCAATCATTCTGCAATCCACAATCACTGGCATTGTTATTGGACTGGCATTACAGGTAAACTACTTGCTCTTAAAAGCAACCTTTCCCCTTGGCCTTCCATAAGAGACTGGATGAAACCGATTTGGTCAGGTTGTCATACCTGCTTAACTCGTGGACGTGTTACGCAGCTGTCTTACTCCTGTTTGTCTGGACTGCAATGTCCCACTTAGTCATCCACCACCTTGTGGAATGCCCCAATTTTCAGGATTATTTTGCTTTCCTAGTATCCCTCTGGGACACCAATCTTGATAAATCTTTGTTCTCATAGAACACTCGCGTTGTCTGTTTATGTTAGCATCCCGAGTGATATTTAGCACCTCTTGAATGTCCCACAACACAGAGGGTGCTACATAGTCTTCCCAGCTTGGTGCCTTTTAATAATGATAATTTACTTCATACCTTCCCTCCCCATCCCATCCCAAATCCTTATCCTGACCCCTTCCAAGTGCTATATAGTCGTAATGGCTTAGCGCTTTCCCTTGATAATTCCCTTTCCTTCTCTTCCACACATACTCAAGATCAACCAACTGAAAGCAGTTTCTTCAGATGCTCTATGCAAGAGATTTGTAACTTGGAAATGGGACCCAAATACAGCAATGGAATGAAAGATTGATGCATATTATTCACTAAGGTTTATGCAGCTTTCAGTTAATTTTAGGCATTTTGATATGCTAAAATCAGGAGGAAAATGCCACAATGAACAGGAAAGGAATGACATTAATAAATATAAACTGATGATCAAAGTGTGGAACCGAAGAATTTAGTGGGGGGGATTCTTGGCCAATTCCGTTTCTTTAAAGTGCAAAAATTATGTAAATCACCATCATCCATTTAGCAAGGAGGCATGTCATACTAGATAAAAGTTGTAAATAAACGAGTTGCCACTTGTCCAATCCTCATATTTTACTCTGTTCCATCAGAAAGAACCAGCACAACCACTCCACACCAGTATACCATTCAAACGGTATACCATTTATAACAGTAACATTCAAAAGTTGTCTTCCACGAACATCCACTTCCTCTTAAACTGCTGCCACCTAATTCAATGCTAAATTGACATTTTTAATGTGGCACACAAAGTCAAAAAGTGGCAGTCAAAAAGTGAGATCATTCAAGATGTTAATAAATGAGCAAGAGGAAAGAGTTATTGATGTCAAAAGTATAGTACAGTATATGATTTACTAAATATTTAATAGAGGGGAAAAAAAGGGAGAGGGGGGAGGGGGAGGTTGGAAAAACAAGACATACAATCCTCCTGAAAATAGACATTCTACAAGGATAATGTAAAATAATGTTTTACAAGTGGTATAATGCATGTCTTTCTTACATTTAATACCATGTATTTTGGCATTCGTAACACCACCAATGCTCACCGCAACAGTTGTGAACTGCAGCGTGACTTACAGGCTAGAAATCCAAGTATGGAAGCCGCTTTTGGGAGATGGGACAGACATGAACAGCCTCAACCACAGCACCAGCGAGGTCCTTACTGGCAACACAAGTATTGCTGGAAATCCAGTAAAAATCAAGTCTTACACCTGCTGAAAATGAGGAAAAGCTAGTACAGTACTGGATTTCAACCGTTACAGGATAGAAAGGTTAAAAGACACCAGGACTATTAGAGCACTTTCAAGAGCCAACCATAAAGAATGAATGTTGGTGCTCAGAATATGACAGATTGGTCGGAATTGTATATCGAAGAGCTTCAAGTGCTCATCTCTGGGGAATGGCAGAGCCCGAGTGACAGTGAAAACATTCAAGGACGAGGCATTTCATGACCATAGGAGGGGGGTATAAGCCATCATAAGGGTAATCCTTCACCATAGATAACTATACTAATGTGGACAGAAAATCCTGTAAATGGCTAGCCTGACAGTAACAACAAAATGGAGTGGGAAGCACTCGAGCTCAGATATCCAATATTGTATCCGATATCTGGATATCAGATATTCAAGATCAGATACCCAGATATCAAACACATATATGGTAAATTTTGTTTAGAAGAATCTGTTGTGAGGTGGTCTGGATTTGGATGGATGTAGTGTGGATATATGTGCACAATGCATCCTCCAGTGATAGGAGGACATCGTGAGTACAGTACAACGAGATAATGGGAGATCTTGCTATGTCAGTATCATTTAGGTAGCAATGATGAAAATTAAGGCAAGACTCCAACTGCTGAAGTTTGAATTTTATGGAAGATGCAAGATATGCTTTAATACACATTTTGCACTTGTGTTTGTTTCTAGTCTGAAAAGTACAGGGTATATCAATTTTTTTTGTTACTTTGCAATTTTTTTCATGATACAAACTTGCCATACTAAATACTCATACAGTTTCAGACCACTAACTTTCCACTTAGATCATATGCACGTAATTTTCCCCAGCAAGGCGAATGGCAGAATGAAACAACTGTAGAAAATAAATTTTAGCTATTGAGAGCTTATGCATTTGGAATTTGCATTACCGTATATCAGAGTAATATAATTTTCCAGTATGGAAAGTATCACAGAACAAGAGTGGAAATATCACAGCAAATATCCTAAACATGTAACACACAAAATGTAAATACAGTATATTTCCTAGTTACACCCTAAGCAGCACCCCCACAGTCTTTAATAAACCCAAATTTCCCTTGCAACATTGTTAGTACAGTACAAACAAGTGAATGACTACTTATAGGGAGAGAACATGCACCCACAAAATTATCAAAAGAATGTGCTATTTAGCAATGTTACAGACTCCTTAAGAGTTTCTAGAGATCATTCAGGATGCCGAGACAAGAGCGGGAGAACACACACACACGCCTTGATATTAACATCAAAATATTAAGTTCACAATACCCAGCAGTTACTGTGAAAACTGTTTAATAATCAAAGCTAAAATTATCTAACAAATTTTGTTCCAAAGCATCAACTATCCACTCACAACCCATTAAACACTTAAATTAACAACAATCACACAAGGGAAAATGTCTTTATAAACAAACAGCAGAAGGATTGTAATGTCTGAAAGCTAATACAGTAAAAATATTATCTCGAGCAAGAGAAGGAAAACTTTAACAAAACATTTGGAATTAAATAATATAGTGGAAATAAAACATTTATCCACGAAATACAAAGTAATTTAAAAGAAGGAAACTGAAGAGCAAAGATGATAAAGAGACAGCAAATTGCAAGATTTGGAAGAATGAATAAAGAAAGAGCAAAAGTGGTAAACATCTACCTTATCACTCATCTGCCTGCTATTCACAAAGAACAAGTCAAAAATAAAACAAAAATGGTATTAAAACTATAGACAAGAACAAAGCCTAACATTACATACAAATGCATACAGTACTTTAACAATGTTTGCAGAGAATCATAAGTACCTAATGCAAGTTTTTAAAGAAATTTTCAATCAATGCCAAGTTCTGAATTGCTTATATGACTTAAAATATGCTGTACTACTGTGCGAGGTTTCTCAAACCTCAATCAATTCCATAGCCTAAACGCATGAAATAGGTTTATTTAACCTATGTTATTAAGAATATTTATGCTCTACCTGCAGTGTAGATATTGACATCTAAAAAACAAAAAAATGCAATTGTAACACCTCTGTTATAAATATATCAACAAAATCGTGATGTGACGACTCTTTGATATACTTTTGTGATCAACGAATGTTAATTACCATTATTATGGAGCATTTGCTAGAAGTGCCCAAGATAACAAAAGAAAAAAGTTTTACACAGGAAATGTATATGAGTATGCTATATTGTCAAAATTTACATTAATAATAACAACAATAACAACGAGACCCCAAAAGAAAATGTTCTGGCACTATAAACACTTTCATGAAGAAACAGATTTAATAGAACTACAATACTGTATTGACCTACATGAAAGAACAGGCTAAACTTCAATTCATCAACCAGAATACAAATTTAAAACTTGCCTTTTATACATTAATGAAAGAATCAAATTATAATGTTATTCTGACCATCATAAATACTTTGTCATCTTGGTAATTTCAACAAAAAATCAATATACAGTACAGCAATTTACAAGCTATTCATCTTGCGGAATCACTTTATGTTGCGTAGAAAAGCTGGAGAAAATTCAAGTCCCATTAACACATTCCACTGGTTTAGTTGACATGATCTATTTGGTATGTAGAAGAATATCCATCACTGATATAACAAGTTAGATTAAAAAAAAACTAAAGGTATACCTTGAAAGGTCTTTCAGGGCATGAAATTCAGTTTTATTCTTTAAGTACAATGCCAGCAGTTATGTGGGAGAAAGTGTGTTTACCATTAACAAGCTGCCATTAGGAACCACATTCTTATACTGTATTACAAATGGCATACATTACAAAAATTTGGTCATCGAAAAAAGACACCTTAAATTACACCCGTATCAACACAAAATTGTCATCTTCAATACACGCAATTTTATGTAAGGAATCACATTACACGTGCGCACACGCACACAGCTGAATGTCAGAGTTGTCCACTATTTCCATCGTCTCTTCCTCTGAATCTCCAGTAACATCTAAAGACTGCCGAGTACCACAATGCGTGTGCAAAGGACACACCATTGCATCCATTGCTACAGGAGCCTCAGAGTTCTCTGTCTGCCAGCTGCCTGTTACTCCAAATTTATCTTTATCCTTGACTGCTATATATTTTGGTGAATCTGGCTTGTCTGAAAGTGGAGTTTCTTTGACAACAGCAGCACCTGATCCTCGTAGCTCAGAGAGTCTGGTCTTTGTGTGTTCAACAACAATGAAGATGTTGTCAGGAGCAAGGCAGGAGTGCTTGGCTAGGGAGTTATAGTGAGACTTGCTCAAATATTTGTTCACAGCCCCCTGTACAACCATAATTGAAAACATGTATCACTTTAACAAATCATCAGATAAAAATGATTAGCAAAATACAAATCTTTAATTCACAAAAAATTATCATCAGTAAATTAAAATGATAAAGAACTTTGATAAAGCATTCATCTGTATCATAAAAATGTGTGCAGTTTTGGCATATAGGAAACTATATTCCCATATTAACCCCTCCATCTCCCCGGTCACTAAGCATTTTTTTCCCCCCAGTACATACCGCCTTTATCACTAAATATCTTCATGCCATCCATATTTCTCCCACCACACCCTTCCCAATTTCCTCCCACCACACACGCCTCTTTCTACACACCTCTCCCTGCTCTCTCTCCTCCCAGCACACACACCTCTTTCTACACACCTCTCCCTGCTCTCTCACAGCCATCCCCCCACCCCTATCTCTTTTGAGAGAGATATATACAAGAGTTGTTACATTCTTGTACAGCCACTAGTACGCGTAGCGTTTCGGGCAGGTCCCTGGAATACGATCCCCCTGCCGCGAAGAATCGTTTTTTCATCCAAGTACACATTTTACTGTTGCGTTAAACAGAGGTTACACTACAGTTAAGGAATTGCATCCAGTAAATCCTCCCCGGCCAGGATACGAACCCATGACATAGCGCTCGCGGAACGCCAGGCGAGTGTCTTACCACTACACCACGGGACTGCACTGTCTTCTCTCCCTGCTTGCTCATGCCCTTCTGCTGTAACCCTCCCCGTTCTCTCTCACACTCTTCCCCCATCATTGTAACCAAAACATTGTGCTTAGAATGCAAAACTCATTTGAACACATTTTCTGAAAGTGTTATGAATGTGAATTCACTTATTTAAACTAATGGCAAGGTCTGCAGACTCGAGTAGAACATTTCACATCCACAGACTTCGCAAAGGACAGGGCATTGGGACTGTGCTCCCTCCAGGGTGGCACTAATCTGACCTTTCCCCTTGACACTCTTCATAAAATCACCAATAATCCTATGAAGTTTAATGAGACTAGCCTCAAGTATCTGACTTCCAACCTTGGATAGACAGACATTTATAGGTATAGACTAGGAGGGGTGCCTGGGGTCATCTACATTTTCAAGTAAATTATAAAAATGTATGGGTAAACAGAAGAGGAAGACTGCAGAAAATACATTCGTGATTTCACTTCAGACTTCATAACAATTATGTGGGCAGAGGGGTCTTTGGGTGGGCCTGATCCCTTAATAGGATCAACAGGACCGACACCAGCCAGCCATTGTCCATCCTGTACCCCAGCCCATTCACCATGCAAAGTTGGGCGAGAGTGAGGGTGAGGCTAGGGGGCGCCCCTTCTTCCCCATCCCCAGCATCTGGTCTCCAGCCTTTGACAGACACTCAGCACTGTATTGCACTTCTAAAATGCATTCAATCATAGGCCCTGAAAAGATTTATTATCAACAAAGAGTGTCCTATAACATGTTTTTTTTTTTTGTAGGTATATTCCTGGACGAGCCACGAGTCTCTGGTTTGCCCACTAAGTGTTGCTTGTTTGTTTTACTTGGGCAGAGTATGAGTATTTATGACTTGTATGGTCGCTTCAGTAAGATTTTGTCCCATGTGTTTAACAACAACAACTGCTCGGTTGAATCTACGTTGAAATCTTAATGGGTTTGTAACTCTGCACTGTGTTAGATAGTGTTCCAGTGGTCTGTCAGGCATTTCTCCAGTGCTGACATTTCCTCTCATCTTCTGGAACCTGTAAGTATATTTCCCATGCACATGGGTATCGAAGCCTGATGCAATGTAAGTGTACTTCTGTTCTACGGCTCCCTTTCATCAAACTAAGTGGTTCGTAGTTGGTCAAATTCTTGTATGAACCCGCAGATCCTGATATTGCAACTGCTGTGTTGTGGTCACTGTATATCTTTTGCATTGCTCTGTTTCTAATTACTTAATATGTGATAGACTCTGTGGTATGTAAATGTCTACATTTCTTCCCTTAGTTGCAAGTTTTGCAGCTTCGTCTGCAATCTCATTTCCTATTATTCCCACATGACTTGGCACCCAGTTGACAAGTACCCAATGGCCTTTATGTTAATTTAGCTCCTCACTGGAGAAGGGAGAACTTCCAGGCTGCTAGAAAATGGATTCTGTGTTGCCATTATATAACAAAGGGAAAGATGAACATCAGTCAACCAGATTCTAAAGGAACAAACAAAATAGACAAAGATGCCGCGTTCAAAGCTAGGAACAGCAGAACAAGGCGTTATAGATGGGAAACAAGAAATACAAGAGTCAGGTGGATGACAAAACATAGTTCCATCCACTTCCTTGTCAACGAACTTTACTTTAAGTGCAGGTAACAAACAAAATTAAAGAGTCTATTCATTAAAACACACAGTCTCCGTGGTGTAGTGGCAAGACACTCGCCTGGCGTTCCGCGAGCGCTATGTCATGGGTTCGTATCCTGGCCGGGGAGGATTTACTGGGCGCAATTCCTTAACTGTAGCCTCTGTTTAACGCAACAGTAAAATGTGTACTTGGATGAAAATACGATTCTTCGCGGCAGGGGATCGTATTCCAGGGACCTGCCCGAAATGCTACGCCTACTAGTGGCTGTACAAGAATGTAACAACTCTTGTATATATAAAAAAAAAAAAAAAAAAAAAAATGATGATTGAAAGAACTCAATTTATGCTTGACCCTGCAAGCACATTTACACGTACAAATGCATGCAGTCTCGTATGGATGGAGGTCAGCTTCAAGGCACTGGTACAAGAGGCAACAATTTAATCTCACCTGGAAGCGGGAGTGGCTTCGATTGGCCAGAGCCTCAAGCATACGCACGCTCTGTGCTGCGACGTCAACCTCGTCCAGTCTGTTCCATCCAGCGACCGTGGTGGCGGGCCCAGGGGCAGTGGAGGTAGATGTATCATTAGTGAAGATAAAGGTGTTGGTAGTTATTTTTAGTAATGGTGTAAGGAAGTTTGTTGCAGTGGCGTGGTAATATGGTTTTTGTATTGGGGAAGACAATGGCATGCTGCAAAGTCTTCATTTGGACAATGCTGCAGCAAGGCCTTAAATAAAAAAATACCTCTCGCAGTATATAACTGCGAGTATACAGTATACAATTACCTATAGTCTGAAGGAAATTAATCGTCTTGCGAATAAACTTGCCAAATCTTCATCTCTGGTGAAATGCATAAGAACAAATATAGAAAATTAAACACTAAAATCTGACTTTCGTGAACTGGTGGCAAACTTTTCTGTTAATCTTTAAGAATTAAGAAGCAAGACAATTATGCAAGTACAGCAAGACATTTGGTCTTGTTGAGCCTAAGGCCTATCGGTCACCGGAGGGGTTATTAACGGTCGCCACAATTGTGCTTACTGAAAAAAACCAGCGGCCTTATACTTTAGGCCACAACATTGTCCGGGAACAAGAGTGCGAAAATATACGTGAATTCTGAGACACTAACAAATGGTGCATAATTGAACTAAAAAAATAAAAAAAACCGTGTATATACACCGAGAAACAGTATACTTCATATACTGTAAATGTGGTATACATTTACATGTATACCACATGCCTGAAGGATATCCGTGTATCCTTCAGTGTTTTGGTGTTTTGTGTGTCGTGGGTGATTCACTATGGCGAGAAATATAATTATAGGCCCTGTGAATCTGTGCTCATCCATTCCACATTTGCGTTATTCCCAGTTAAATAAAAATGCAAAAAATTGCAACTAATTTTTATTGTGTTGATAAACAGTTAACACAAAAATCAGTAATATAAGGAAATTATCACTTTCTCAAACGCTTTGAGAAACTAAAAATGCAAATTAAAGAGGGACTATAGAAAAAGATGTACAAAAAGCAACTATATTTAATACTACCATTCACTGCAAAAATATAGAAAATTACTACTATAATACTTTCACTCAACTGATGCCAAAAAAATAAAAAAATCATTGTACACTTTAAAACCATGACATTAAACCAACCCGAAGAACGTGGGCATAAATGCGCAGAGCGGCGTAACAGCCAGCGCCCCGCGCAGAACGCGCAGGGCGCCGTAGAGCGCGCCAGCCGCCAGGAGAGAAGGGCGGGATTCCAGCGGCCACTCCTCCACCATCACCACATCCACCAGGAACCCACTGCACCAAACCACCTGTCTCAAGACACGCTCCTCTATCATAATTATGAATAACAGGTATTACAATTATAATTGCAACTATCTGCAGGAACAATGTCTCCACCACCACTAATTTATGCGATCAAGATGTTCTTTTAGGCTTGCCACTATTTGATTAGGTCAGTAACTGGTTATGGGGACCTGCAAGAACATGCTCGAGATACCTGTACCCAGTAGGATATGTAAATAGTAATACCCCTAATATTTTCCCCATCTAGCACATAGTCAGAAGGCCTTAATCGTGAAACCTCTGGTCACTGATGTGCATTATCATATGCATCGCACTCGACTCTCGGCCGATTAGACCTAGGTCGATTGCCGGGTAGGACAAGACTTTGCGAACTTTTCTTACATCTGATTGTGTGTGTGTTCGTCCAGCAGGAATAAAACACCTCCCCTCCTGGAGTTAGTTTACTGTTATGGCTTGTGTCCTGTGGAGGGTCAGAAGTTTTCCTACTGGAACCTTGATAAGCCTAATAGAATTCCTGTCCCAAAAATTTGGAAGCCATTACTTGAAAAAGTAGAGGAGGTAGTCTGAAAGATTATGGAATATCTGGAGATGGCAAGCATAACAGACATCATAGGTTTAGAAAGGAACATCTGGAAATGGCAGACAGACATCATGGGTTTAGAAGATATATCTAGATATAGAAAACGGACTTCATGGGTTTAGGAGAATGTCCGACAATGTACAGTTTTACTACAAGTGGAAATCATCTTTGACAACGAGAAACACCGATACTGTTCCCCATAAACGGACCAGCAGGCTGGACTTGGTAAGTTAATTCACCTGAAACAGGGTGTCAAAGCGAGAGAAGTAGGAACACTCACGGCTGTCCTTGGCCTTTTAACTGTTCCTCATTCACGTGAATAATCTTCCTATGGAGGTAAGGTCTCCACACGACAATGTTTACCGACTTTAAAACAGATGAAAAAGATACAAACTGAATTAGATTTCATTGTGAGCAGCTTAACAAGGTTATAAGTTTGGCCAGACAAATGGTAACGAGAGTTCAATCCAGGCGTGTCAAGTAATGATGTAGTGAAAAGAATAAAAAATAGAGGTCATAAGGACAGTACGGAGTAAAGCAGGAGCTGAAAAAGGGGAAGGACCGGACAGTATATGGTTGATTGGTGTTAAGCCCAACACTGTTGGGCTTAACACCAGTGTTGGTCCAAAATCAAACCAAGAGCAACCTCTAGAAATCTAGACGAGGGTGTTCCTCAATACACAAGCTACTATAGAATAGAGTAGATGTTTAGGTCGAGCAGTAAAAAACAAGGACATAATGGATAGTAGATGTAACCGTCTACCTGATCATCAACACGCTCGCTCCATCTCGCGAGATTAAAAATTACAATAACTACAAAAAATGCATAAACAATGCACTTAATAGGCGGGTCTTGCGACTCACCATTTGGTCGTTGGAGTTGCAGGTGAGATAGAGAAAGTAGTTAAGGAAGACCGAGGGGTCGGCGTAGGTTAACTGGAAGCCGAGGACCACCAACACGTGACGCTCCAAGGACAACAGTTCTTCGTGCGTGTAGGAGTCGAGGGTCAGCTGCAGCAACATCGAGGTCTGGTTCGCCGACCCGTCGGTCAAGGGCAAGATGGTAGTAGATTTAATGATCAATAATTTCTATGCCACGGTAGCAATGAGGTTATTAGCTTGCCCTAAATATAAATTAATATTTGAGTAAAGTCCATAATTTTTACTCCAAGAGTTAGAGCCAAATAGGAAGGGAATGCTTCCGTGGCTCAAGACTATCACGGTGTCCATCCTATGGAATTATCCGGTGGATAGTTGTGTGCATATTAGCACACACACTTAGGTCATATCCTTCAGCCTAAAGGGCTTCCAGAAGCCAGGCTTGTTTCTCCACTTTCACTGGAACACAGAGCCCTGCCTATGAGGAATAGACCGTTCCAAGGGAATAAGGGGAGAGTAACAAGTAAAGAAGCGGGATGGGGAAAAGGAAAAGAATGGGGGATCGGGGGGAGATGGAAAGAATAGGGGAAATTTGAGGAAGCAGGAGAGGTGATGAGAGTGGGGGAGGTAAAATCTTGCGAGTATTCTATCATTATTATAGCCCATCTCGTTTATGCCTCTCCTCCAATCAAAATGGAAAGGAGCCATAATGTTCCTTTTAAGTGTGCACCTTGCACGCTGTTCCAATGTTCCTCTCCCCTCTTGTAAGCATTAAGCAATTCCTACCTCAACATGAAACCATATACTAATAGAGAACTTAGGTCAATGATAAGTATATAGAATGCCATCACATAAACGAAGGACTGTAAATATTTGTCAGCAGAGAGGAGTCATTTGCTCAAAACCTGGGCTCCATGCAGGCGATCCAACACTAGCTTTCAGAAAGCAACTATGGTACGCTGGCTTTTATCAACACAGCATCACGTCACGTGTACCCAGTGCCGTGAGAACCTAGCAAGACACCACAGCTGAAATGTGTCCAACAAAACACGTGTATGGGGGCAAGTAACGCTATTAGTACTGACAGACGATGCCACAGCTCTAATTCGACTTTTGCTACAACTTCTGTGGAACAGGTTTATCGAGACTAATTTAGTTAAATGAATTTTGACCTTCAGTCCTTGAGCCCATTATGTGCCTCTAACCTTTTCCACTACCACTCACAGGGTGGGTATGGGGTGCACAATAAATACACCTCGCGGGATTAGTATTGTGTGATCAATAAACCTAAGCGACTCCCGCGGCAACAATCTAATCTTGTGTAACAATGTTGTAGTGCGTGTTGTGCTAGGCAGCCTATCCTGCAGGGTCACTGATATTGTACATAAAAAATCCTTCCACAAGTTCATCTAGTAAAGTTATTACTTCGTAACCTTCCCTAGTCCCTGGGTTTTGTGTCCGGGATACTTCCTCAGCCCAGACGAACTATGGACATTAAAAACAAAATCCATTCATTATTTTAGATTGATATGATTATAAAAGTTAACTATCTGCGAGAGTTTACCACAATGAAATATGAACTACATTAGCAACAGTGTTTATAGTTAAATTATCAGCGTTGTACCTTTGTATGGATTCAACAAATCTTGTTTTTATGCTTCTTGTGTAGCCTCGTATCTTATTTCTCGGTCAAGGTGATTACTCAGAAATTAAGTAAATTAGTATTAGTGAATACTAATTGTACAATGAAAGACATTAAATGTGCCAGCTATAACTGTACATGTGTGAATAGCAAGTAATTGGTAAAAATAACGATAGAAAAATATACCAATCCAACTCTTACAAGTGTAACTTCCTAGCAAATAATTGGTAATGCAGAAACAATTACAGTGGAATATTTGCCACTTAAATAAATAAGGCCTTTAGTTGACGTTGGGAATTACTTGCCAATTCAAATCATGACAATGTAAATTACACGGATTAACTGACAGTGAAATATTTGACAATGTTCTGTGCACGATGATGGGTGGTTGGGGAGTCCCCGGCATGACCTTCCCCCACCAGCGGCATGGCTGGCGAGGAGCCTCTTATCTCCAACTTTGTCCCCCCCTCCCCCGCACTCACCTCTACCGGGTGCTTCTCCTCCAGCTTGGTGACTATAAGGAGGGCGGTGATGGCGAGGAGCTGGACCCTGTGGACGGGGACGGAGCGCACCTGCAGGATGCGGTCCACCAGCGCCACGCTCTGGTACAGCGTCTCCTGCGACAACTCTAGGTAGCTCTGCCAGGAGGCCAACAGTGATCGTGTATTTAAGTCAATTTGTGCTTCTAGCTGTTGGACCATTTTCGCTAACTTGGGAGGGGAAAGATGCATCTTATTGCCCGGGGATCTATGCTAACTGATCAAGGGACCTACTGCTGTGTCGCTCGTAGTAAGGTGTAAGCGCCAAAATAATTTTTATGGGTATATCCACTCCATCCCTTGTACTGGTGAGAAAATTTAAGATATCAATAAATATACCACACCTGAATAGGTAAAATAATGAACTTTTATTTGTATACAACTTTTTTTTTTATTACGGAGTTAATAAAACTAGATTTTGAAAAACTATTCACATATATAGGGGTATACCCTATTTATATTAACCCCTCCATCATAATATAGACCTGAATGTTGTTCAGATGATCCCTCCACTCAAGCCGGAAGGGACACTCCCCACCCCCCCCCCCTCTACCCGGAAGGGACACTCCCCACCCCCCCCCCCTCTACCCGGAAGGGACCCTTTACATACAAGACTCCCTATACTTGGAACATGCCTTACCTGAACCTGGATGAGCCAATCGACGAGGATAGCTCTAGTGAGTTTGTTGACCGAGGGATGACTGGGCAAGTAGCTACGCGTCATCAGGTAACGTTGCTCCACCTCCAGCAGGTAGGTCATTACATCCTGCATGGTACAGTGATTAGGGGAAACTGGGAAGACTGCGAGGAAAGTGTCGAGAGGCCAGGGTGCCACAGCGACCTAGGAAGGGTTAACTGGGTGTCGATACAAAACGACAATCTTCCTAAAAGGTGATGCACAAGGCGCCCGCCCTCAGGGCAGTGATTAATTACCATGAGACGCCAAACATTCTCACCAACCGGACATTTATCTAGGTATTTGTGATGGTCTGAAAGCATGTTGTGGTTCCAACAATAGTCTTGTAAATTGCCAAGTGAACTGGCCCTGAACAGAATATACTCGACTTCATTGTATTATAAGATGGCAAATTCCTTGGCAATCTCATTGACCACAAGCTGAATTTCCAGGGACACATTCTAAATATATCAAAAAAAGTTTCAAAAACTGTTGGCATTCTTTCTAAGATCAGATATTATGTACCCCGTCCTGCCCTGGTGACTCTCTATTACTCCCTTATCTATCCATATCTCAACTATGGTATTTGTGCTTGGGGCTCTACTACCCAAAATCATTTACGTCCTCTAATTACTCAACACAAAGCTGCTATTAGGACAATATCCAACTCTGGCCCCAGACATCACTCGGTACCCCTACTCAAATCTCTGAATATGTTAGAAATTAAGTCACTGCACATTCTCTCATGTGTATTATACATATATAAAACGCTAAACTGTAATGCCAATCCTGACCTCGAAAGCTTCATAGAAGGTTGTAACAGAACCCATGAGCACCACACCAGAAATAAATACAGTTTTGATATTCCTAGAGTACGACTTAATCAAACTAAAAATGCTCTGCAAATCAAGGGACCCAGATTGTGGAATGACCTTCCAAACCATGTTAAAGACTGTACCTCTCTCAACCAGTTAGTGATAAAAACGAAGCTATACCTAATAAATTCCCTGTAACCTACCTTACCCCTCTATTGTCAACCAATGTGTGTTTTTTTTTAAAGAGCGCTGTTTGCCGACAGAATTGTATTTGTGCTGCTTTTTCAGCTATGTTTTCATTCCATGTTTTCATTTTACTCTTTATGCTCAATTAGTATTAAACTTTAGTCATTTAAGTTTTTACATGCCCGAAACGCTTTGCGTAATAGTGGCTTTATTTATTTATTTTTATTTATTTATTTATATATATACAAGAAGGTACATTGGGTTTGTGAGAATACATTGGATAGTACAGTATTTACATTCTTGTAAAGCCACTAGTACGCGCAGCGTTTCGGGCAGGTCCTTAATCTAGCAGATAATTTTAAGTAGGTAATTTCAATCAGAATTTATAAATGATAAAGATACATTACAAGAGAAAAATGAGATGAGAGAGATAAGTAGGTATATTAAAGCACATTGTTATATTAAAGCTCTGATTGATTACATTGACAGCTTGATTAGTAATTTAAACAAGGTTAATAGACACCATACAGCAGATTGACAGCACATATAAGATAGCCTATCCCTTACCCCCTCCCCCTTTCTATCCCCTACACCCTCCCCTCCCCCTTTCTATCCCCTACACCCTCCCCTCCCCCTTTCTATCCCCTACACCCTCCCCTCCCTCCTTTCTATCCCTTACCCCCTCCCCTCCCTAATTTCTTTAAGCATTGTATGTACTAGCTCTATCTATAAGTCCACCAATCTTTGTAAAAAATTTCTTGTATGTATGTACCTTACTTAAATAAACATTTATTTATTTATTTATTATTTATATAAACCGTTGGTCTAAAAGCAGTCTCCGTGGTGTAGTGGTAAGACACTCGCCTGGCGTTCCGCGAGCGCTATGTCATGGGTTCGTATCCTGGCCGGGGAGGATTTAATGGGCGCAATTCCTTAACTGTAGCCTCTGTTTAACGCAACAGTAAAATGTGTACTTGGATGAAAAAACGATTCTTCGCGGCAGGGGATCGTATTCCAGGGACCATAGGATTAAGGACTTGCCCGAAACGCTACGCGTACTAGTGGCTGTACAAGAATGTAACAACTCTTGTATATATCTTAAAAAAAAAAAAAATAATATATAACTAGTTTTCTTTGAAACTGCCTGAATTTGGTTTTCTGTAAACAAAATTCTCAGGTATACTCAAATAGCTTTCGAATTTCATATTTCACAAGTTTGAGGATAACACATCGTATTAATGTAAGCAATCATAATGAAACCTAACCACGGATTGGTTAAGTTGAGGTTAAAAGTGCACTAACTACATAGTAATTTTGGAGTGATTACCTCCAAAGTACCTCGACCTTGAGGACAGGTTTCGTAAAGGCCAGTATAAACCATTCATTTATGCCAATGGGGCCAGGACTGACTACAAAACAATCAGATTAGTGATAGATTAAAAATGATTCAGAACAAAGTATTGCTTTGGAAGGATTGAACAGATAAAGCTGGGATAAACTATGAACGAGTCACCCTGGTTACTGAACTGATGTAAAAAAAAATAGTCCCGACCACGTACTTCCTCGTAGTCGGTATCGAGGTATGGAGGGAGATGCTCGCTCGTTCTCTGGCTTCTCCCACAGCCTGTTAGTTCTTCATCGCCTGAGAAGGACAAGAAGAATGGGGTCAAACATTGTGAGAGATTTAAAATTGCACAAAACAATTATATTACTTAACATCTAAAAACGGATAGTCAAAGTAGGCAACCAATCACTGACCAGGTAACAGCAGTATATGGTTCTGAAGAGACTCCATGGTCCTTCGGCGTTTCTGATACGGCTGGGGTGTCCTGACTCCAGCGACTCGCTTCGTCACCCTCCTCAGTCGTCCTCGACCCTTCAGCTGGCACGTGGCGATGTACCTTGATCGCGGCTGGGCCGGACCGTATCTTTTAAGAGGTGCTACCCAGCGTGCATTGTTGTTATCAAGCCCGGAGGGTTGGAGCTGCCTCAGAGGAGCAGAAAAGGCCCCACTAGCAAATGTTTTGCATTCTTTATCACTTGCATCTTTGGGTGGCTGATCAGGCACCAGCGCTGGAACTGGACCTAAACAAGAACTCGTGTTGCCCATAGTGGACAAGTAGCTTGGAGGTTGCTGGTGGTGTAGCGAGACGTTTTCTAAAACTGGAACCGCAACACACCGGCCCGTCATTGTGGCGTAGGGAAGAGTGGTTATAGAGATACACTCGCCAGTGGCCCTTGGTACCCGGTTTGCGTTAGTGGAACAGATGCAGTAGGCGGGGCCGGGCAGGGCTGTATATGGGCCGCGAGGGGCGAAGATGTAGCGGTAGAAAGCAGGACAACACCCAGGGCAACATTCATGATCTATATAAACAGGTCTCCTGAGCCAGGGAGCGTACATTAGATGTGTGGCACTGCAACGATTCCCTTGACGACGTTCCTGGTCTTGCGGCCACCTTGTCTGCCTTTACCACGTTTCGCATGTTTTTTACTCCTAAAATTAAAAAGTAACTACATTTTATTCACATCGTCTTATGGGTGTTACTGAAAAACAGAGCTTAACAAAAGTTCGCCAAATCCAACAGGCTAATTGCAACATTTAGTGCTGTGCTAAAGAGCTCAGAACCGATATTTGTGCGAAAACAAGTCTTTTTTCCTGTTAAAAAGCACGAATTGGCGTTAAAGGGATGAAAGGATGCTGAACAAGTTATTTTGTGTCCGTAGAGTGATGGCGATATGATATCCAAACCACACACTAGAAAATGAAGAAACTACAACGTTTCGATCCGTCATGGACCATTATTCAAGTCTTGTAATGGAAAGAAACAAGATAATACGAAGGAAGAGTGAAATAAAAGGTGGGATGATTGAAAGAAAGATGAAGATATAAGATGAAAAAGGGTATGGGAAGGAAAGACTAAATGAAAAATGCAAGAATAAAGAGAATCAGGTTAAGAAGAGGTTTGAAGTAAGCTAGGGAAGGAAAAAGAAATCTGAAAATGTTACAAGATATAAATTGATTTTTTAAATAAAGAATTGCAAGAAGCCTAATGGCGAAAAGAAAAAAATCTAGTAACTTTAGAGGCGGGTAGAGCCTAGAGGGGGCAAAGCTAAGTCAGATCACGTTTGTTAAGTTAGAGCATCTAAGAATGTACTATGAAAGAATTGACAGCAACAAAGTCAGAACCAAGGTTCAGGTTGGGCAAATTGCGTATCAGAGCTGATTTAACAAGACCGCGTCTGTGTAGAGTAGAGGCAGATTGGGATATTAACCGTCACGCTTGCTAACTAATTGGAGGACACTACCGCTGAAGTCTTTGGAGAGATCTCGTTCTACAGGATCACAGAGCGGCGTGGGCTGTGTCCGAAAGCTTGGAGCAGGTGTCACTCATGTGTCCCTAATAGTACACTGAACATGGTCTATTGTAGTGGTAACCTCAGGCTGTACTTTGCTTGTATATTGGTCGCCATAAAGGCACGAAGCCCATTTTCTAATTTCACTTAAGGCAGCAGAGTAGTAGACCACCTCCGCTAAGGCAGCAAACCACCCCAGCCAAAGCGCCAGGGCAATGGAGACCCCTATGCCAAGGAACCATAGCAATAGAGCCCCCTCGCCACTTCACCTGATAGTAAATAGGCATCCAGGGGTTATAGTCACCTGTTGTGGGTCGCACCTTGGGAAATACGTCAGTGGCCAAGAAAGACATCTTGAACCCTATTGTTTCCTGTCGCCGATAACGGATACCGAACCTTCAAGTATTATGGTGTTAAAATTCATATTTTTTTCCATTTTACTGTAACCAGATGTGTATTCCATACTACGAACATGCACGATAAACGTGAGATCACTTTCAAGCATAGGTTTAAGACATGTGAATGAGTTTTGGTGGAAATAAATACCCTTTACAGGCCAATAAGCTTTCTGCAGTTTGGCAAATTCATGAGTTCTTATGTAACGTCCCCATGTCATGGTAATTGGTCGCTGTAACCTCAATGTGTTTACAATGTCTGGGGATCGTTGCACAGACGAAGGCACGGTCTATAGTTCTATACCGTCCTTCTGCACCAAAGTCTTACTATATTCACTGGTATGCCCGAGTTCAACGGCGACCTCAATCCAGCGAGCCGAGGACACGACTCCCAGACAGCAGTCGCTGCCACTGCAGCTGGTTAGCTTAGCATTTTAAAAGCACCGAATAACCTTCTGTGGTTGATTGTTCAATAAACCCTTGAACTATATGTTTAACACATCTCTAACCCTGTCCACGGAGGACAGAAGAAAATGTATATATGCTGGTTAGCATTGTAAATGTGTGGCCACGTTTGTGGTAGAAAAAAAAAAACTATCAGCTCATTTACACAATTCTTTTATGTGTAAATTGTCTTTATACATAACTGGAATCTTATCACAAGAGGTGTAAGTGTTTGCTTTGCTATAATCAAATTAACCTGATTTTACTATTAAAGCAGTTTTACTTAACCAAGAATCATAAAATTTATCTTCGTTAAGATTAGGCTACATAAAATATGTAGAGTTGATCTTTCCAACTTGCTACTAGAGTGATGTTTGTATTGGACAGTTTCAGACAAAAAATATTGAGGAAGAGTGATCCAACACGATTATTGAAGCATAATTAAACACCGGAAATTATCACTCCAATAGAAATCTAAATATATAATAGGACGCCTGAACTGTTATTGTTGTTTTAGATTTAGCTACCCAGAACGAAATGTCCATGTAGCACGGGCTATGGTGAGCCCGTCTCGCCTTAATTGTTGTTATAGATTCAGCTACCCAGAACAAGTTCTAAGTAGCACGGGCTATGGTGACCCCGTAGTGGACTTACCTGACACAGGAGCGGTCAACGTCGCCTGAACTTATCTGCATTCCTTTTATTAATGACTACAGTAACCCTCTACAATGAGGTGAGGCCGCCTCCGGGTACAAGCTAGGTAGCCGCACTAACACGACTTTACAGGATACTCATGTGCCACCTCTTGGATGGCTTAGTCTACATCAACCAATCAATCAAGCACGACTAACACACGGATCCTTACATAACTGACATGGGAAGTATGTTCACAAGCTCGCTGCACACACCACAGTGAAGAGGAGGGCGTAGTAAAGCTGTCATTCATCAACAGTTGTTCCGGGGAGCTCTCCTGCACAGTATAGTTATTGAAACCGTGGCGATACTGACCCTAGAAACTATACACGGATGGTTACACAGTGATATTGACCTCAGGTCAACTCCGGCCGACGCAAGCAAGAGACTACGGACACTGAGAGCAACACACCACTCAGCAACACGCCTGTACACACACTGCTCCAGTAACGGGTTCTCGAAGTCTCGTCGTTGTGACTCAAGTATTGAGATCCAAGACTGAGGATCAGCCGACTCGAGCGATATTCAGGGTTCAGTCAGTCCTCTCAAACAAATTCTGGTTAATCGCAGTCAGTCCTTATAAACAAAGGCCCAATGCTCCTTAATCCAATCGCCAGGCTCCCTCTTTAGGAATTAAAAACGGTTTAAACATTCACAACTGATGACGTTCGAAAATTTGCTCCAGCACGGCTTCGCTGACGACAAATGTTCGAATCGCAACTCTGCAAATGCTTCACCTAAGTCTTCAAATGCAAATAATCGCCAGTAGAACCTATACACTTAACTTACATCTAATTATACATTGAACTTTAATATATATTATTATATAATGATACTAATTAATGTATGACAACAGACATATTTTAAATACACGTCAGTACGTTAAAAATAACGAATGCGTCATTGGGGACAAGGCTGGCCTGAGGACAGGTTGTTAATCGAGCCGCCCCCCCTCATCCCTGTTATGAATGAAAACTACTTTTCATTCAGTGAAAAGTGATCTTTGAATTAATTGAGTGATCACTAGCGCCAAAGTGGTTGGGCGCTAGTGATCACTCCTGGAAGTTGGAGTGACACAACACAACACAACACAACGTATCGGACGTTGTGTTGTGTTGTACAGCTCCTGGATGTTGATGATCGCTCCTGGACGCTAATGATCGCTCCTGGACGCTGGAGATCGCTCCTGGACGCTGATGATCG
This sequence comes from Procambarus clarkii, assembly GCF_040958095.1. Lineage (NCBI taxonomy): Eukaryota > Metazoa > Arthropoda > Malacostraca > Decapoda > Cambaridae > Procambarus > Procambarus clarkii. The sequence goes on from NC_091159.1 coordinate 52,351,272, forward strand.
CTCCTGGACGTCAATGATTGCTCCTGGACGCTGGAAATCGCTCCTGGACGCTGGAAATCGCTCCTGGACGCTGGAGATCGCTCCTGGACGCTGATGATCGCTCCTGGACGTTGATGATCGCTCCTGGACGTTGATGATCGCTCCTGGATGCTGATGATCGCTCCTGGATGCTGATGATCGCTCCTGGACGCTGGAGATCGCTCCTGGACGCTGATGATCGCTCCTGGACGTTGATGATCGCTCCTGGACGTTGATGATCGCTCCTGGATGCTGATGATCGCTCCTGGATGCTGATGATCGCTCCTGGACGCTAATGATCGCTCCTGGACGTTGATGATCGCTCCTGGACGTTGATGATCGCTCCTGGATGCTGATGATCGCTCCTGGATGCTGATGATCGCTCCTGGATGCTGATGATCGCTCCTGGATGCTGATGATCGCTCCTGGACGCTGAAGATCGCTTCTGGACGCTGAAGATCACTCCTGGGCTCTGGAGATCGTTCTTGGAGATCACTCCTGGACGCTGGAGATCGCTTCTGGAAGCTGAAGATCACTCCTGGGCTCTGGAGATCGTTCTTGGAGATCACTCCTGGACGCTGGAGATCGCTCCTGGAAGCTGAGGAGCGCATCGTCACAGCTAGCGAGCGACTGGTTCCCACGTACATTAGGGTTACCTGAATTTTCGCCCAGTCTTTCCTCCTACGATGCAACGTGGCGCCCTCTGGGAACTGCAGACTTCTGACCCGAATGATGCCTTAAGGACGACTCACAACAGCAAAAAGGAACACAATACAGGAAGTAGCAGCAACGGGAGCGACGTATATAAGCGAGACGAAGGTTCCAGTGCAACAGTGGGTACAGCGAGAGCTGCAAGATAGTGTTGCAATGAGGATCACGGTAAGCGTTACAGAACAGCTGTTGGAAACAGAGGATCTGTCAGGTTCTGCATTTCAAATGTTAATGCTCAGGTTTTTTATAATTTAACTGGTGAAAGGTTGTACGATGGTCTGGTTCATAGAGTATCAGTTTTCATCTTGTACAGTAGGTCTTTGGCACAGGGGGATTTTGGTAAATACACGGACCTGGGCTCTGTGGTTCTTTTCCTTTGTCCAGTTCGCCTGTTGAGCTTATTTGGGAGTGCTTGACAAACTGGTAGGTGTGTGGAGAGATGGGTATGAAGGTATACCCATTCGAGGTATGTATACCCATCCTAGGAAGGTATGAAGAATGGGTATTCCTCATTGCCTGTCAGGGTAGGCTGACAGGCAATGAGGTAGATGGGTTAATTGGTATTTTAGAAAGCAGGTACGTAGATAAGTAGAAGAGAGAGTAGATAGGAAGGAGTAGACAGACCTTGGTAAGTAGATGAGACTTCCTTATTAGGATATACTCATGAAGGGAAGGGAACTATCAGGGGGGGGGGAAGCGCCAAGCCGTTACGACTATATAGCACTTGGAAGGGATTAGGATAAGGATTTGGGATGGGACGCGGGGTAAGGAATGGCGCCCAACCACTTGGACGGTCGGGGATTGAACGCTGACCTGCACGAAGCAAGATCGTCGCTCTACCGTCCAGTCTAAGTGATTAGGAGGATAAGTAGGTATAACTCGGAAGCTGCAAAGCCCAGTGGTCTACCTCATAAGTTCACACCCGAAGTAACAGGATTTGATTCCCGGGCAGAACACTAGGCGGTTAGGCTTTCCTTTCACCTACTGTACCTGATCACCTAGCAGTGAAACAGGTGCCCAGGAGTTAGGCAACTGTTGTGGGTTGTATACTGGGGAAGGTTAGGGAGAACTTCGATAAGCCTAAGTACAGACTTCGTGTCCCCCGACGTCGAGAAAGTATAATTAGACCTTAGTAGGAAGATATATTAATAATAATAATGAAGTAAGGCAGTATGGAAAGGTAAGAGCGAAGGAAGGTCAAGAGTAGGCCGGTGTAGGCCGGATTGGGCCGGGGTAGGCCGGAGTGGGCCGGGATAGGCCGGGGTAGGCCGGAGTAGGCCGGAGTGGGCCGAGGTAGGCCGGATTGGGCCGGGGTAGGCCGGAGTGGGCCGGGGTAGGCTGCCAGTTGGTAGAAACACAACGATATTAACGCCCCGTGTCCACGCTCCTCCAGGCGAGGACGACGGAGGTGCTGGTGGCGCTGACGGTGCTGGTGGTGGCCGGCGTCTGCCCCGCTGCTGCCCAGGACGACGACGGCGGCCGGAGTAAGCTATAACCCCCCCCCCTCTCTTATAGACACACACACACATACACACACACACACACACACACACACACACACACACACACACACACACACACACACACACACACACACACACACACACACACACACACACACACACACGAAAAGAGTGTGTGTTTTCGGGTATTCATCTTTAGTGTATGAGCAGAAAGCAGACGGCAGCATCTTGAAGAGTATATAACAGGAAATAAAGGGATTGTGAATCACTGAATTAGATGACCGACACCTGGAGGAGGAGAGAAGAAGCAGGAGAGACATAATTGCGACATACAAAATACACGATAGATTTATAGTGTAGCCAAGCACAGGCTATTGTAAGATGACGCCTACATAGTTTCACATGTATATATGCCAGAACATGAAGGGTGCGATAGTCTGTACACAAGTTAATTAAAGTTTTGTAGAGAGGACCAAAGAGCTGAAGCTCAAACCCCCATCTAAACAACTAGGTGAGTACACACACACATGCCATACACATGCACGCGAATTTCCACATTTGTAAATAACCAAACTGAAACAAGCTGGATAAACACTTAATATACGTCCAATTGTATTTGTAAATATTGGTTTTATGATATTTTGATTTGTAAAGAGATTGACACATTTTCTATGTGTTATCTATTTTTGTCTTGTATTTGCTTGTGTATTAGACATCATTGAAATTATTCGTTTGTGTGTGTGTCAGCTTGTCTTTACTTCTGGAGAAAGGTAAGTAAGTGTAATAAGCGCAAGAATAATCGAGCTTCTTTACTTTACAGACGAGGAAAAGTTCTTCATCAAGAATTACTCGACCACCACAGAAACGACCATATCGGCAGTCACCTCTGTTATTCCTTATCTCTGTTTCTACAGTAAGTTATCTAGTTATGTGTGTGTGTGTGTATTTACTATTTATATTTGCAATTTGTCTGCAGAATCGAGCTATTAGTATATAGACCCCCGCCTTTCTAACCAATCTATTTTTCCTCTATTATGTCTACTACATATATTTCTAAAATACACACATACACACACACACACACACACACACAGAGTTGCTAAAGTTCAGAGGCTGCTAAAGTTCAACTCAGGAAAGTGTAAGGTGATGAAATTAGGCGAAGGGAGCAGGAGGCTGAACACAAGGTATCATCTGGGAGGGGAAATCCTGCAAGAGTCAAATAGAGAGAAAGATTTGGGGGTTGATATCACACCGAACTTGTCCCCAGAGGCCCACATCAAAAGAATATCATCAGAGGCATATGCTAGACTGGCCAACATAAGAACTGCCTTTAGAAACTTGTGTAAGGAATCTTTCAGAACCCTGTATACCACTTATGTAAGACCAATCCTGGAGTATGCAGCTCCAGCCTGGAGTCCATACCTAGTTAAACACAAGACAAAATTAGAGAAGATTCAGCGGTATGCCACCAGGCTCGTCCCGGAACTGAGAGGATTGAGCTACGAGGAAAGGCTAAAGGAGCTGAACCTCACATCCCTGGAAAACAGAAGAGTAAGGGGAGACATGATAACCACCTACAAAATTCTCAGGGGAATTGACAGGGTGGACAAAGACAAACACTTCAGCACGGGTGGGACACGAACAAGGGGACACAGGGGGAAACTTAGTACCCAGATGAGCCACAGAGACGTTAGAAAGAATTTTTTCAGTGTCAGAGTAGTTAATACATGGAATGCACTAGGAAGTGATGTGGTGGAGGCTGACTCCATACACAGTTTCAAATGTAGATATGATAGAGCCCAGTAGGCTCAGGAATCTGTACACCAGTTGATTGACAGTTGAGAGGCGGGACCAAAGAGCCAAAGCTCAACCCCCGCAAGCACAATTAGGTGAGTACAATTAGGTGAGCACACACACACACACACACACACACACACACACACACACACACACACACACACACACACACACACACACACACACACACACACACACACACAAAAACACACACACACACACACACACACACACACACACACACACACACACACACACACACACACACACACACACACACACACACACACACACACACACGCACATCCCTAGGAAGCAACCCGTAGCAGCTGTCTAAACCCCATGTACCTAATTTTGGATAGATGATCAGGAGCATTAGGGTGAAACTCTGCCTATTTGTTTCCTCCGCCGGGAATCGAACCCGGGCCATTAGGACTACGATCTTCCCCCCCCCCTACCCAAGCGCTGTCTATTCAAGCGCGAGGTCCTGTGTGTGTACTCACCTAGTTGTGCTTGCGGGGGTTGAGCTCTGGATCTTTGGTCCCGCCTCTCAACTGTCAATCAACTGGTGTATAGATTCCTGAGCCTATTGGGCTCAATTATATCTATATTTAAAACTGTGTATGGAGTCAGCCACCACCACATCATTGCCTAGTGCATTCCATGTATTAACTACTCTGACACTGAAAAAATTCTTTCTAACGTCTCTGTGGCTCATTTGGTTATTCAGCTTCCATCTGTGTCCCCTTGTTCGTGTTCTTCCCGAGCTAAAGAGTTTCTTTTTGTGCATCCTGTCAATTCCACTGAGAATTTTATAGGTGGGTATCATGTCTCCCCTTACTCTTCTGTGTTCCAGGGACGTGAGTTTCAGCTTTGTTAGTCTTTCCTCGTAGCTTATGCTTCTCAGTTCCGGGACGGGCCTGGTGGCATACCTGTGAATCTTCTCTAACTTTGTCTTGTGTTTAACTAGGTATGGACTCCAAGCTGGAGCTGCATATTCCAGGATTGGTCTGACATAAGTGGTATACAGGGTCCTGAACGATTCCTTTCATAAGTTTCTAAAGGCAGTTCTTATGTTGGCCAGTCTAGCATATGCCTCTGATGATATCCTTTTTGATGTGGGCCTCTGGGGACAAGTTCGGTGTGATATCAACCCCCAGATCCTTCTCTCTATTTGACTCTTACAGGATTTCACCTCCCAGATGATACCTTGTGTTCAGCCTTCTGCTCCCTTCGCCTAATTTCATTACTTTGCACATTCCTGCGTTAAACTTTAGTAGTAATTTTCTAGACCATTCCTCCAGTTTACCCAGGTCGTCCTGTAGTCTCTGTCTATCTTCATCTATTTTGATTTTTTCTCATAATTTTTGCATCATCAGCAAACATTGGGAGGCATGAGTCTAAACCCTCATTCCTCTCAATGTTTGCTGATGATGCAAACATTATGAGAAGAATCAATGTGTGTGTACTCACCTAATTGTACTCACCTAGTTGTGCTTGCCGGGGTTGAGCTCTGACTTTTTGGTCCCGCCTTTCATCTGTCAATCAACAGGTGTACAGGTTCCTGAGCCTACTGGGCTCTATCATATCTACACTTGAAACTGTGTATGGAGTCAGCCTCCACCACATCACTTCCTAATGCATTCCATTTGTCAACCACTCTGACACTAAAAAAGTTCTTTCTGATATCTCTGTGGCTCATTTGGGCACTCAGTTTCCACCTGTGTCCCCTTGTGTTAAATAGACTGTCTTTATCTGTGTGTGTGTGTGTGTGTGTGTGTGTGTGTGTGTGTGTGTGTGTGTGTGTGTGTGTGTGTGTGTGTGTGTGTGTGTGTGTGTGTGCATTCACCTAGTTGTGTTTTGCGGGGATTGAGCTTTGCTCTTTCGGCCCGCATCTCAACTGTCAATCAACTGTTTACTAACTACTTTTTTTCCCCCCCACACACACACACCCCAGGAAGCAGCCCGTGACAGCTGACTAACTCCCAGGTACCTATTTACTGCTAGGTAACAAGGGCATTCAGGATGAAAGAAACTTTGTCCATTTGTTTCTGCCTGGTCCGGGAATCGAACCCGGGCCACAGAATTACTTGTCCTGCGAACTGTCCGCTCAGCTACCTGACCCCCCTGGTGTGTGTGTGTGTGTGTGCGAGAGAGAGAGAGAGAGAGAGAGAGAGAGAGAGAGAGAGAGAGAGAGAGAGAGAGAGAGAGAGAGAGAGAGAGAGAGAGAGAGAGAGAGAGAGAGAGAGAGAGAGAGCTCTTAACCACCAATAACCACACAACACAACATAACTGTAATTCCCTATCACTGCATCTTCGCCACTTCCACAGCGGGCTCAACTGCAGCCTCGCCCTGTGCGGGCCGCAAACTTCGCCGATCGCGAAGAATCCCGCTGAACGTAGATGATTTCCCCGGTTCTTTGCACGCAGCCACCGACTTGGCCTCGTCCGGTCCTGAAGGGGCGCCTGACGAGGAAACCATAGCCAGCGACAAGTTCTTCTTCACCCTCTACAGGTCCGTCACCACCACCGTCACCGTCACCACTACCTCTACTAACACCTCCACTACTGTCTCCGTCTCTGCTTACTGCACTTTTGCTGGCTTTACTGGGCCCGTGTGCTAGACCAGGTGTCTCCACAGTGTGCTAGCCCTGGTGTCTCCACCGTGTGCTAGCCATGGTGTCTCCACAGTGTGCTAGCCCTGGTGTCTCCACCGTGTGCTAGCCATGGTGTCTCCACCGTGTGCTAGCCATGGTGTCTCCACCGTGTGCTAGCCCTGGTGTCTCCACCGTGTGCTAAACCAGGTGTCTCCACCGTGTGCTAGCCCTGGTGTCTCCACCGTGTGCTAGCCCTGGTGTCTCCACCGTGTGCTAGCCCTGGTGTCTCCACCGTGTGCTAGCCCTGGTGTCTCGACCACCGTGTGCTAGCCCTGGTGTCTCCACCGTGTGCTAGACCAGGTGTCTCCACCGTGTGCTAAACCAGGTGTCTCCACCGTGTGCTAGCCCTGGTGTCTCCACCGTGTGCTAGCCATGGTGTCTCGACCACCGTGTGCTAGCCATGGTGTCTCCACCGTGTGCTAGCCATGGTGTCTCCACCGTGTGCTAGCCATGGTGTCTCCACCGTGTGCTAGCCATGGTGTCTCGACCACCGTGTGCTAACTCGATAATAAAATCAATGTCTGCAACTTTGTAAATAAGTGTTATATGGTGTGTATATATAAATATGACCCCTCTAAATAAAGACTAACTATAATGTACTAGTGTCAGTACACCCGGTGTTCACGAAGGAAACCAAATTTATACGCAGAGAGTACGCGGCTTTGGAAATATATACCATGGAAGATATAGGCATCAAACATTTACTCATCCTCTTAAGAAAACTGTACATTTTTCTTCAATCTTTGAGTCTTTGTTTACATTTTCTGAACAGTTTATGAACTCTGAACACAAACGAGATTGTTTACAAGAAAAATAGCCTAGGATTGTGACGTTTCGAAGCTCGCGAAGTGTTGAATAAAAATAAAGGTGTAACTTTTTCATGAATCCTGTAGCCCTCGTCCCCATTGTGATGAGCTGAGGCGACCCCCCACTCTACACAACACTCCTGGCAAAACAGACCCTTTAATTGCTGAAAATATGAAACTTCACACAAATAAGCAATTTTTTAATAACTGGTATAACAAACAGGTCTCTCTCATTCCTATTTTCCCCGTATATCTCGTTTTAAGTAAGATTGGGTACACAGATATATATATATATATATATATATATATATATATATATATATATATATATATATATATATATATATATATATATAATTAGGCTCAGGAAGGTACAGGTGTTTCTCGAGGCATTAGTGTTGTCTATGATGCCTGAATATGATTTAGTTTGCTATAGGTTCAGAGGGAAAAACCTCTTGTTGTCATTTTTAGAAATGAAAACAGCATCGCTTCTGGGAGCTTAAAAGCTTTACTGACGTGATTGACGAGTCATGGAAGTATCTACTAGTATTCCAGCGGATTTGGGAGCAATATGTATGTCTGTTGTCTGTTTTCCTAATTTTGTCTGTCCCTGCGTAATGAAAATTATTAGAGGGAATCTACGATAAAACACTATTTGATTAACATTTTATTCAATAAAAACATTATATATATATATATATATATATATATATATATATATATATATATATATATATATATATATATATATGTATATATATATATGTATATATATATATATATGTATATATATATATATATATATATATATATATATATATATATATATATATATATATATATATATATATATATATATATATATATATATATATATAAACGCGAGGCTTTGTTATGCCCACGATGGAATGAAATGTAAGCCCACACACAGAAATATTGTCTATAGGAACATAAGTCACTTATCAGCAAGATCATTGGCATTACTCTGTCATTTATACAATGGAACACAAACGAATATACGCCACACTGGGCGTATACGCAACAAATACGACATACAGATCAGCGAAGGTGAATAACAGGATACGTTTACCAAATGTATACAAAATCCTAATTACACAACAGAGGATGAGTATGGGTTGATAATAGAACAGCAATTCGCCTCAAGTAATTAATAACTTAAAAGAGTAAGAAAAGAGAAACACTAGGGAAAGTCCACAGAATTTAAAGTACAGTGTATTACAATAAAGACTAAAAACATTAATTAATGTTCTGGTTTAACTAATAATTCGGACATCTATTTACATTATCATATATTCAACACCTTTTTATTTTGTATGAAAATATTTACATTCAAACTTTACTATAGCGTCTCCTGAGGACTGTAAATACAAAGCTAATGAAATGAAACAATCTCTGTAACTAGCTGACATTATAATTCTAAGGTGTGCAGGATAGATGTAATTGTAATGTAATAATTGAGGTCTGATAAAGACCTTTTGTGCCCTCTGTGGAAAAAAATTAAATAAATTCGTTCAAAGAAAGTTTTATAGAACGTCATAAACTATAAATTACTTGACTTAACATTTGATCTTCATACACTTTCCATACACTTCCAACACCTAAACTATATCAGTCTTTATTACAATAAAAAATAAAAGTTTTCAAGAATCTCTTAAAATACCCGTAAACTAAACCATAATGCAATCAAAACACATAACCAGGATAGAGAAAATATTAAGTGGACATTTTATACAAACAAAATGCAAGAATGACATTGCAAGACCTTTGCTGGAATTGCTGCCCATTGGAAAGAATGTAAGACATTTATTGAAATTAATGTTTAATGTCATGGTTTAATTTTAGACCTATTGTTAATAATATGATTGTAAACATAAGATACAACACTTGACTTGCACGCAGACTCAACTTATCACGTGGTCACCAGTAGGAACTATATACTATACCTAGCATGCTTAAGTTAAAAAAAAAAAACTTTGCGTTCACCATAGCCCGTGCTACTTGGAACTTTTGTTCCGAGTAGCTGAATATTAAACAACAAACAACATTAAGTTTTAAACATGTTCTTGTTAATCACGAAAATTTAATGGGCTATTTAGTATTCCTACTTCAGAACTGTTTTAGACTGAATGTTTATCCAACTGTGCGCACCACTGCCATCATCTGCTGGCTGGTGAAGGGACAGGAGGCATAGGTTTCCTTGCACGAAGTCCCGCTGTACCCTTGTTTCATGGCCGTCTGATAGAGAGCCCGCGCTCCGCTCTTCTGTCCATCCTCTGCTTTTTCTCTGTAAATTGTATGATAAATTGACATTGTCAGATCTGTCTACAGAACTCCCTTGTGTCTACTTCGCTAGATCTCTCTACACTATTATCTCTACATCTAAAACCTAACTACAAATATTTCGTAAACTAACCAAACATAAAAAGTTCGGAATTGTTTTGAAACTCAAAATTAGTTCTAACAATAATTTTGTGAATAGGATAACTATTTACAAATTACTAAATGGAATTAGTGTGGCACTGTGTTAGTTACTTAGAACCCTGCATTTGCTAAACATGAGTTACCTAGTTCGGATGACCAGTTGTGTTGTGTTATGCACTATTAGGTTTTACTATGAACACTTTAGTGCGTGTTCTCATTTTACTAAATGCATACTAATCTGAAACGAATATTAACGAATATTAATTGGAAAGAGAAAAACACAGGGGGGGGGGGTAGAAATTGCCTAAGTTACTCTATCCTTTGAGATGTATTTATTTCTTGTCTCAATAAACATACTTGAACTTGAAAGAACACAGCTATAGCAAAAACATAAAGGCAAATTACTAAAGCTTGTGCAAAAAAATGAATAACAGTTTAAAAGTTCTTTTTAAGCAAAAAACAAAAAAAACCAGTGTGTGAGAGCTCACTTGAGGATTTCTAGAATCGTGTGTTCATCAGGCTGGAGTCCAAGGCCAGCTCTAGCGGCCAGTTCACACACTAGTCGCTGACCACATTTAGAATGGTCGGCTGACCTTGCCTGTATGAAGTATGAATCGTCCGGGAGCGCTTTCTGTCGACCAAAATTATAAAAGTATAAAGACCTGCTATTAGGGAGGGGTGACACGAGACTCACAGGCATATAATACACTGCCAATAAGAACAGGAGCAAAGTTCCTGTTTATGCTGTAGGATACTTGTAAACAGTCATGAAGTGATGACTTTTGTTATGAACCATTTGCCAGAAACAGAGGAAGATGTCTTAGCTTTATATGCTAAATTCTTGATGAAAATTGTCTTAGCTTTATATGCTAAAATCTTGATGAAAATTGCGTTAACATATCCTAGCCTCTTACATGTGACGTCACATTGCCACCTGGGGTTATGTAACATTTGTCAAAAATAACATCTAATATTAATATTTGCGACATGTATGCATTAAAAAAATAACATAATTTTGGTTATTATTTCGACTGTAATTCGCATAATTATATTCATGCCTAAAAAAAATACAAGCATTACGTTCTGGAAAAATCAATTCTTCACTTTGATTGGTGTCGGGTTTAAGGCCCATCAACCTCAGAACGTCCCACAGTCACCACTATTAATAGCTCACTGTCCAACCAGATATGCATAACTAAAGATTAAAATAAACTCAGTGCATAAGCACCGAAAATCAGAATACAACTGTTGGTATGTTCTCTCTGAGAATTTGTGACTGGAACAAGCGTGTGGATCTTACCTCAGTGTTGGTGGGGATGTCCAGCGAATTTCGGCTAAGGATGCTTCTTCTCCTCCTCCGGTAGCCGTAGCTTCCTCCACCACCTCTGTATCTGCTTCCTTTATCACTTCCAATGTTGCCATAGCTGGCGACGTACACTCCTGCAGATCCACTTTCGTCTTCTTCCTCGCTACTGATGTCATCATAGCTGCTAATTTCACTAACTGCACTCCCTCCAATTCCGATTTTATACCCACCCGCAGCCCCTCCAATGGCTTCTTTACTTTCGTCATCTTCGCTTTTGATGTCATAACTGCCAACTCCGCTGACTCCATATCCTCCAATTCCACCTTTATATCCAACTGCACCCCCTCCAACTCCGCTTTTATACATATCTCCAGCCCCTCCAATTGCCCCTTTATTTTCATCATCTTCCTCGCTATCGATGTCATTATAACTGCTAACTCCACCCCCTCCAATTCCGCTTTTATATGCACCTACACTCCCCTTAATTCCTCCTTTAAATCTTCCTCCTCCTCCTCCCCCTATTCCACTTTTGTATCCAGCTCCTCCTGCGATTACCTGTTCGTATTCATTATTGATGCTGCTGTAGCTGCTAGCTTCCCCGATTCCACTCACTCCAATTCCTGCTGTATATCCACTTCCCCTATAACTTCCACCAGAGCTTTGAATAGAACTATAGCTGCTAACTTCGAGTTGACCTCCACCGCCATGGTTATTAGCAACATTATCATGTCCTCCCCCTCCACCTCCATACCCTTTCATATAACCTCCTCCTCCACTCCCATACCCTCCGATATAACCTCCTCCTCCATGACTGCTTCCACTGCCATAGCTTCCTCCATAATGGCTTCCACTGCTATAGCTTCCTCCATGATGGCTTCCACTGCTATAGCTTCCTCCATGATTGCTTCCACCGCCATAGCTTCCATGATGGCTTCCACCGCCATAGCTTCCTCCATGACTGCCTCCACCGCCATAGCTTCCATGATGGCTTCCACCGCCATAGCTTCCTCCATGACTGCCTCCACCGCCATAGCTTCCATGATGGCTTCCACCGCCATAGCTTACTTCATGGCTGCCTCCACTGCCATAACTTCCTCCATGATGGTTTCCACTGCCATAACTTCCTCCATGATGGCTTCCACTGCCATAACTTCCTCCATGATGGCTTCCACTGCCATAGCTTCCTCCATGATGGCTTCCACTGCCATAGCTTCCTCCATGATGGCTTCCACTGCCATAACTTCCTCCATGATGGCTTCCACCGCCATTGTTGCCACCATATCCGCCGCTGGCCATGGGGTAAACAGTTATATTTCCACCTGAAATAAAAAATATGTTGGAGGACTCACATGATCTAACGATGAAGATAAATGGCACCTCTCATGATAAAAGGAATTGTATACATCAGGATCACAGTGCCATTTTCATATAGTCGAAAAAACAAACATTACCTGTTTCCAACAAATTTATTAAGCATTTTTTAATATGTATATTTTCCAGAGGAGAGACCGAGGAATGATCTTCACAAGTTTAGGCAATAAGTGAACTGAAAATATTACTGCTAATTAAAATAGTATAGAGATGAATTATTATAAAAAAATAAACGTATATCTTAACAAGGGAGAATAGGCCAATTTTCAGCGGTATAAATTATGCGATAAATATTTCCGTGCTACTGACCAGGGTTTCCGTCAGTTTGGACTACTGCTCTACAGCCTCCTCTCCTGCCACAGCCTCGGGCACAGCCTCCACCCCCCAAGATGCCTCTAATACAACCGATGCGAAGTTTGCCACCACAGCGATTACGACCAAGGCCTCGACGACGACAGCTTCGGCTTGTGCAGGCGACACCCGCGCCTCCGTAACACTTCGCTAGTAGACCTATTTTAATTGCTCCTGCCAAGGAATATATATATATATATATATATACTGTATACGTAATTTCGTTAGTAAATACAGTGTACGTCAAGAAGCACATCTGGAGAAGAATAGACAGTCGTTCTTTTCCGACGCCAATATGTCATATAATAGGCTTTATATAGAAAGCTGAAACATGTTATCTTAACAAATAGATACATGTGAAATTATGTCAACCGACTATATGAAGGCTCTAGTACCTAACTGGTTTCAGCTTCATCCTGTACCTGATGTGGCTTTAACAATATTAAATAAGGTTTATACATAATTAAAACAATATATAAATTATATTAACTTGATAAATATCTAGGGTCAGGCTTCAGATGAGCTGAAGTAAGATAACAGACTGTAGCTTAAATTGCAAATCTATATCTTAGTCAATATAAAGAGAGAGAAAGGGCAAGAGATTTTGTGTACGAGCAGTAACTCCATCCAGCAATGTTTCCAACTACTCATATTCTGATATCCACGACCAGCCCAACTTTAACATATAATGTCAATAGAGGAGTAACTGTCTTTTTCCTGCTCACCATTACGCTCAGGGGTAATCGTTACCTTTTGCAGTGTACGCTTTACAGGTCAATTATCTCTGTTGTTAATGCGGCAGATCTGTTACTTTTCGGCCTGGTAAAACTAGATCACATATGCGAAGCATTTTTAACGCTAACTTACCAAGAATGCCAAGAGCAGCTGCGCCAGAAACAGCTCCCGCGAGTCCAAGTCCGACTAGAGGGTTGGTGCCTAGAGCCAGAGTCCCCGTGGTTCCGAGGCCAGCCAGGGATAGGCCGAGTCCGGTGCCATCCAATATTAACTGGGAGTCCACGTTGGTACCCACCAGTGCCACCCCCAGGTAGCAAGCCATTACCCACAACCTCATCGTGGAAGAGCCTCGTGTGCCAACTGCTGCCAACCTGCGAGGAAGAGTATGTGGACATTCAATATAGGTGTTAGATTAATATTCTACAAATAGAGACTAGGTTATCTTGGGTCAGGGTTAGGTTTTTGTCGGTCATTGTTATCTCAATCTCGTAACTTTGCAAATAGGTCAAATTGTTGATTGATTTACGTGCCAATGTTCATAATTTGTACATATGTCCAATGTTCGTCATATTTACTGTTTTACCCAGGTTTTCGGTGAATATGCACTGAAGGTATATTTTAGCTTAGGTCTAAAGAATACTTGCTGGTCGATCAGCAAGCACTAAAGGTACTTGTTCCCATTAAACCTGGAGCGGTTCATAAGACTAAAACCTAACACTAAATCAAATCAAATATTCCGTAGAGGCCGCCTCTGGTGTCAATGAGCTGAATTAATTTCCTACGATAAAATCAAGAATGATGATCAAACCACAACTCAGAAGATGGAGAAGCGACGTCGTCTCGGTCTCTCCTGGACCATTATCACACGATTTGATAATGGTCCAGGACGGACTGAAACGTCGTCGTTTCTCTATCTTCTGAATTGTGGTTTGGTTGTAATTTCTTCAGCCACGTTATTGTGACTCATTGTCTGCAACATCACGAATATTTTTAAGAGAGAAAATACCGTCGATCTTAGTTAAGTCGATCTTAAAAGCTCCACTTGTCTTGTTGGTCAAGATTACGTTGTTAGGCGCCACTTATTGGATCGATAAATTGATTCAATTTACTAAATCTATCATTAATCTGAGTGAAAGTCCCCACGATAGGTCGGCACAGGCGAGTAAATCAGGACCCAATTACGGGCCTTTTAACTGGACCAGAAAACTTTCTGTTAACCCGGCAATCCTCTCAACTTACTCAGAACAAGAAAACTAAAAACGTCCACATTAAGGTCTGAAGCAGAAATTATAATATTGAATGTAGAATTTATAATGGCTGATTTTGCACGTAGTAGCACAATCATATACATGTGATTGTTTAACTGTAGCCTAGACCACATGTTTTATGATCCTCAATGTGTTGTGTGGGAGCGAAAATGAGCTGTAGCCTCACTGTCCTGTTAGGTAGTGAATATGAGCTGTGTAGCCTCATTGTCCTGTTTGGCAGGGATTTAATATGAGCAGCATCCTCATTGTTCAAATATGAGTGAATATGAGCCGTAATCTCACTTCAGTTTAGATGAAAATGAACAGCATCTTCATTGTTCTATGTGACATTGAATATGTGAAGTATCCTCGCTATCCTTTGCTACTACCCTTCTCTGCACTTTTGCTCTGACTTTTCCTGACTTCCTCTATTGAGAATCGTTACTTACCTTGCGAATCTTGCAAAATATATTTACTGCATTATTTTTCTGGTAAACATATTTACTGCATTACTTTTCTTGTAAAAATATTTACTACATTATTTTTCTTGTAAACATATTAAGTGCATTATTTTCCTTTGCAGTGATGGTTAATACTTCCTTTTACCTCTCTTTCCTATCGTCATATTTGTATTGAAAAGCTGCACTATATGTACAATGGTTGCGTTTTTGACTCACAATCTGAGACTCCAGGTTCGATCCCAAAGTGGGACAGAAATGGATGGAGACGTTTTCAATCACCTACAATGGCTCTGTTCAGCAAGCAGTAAATTGGTGCCTGTGAGTTAGGCTATGTTGCATTCTGGGGAAAGTCAGTAGTTCGACCATAGGAGGACCTTGATACAGCGTCCTTCTTTATAGACTTTGATTACAACAATCAACGAGTCTATTAACTGAACCCGTGAGTCTGGTCTAAAAGATATTAACATGATATTAAATAGCAGAATAGATGCTACTATTAACGTGTTTTCTGGTTTTTTTTTTTGGTGGCTAAGAAAATTTACTCTAGTTCTGTAATATATGATCTGAACCATGGTATATTCGCTGGTTGGTCAGTAAGCTGTTGTGACCTTAATATCCAGTCTGAGGTTAATTGGCCTCAGGCTAACCACCACACCAAAATAATGAACAAAAGTAGTAATGAGGTATCTTCTGAGGTGTCAAAGACAGATGAATATATTGGCAAACAAATGCCACCTGTCGGCTAAATTTGCCATATTTCTCCCCAAATGAGTGATTAAGAGAGTTAAATTGTTCATTTGTTGGATGATGTGACGTTAAGAGCTAGCGTGGGATGGATAGGTGGATTATCTCATATACAAAGCAAGCGACAGATTAGTTTCCATTTTTTCATTACGCACTTCAACAATAAGACAAACAACAAATTTTTAGAAACCTGAATTTAACCCACAGATGGAAGACTCAGCAAGTACTGAGACATCACCTGTAAAACACTCAATTTAATTTGCTCTCAATCTGAAGAGTTTTACCGGTTCTAAAATAGTACGCGTGTCAACTATTTGGTCAAACATACTAAAATGAAGTGCTGTATCCATAAAAGTTTCCGGTTTTTGTTTTATTCACTTAGCCCACATGACATACTAAAAACTGGAAATGTAACTAAAGAACCTTAACTAACCTGTCCAAGTAATTTCAGGCTTAGCATGCATTATCTTTTGGCCTAACATAGTACCTATACTAGCTATACTAGGTCTAGGAATGTGTAAGTTTGGTTTCTTGCCCTTTTTTTAGGCCTTTATAAAAGCAATAGTGCAAAATGTGAACACTGGTAGCTGCGACAGTCAATTATTGTACGCTCGACCAAATAATTGTTATAAGAACTATCATTTTAGGAGAATGAACTGGAATATTTACGAGAGGAGTATCACTATTCTTTGTGTATATGCTCTATAAGTTTGTTATAGTCCTGGAATAGGTTCAGAACTAAAGCATTCTCGCTGGGTTGGTAAGTTTTTACGATGGACTTTTAATAACCCTTCAGAGGTTGATGGGTCTTAAGCCCAAACCCAATCCAATTCTTTCATTCTCTTAAGCGTTACCTACTATTCAACGTATAGTTGAATAGTAGGTAAATAATGATAATGAATAATGCCCATTGAATAATGAGATGAATTAAAACATTAACAGTCGATTATTTCCATAGTGCTGTAATAATAGGTACAGTTCAAACAATTGTATTTTACTTTAAGCATTGTTTGAAGTCCGGTCAGCATATTCTTCACGGGATCACAAGGAATCTTCCAGGCCTAAACAAGATTGAACCAAAACTTCAAGACGCCGAAAGGTGCATTCGTGGACATGTCAACTGTTGCGTAAACACTGGCATAATATTGATGACAACAGGCTCTTGAACCTCCGAGTTAAGATCGAGATATTTTGTGTCAAATTCTTCCAATTTGACCTGGAATTATCAGTTTACAAGTAAACCACATTTTAATTTTGCAGAAAAAGAGCTGTGTACGAATCAGGCTCAACATCGTTTGTCATCGCTTGATGCACTAACATTCTGCTTTATACATAGAAACAGCAAAAAATGCTCCAATAACAGTAATCCTGTCATTGGTGTTCTATTACTTCACTTTTAGTGGCAACGCATTGTGATTGACCGGGAACTCACTGACGGTTGATTCGCAATTACTTTTCCTAAGCGAATTTTCAGTTTCGATAACAATATCACTTGATTGCAGTCATTGCAGAAACTGCTAATTGAATTTTGATTCCGCTAGTTTTACGCAAAGTCGAGGTTTTCCTTCGTTTTAATTCAACACTAAAATCAGACGAGAATAGGGCTTCCTTAATACCGAAATCAGAATAGCCTTTTTGCGAAGAACATCCAGCACTTAGTTGGTGTAGAGACTGACCTTCGTGCCTCTGGGTACGACGGCGAGATGCTACGGCCACAATACCTCGAAGTACTCAACTCGCACCTGCTTCTGCTGCTGCTGCTGCTCTTTGATTACGAAGAGGGATGTCTGCAGTATGTGTGTGTGTGTGTGAAGGGTTTGTCCAAAAATGAAGCTGCGAGAGACCTCAGCTTTGGCTTATATAGGTCTCTCACTTTCGAAGTGAGAACGATTCTTAAGATCACTCGGACCCGAACTCACAGCAGGGTTGCTAGCGTCACTCTTTCTCCGTAATCGCGTCGCTTACAACACTGCACTCACCTTCGTTATGTATAATTATCCATCAAGTTTAGATTATTTCATCTACACCCATTTTGTTTTCAATCTAAATAAGAATTGTATGCTGTTTTTCTTACAACACGTTTGTTGTTGAGATTGAAATGGATAAGTGTCGCAGTCATCAATTTCTAATGATGAGATATATCAATTTATATAAACAAGAATAGATCAAGAAATGTTTAAATTTATATTGAAAAAGAAAACAATGTTTATATTTGAGACACACACACATATTACATATATATATATATATATATATATATATATATATATATATATATATATATTATTAAATATGACCGAAAAAGTAAGATTAATAATTTTAACACGAATTTTCTCAATCTTTCGTACAATATGCTTCACTGTTGGAGGTAAATCAAAAATCACTTCTCCAAAATTCATTTTTATTTCTAGTCTGACGCGACACGGGCGCGTTTCGTAAAACTTATTACATTTTCAAAGACTTCACAAATACACAACTGATTAGAACTTGCGTTTCCCTGATTTTATATCTACATTTGAGTGAGGTGGGAAGGGTGATGTGGCATTACATTTGAGTGAGGTGGGAAGGATGATGTGGCATTAACACAAGACAGAACACTAGAGGATATTAATAGGGTATTAAAAGTATCAACACAAGACAGAACAGAAACAATGGGTATTGAATAGAAGTGTTTGTAGAAAGCCTATTGGTCCATATTTCTTGATGCTTCTATATTGGAGCGGAGTCTTGAGGTGGGTAGAATATAGTTGTGCAATAATTGGCTGTTGATTGCTGGTGTTGACTTCTTGATGTGTAGTGCCTCGCAAACGTCAAGCCGCCTGCTATCGCTGTATCTATCGATGATTTCTGTGTTGTTTACTAGGATTTCTCTGGCGATGGTTTGGTTATGGGAAGAGATTATATGTTCCTTAATGGAGCCCTGTTGTTTATGCATCGTTAAACGCCTAGAAAGAGATGTTGTTGTCTTGCCTATATACTGGGTTTTTTGGAGCTTACAGTCCCCAAGTGGGCATTTGAAGGCATAGACGACGTTAGTCTCTTTTAAGGCGTTCTGTTTCGTGTCTGGAGAGTTTCTCATGAGTAGGCTGGCCGTTTTTCTGGTTTTATAGTAAATCGTCAGTTGTATCCTCTGATTTTTGTCTGTAGGGATAACGTTTCTATTAACAATATCTTTCAGGACCCTTTCCTCTGTTTTATGAGCTGTGGAAAAGAAGTTCCTGTAAAATAGTCTAATAGGGGGTATAGGTGTTGTGTTAGTTGTCTCTTCGGAGGTTGCATGGCTTTTCACTTTCCTTCTTATGATGTCTTCGATGAAACCATTGGAGAAGCCGAAGACATCATAAGAAGGAAAGTGAAAAGCCATGCAACCTCCGAAGAGACAACTAACACAACACCTATACCCCCTATTAGACTATTTTACAGGAACTTCTTTTCCACAGCTCATAAAACAGAGGAAAGGGTCCTGAAAGATATTGTTAATAGAAACGTTATCCCTACAGACAAAAATCAGAGGATACAACTGACGATTTACTATAAAACCAGAAAAACGGCCAGCCTACTCATGAGAAACTCTCCAGACACGAAACAGAACGCCTTAAAAGAGACTAACGTCGTCTATGCCTTCAAATGCCCACTTGGGGACTGTAAGCTCCAAAAAACCCAGTATATAGGCAAGACAACAACATCTCTTTCTAGGCGTTTAACGATGCATAAACAACAGGGCTCCATTAAGGAACATATAATCTCTTCCCATAACCAAACCATCGCCAGAGAAATCCTAGTAAACAACACAGAAATCATCGATAGATACAGCGATAGCAGGCGGCTTGACGTTTGCGAGGCACTACACATCAAGAAGTCAACACCAGCAATCAACAGCCAATTATTGCACAACTATATTCTACCCACCTCAAGACTCCGCTCCAATATAGAAGCATCAAGAAATATGGACCAATAGGCTTTCTACAAACACTTCTATTCAATACCCATTGTTTCTGTTCTGTCTTGTGTTGATACTTTTAATACCCTATTAATATCCTCTAGTGTTCTGTCTTGTGTTAATGCCACATCATCCTTCCCACCTCACTCAAATGTAATGCCACATCACCCTTCCCACCTCACTCAAATGTAGATATAAAATCAGGGAAACGCAAGTTCTAATCAGTTGTGTATTTGTGAAGTCTTTGAAAATGTAATAAGTTTTATGAAACGCGCCCGTGTCGCGTCAGACTAGAAATAAAAATGAATTTTGGAGAAGTGATTTTTGATTTACCTCCAACAGTGAAGCATATTGTACGAAAGATTGAGAAAATTCGTGTTAAAATTATTAATCTTACTTTTTCGGTCATATTTAATAATATATGTCTACAGGAAAGACTGCTACCAAAATATACTAATATATATATATATATATATATGCAATTGACGATCACTAAACACTGATCATTTGTATGCGGAAAAACCACAAAGAAATGGGAAAGAGAGGTGAACGTTTCGGCCTGTTAGAGCCTTTGTTAACACAAAGGCTCTAACAGGCCGAAACGTTCACCTCTCTTTCCCATTTCTTTGTGGTTTTTCCGCATATATTAGTAGGCATCCTTCAGTCTCGGGAGACTATGGAGTTGCGCCCTGGTTGTCAATCCTGGTGCAGCATCTGGTGTGACTGATGTGGTTTTTCCGCACATATATATATATATATATATTATATATATATATATATATATATATATATATATATATATATATATATATATATATATATATATGTATATATATATATATATATATATATATATATATATATATATATATATATATATATATATATATATATATATATATATATATATATATATATATATATATGTCGTACCTAGTAGCCAGAACGCACTTCTCAGCCTTCTATGCAAGGCCCAATTTGCCTAATAAGCCAAGTTTTCATGAATTAATTGTTTTTCGACTACCTAACCTACCTAACCTAACCTAACCTAACTTTTTCGGATACCTAACCTAACCTAACATATAGAGATAGGTTAGGTTAGGTTAGGTAGGGTTGGATAGGTTCGGTCATATATCTATGTAAATTTTAATTCCAATAAAAAAAAATGAACTCATACATAATGAAATGGATAGCTTTATCATTTCATAAGAAAAAAATTAGAGAAAATTTATTAATTCAGGAAAACTTGGCTTATTAGGCAAATCGGGCCATGCATAGTAGGCTGAGAAGTGAGTTCTGGCTACTAGGTACGACATATATATATATATATATATATATATATATATATATATATATATATATATATATATATATATATATATATATATATATATATATATATATATATATATATATATATATATATATATATATGCGAACAAGCCTGAACGGTCTCCAGGCATATATGCAACTGAAAACTCACACCCCGAAAGTGACTCGAACCCATACTGCCAGGAGCACTCTGCATCTGGCGTACAGGACACCTTAACCACTCGACCAACATGAGTTCTGGGGTGTGAGTTTTCAGTTGCATATATGCCTGGAGACCGTTCAGGCTTGTTCGCATTTGTGTTCCTCACGTGTGCCCCAAAGAATGAGGTGATTTGATAAAATACTATGCCCAAGATTACCATCAGAGTGCCGGCGGGGGGATGGGGAATTAGCCTCAGCTACCATTCTCTTTTGCCGGTCGGATATTTTTCCTTAGGATATTTTCTGGTATGTCAAGAGGAGTACAGGCTCTGTCGGGATGATAGCCGACAGAGTGTATCGTGATCCAGGCTGTACTCCTCTTGACATACCAGAAAATATCCTAAGGAAACTACTCCAAGCTTGTACTAAAGAGGCACCCTTCTTGAGCCCGGATGGGCACATGTATAAGCAAGTAGATGGGGTCGCCATGGGTTCTCCCCTAGGTGTCCTGTTTGCAAACTTCTACATGGGTACCATCGAGCAAAAAGTCTTAGTCGACATGAACATGAAACCGGCCATATACTGCAGGTATGTTGACGACATTTTTACACAGGTACCTGATGTCAGACATCTGCAGGAGTTGAAGGAGGCATTTGAGCGGAGTTCCGTGCTGCGTTTCACTTACGAGATGGAAAAGGATGGGAAGCTGCCCTTTCTAGATGTAACAGTCATGGAAAAGAGCGGAGGCTTCCACACTGCAGTCTACACTAAGGAAACGAACATAGGAATGTGCCTAAATGCCAAAAGCGACTGCCCAGATAGGTACAAGAGGAGTGTTGTTAACGCATATGTCGACCGTGCTCTCAGCCACAGCTCAGAATGGAAGCAAGTCGACGAAGAACTCTTTAGGGTAAGGCAGGTCCTAGTCAACAACGGCTTCTCCAATGGTTTCGTCGAAGACATCATAAGAAGGAAAGTGAAACGCCATGCAACCTCTGAAGAGACAACCAACACAACACCTATACCCCCTATTAGACTATTTTACAGGAACTTCTTTTCCACAGCTCATAAAACGGAGGAAAGGGTCCTGAAAGATATTGTTAATAGAAACCCAACAGACAAAAATCAGAGGATACAACTGACGATTTACTATAAAACCAGAAAAACGGCCAGCCTACTCATGAGAAACTCTCCAGACACAAAACAGAACGCTTTAAAGGAGACTAACGTCGTCTATGCCTTCAAATGCCCTCTTGGGGACTGTAAGCTCCAAAAAACCCAGTATATAGGCAAGACAACAACATCTCTTTCTAGGCGTTTAACGATGCATAAGCAACAGGGCTCCATTAAGGAACATATAATCTTTTCCCACAACCAAACCATCGTCAGAGAAATCCTAGTAAACAACACAGAAATCATCGATAGATACAGCGATAGCAGGCGGCTTGACGTTTGCGAGGCATTACACATCAAGAAGTCAACACCAGCAATCAACAGCCAATTAATGCACAAATATATTCTACCCACCTCAAGACTCCGCTCCAATATAGAAGCATCAAGAAATATGGACCAATAGGCTTTCTACAATCACTTCTATTCAATACCCATTGTTTCATGTTCTGGCTTGTGTTGATGAAATTAATACCTTATTAAATACCACCTCACCCCCATCCACCTCACTCAAATGTAGATATAAACAAAATCGGAGATGTGTAAGTTCTATTCAGTTGTGTATGTGTTAACTAAAGTCTTTGAAAATGTAATAAGTTTTACGAAACGCGCTCAAGTGTCGCGTCAAACTAGAAATAAAAAGGAATTTTGGAGAATTGATTTTTGAATTACCTCCAACAGTGAAAAGAAATGTACGAAAGATTGAGAAAATTCGTGTTAGAATTATTAATCTTACTTTTTCGGTCATATTTAATAATATATGTCTACAGGAAAGACTGCTACCAAAATATACTAATATATATATATATATATATATATATATATATATATATATATATATATATATATATATATATATATATATATATATATATATATATATATATATATATATATATATACATATGTTTATGTATATATATGTGTGTGTGTGTGTGTGTGTATATCACGAAAACAAACACGTGATTAAAAATGTGACAGTGTCAGACCACGGAGGAAAATTGAAAACAAGCAACACTTAGTGGGCCAGCCAGAGGCTTAGGGCCCACGTAGGAATATCCCTGCAAAAAAAAAAAAAGTCATCGCCCTTCCTGCTTCCATAGACTAAAGTTAACTCTCAGTTTACATGCTTCTCAATGTATATCCACCGAGAAGCCAGGTACGCCTCCCGGAATGCATTATATGCCCTTCTGTTTGTGTATAAGATAATACATTAAAGGTTGTTGTAGTAGTACTTGTAGCTTAAGTAACTGAAAATAATGGTGGTGGCAGTTTTAATAGTTGTATTTACTGTTTTAGTAGTTGTATTGCTGTTTTACTTGGGCGGAGTATGAGTATTTATGACTCGTATGGTCGCTTCAGTAAGATTTTGCCATATGTGTTTAACATTTTCTTCTGCTCTGTTGAATCTAAGTTGAAATCTTAATGGGTTTGTAACTGTACTGTGTTAGATAATGATAATGAACTGTGCACTGTGTTAGATAATGTTCCAGTGGTCTGTCGGGCATTTCTCTACAGTGCTGACATTTCCTTTCATCTTCCGAGGGCGATGACGTCTGCCGTCAGTAGCGACAGACAGCGGTTGGTATGAGCGGCTACGTGGCAGGTGGCGGGTTTAACGTCAGCGTCGCAGGGTCCCCAGGCCAGTCGGCTAGGCTAGGCTCGTGGGAACTGAAGTTGAACTTGCTAGGGTAAGTTCGTGCGGTCAACAACTGAGATAGCCTGGGTATGTTTGGGGGTTGGTAGAGGACTCGACCAAAGCAACAGCGCATTCCAGGAGCTGATGATGTAGTTAAGTGAGAAAAAATAATGGCGATAGCCAGGTTTAGACTAGCCTCATAATTCTGCAAAAACACGCACTACTTTCCTAGGTTGGTCGAATGTTGCGATATTTTTGTTGGGCCGGCAACCCGTGTATGCGCACATCGAAGCAACATTAACCGAGGTTATGGACGGCACGATAAGTGGTAGTCCTGCCATCTAGGAGGAAAATGTCATATGCAACCAAGATTGCAGTAAATAATCTGCAACCTGGTACAAGTTAAGCTGGTCCATGCCTCAGCCGACCTCATCGTCGCATTCATTCATTTTAACATACTGTGTATCGGTGTTGTCTCGAGAGATGGATAGATCGAGCTATCTATATTCATATATATTTTTGTGTATAAGTAGTAGTGGTATTTCAGTTGCATATTGTCCTGGGGACCATTCAGGCTTGTTCGCACTCATATATATTTATTTACTAGGTGAACAGAGGCATCAGTTGAAAAGAAGTGTGTCCAGCCAGGGGATCAAACTCAAGACTTCAATTGTGAGTCGATAAGATAGGCACTGATACCCCTCACTTATTTACATGTACATACAAGCGTATACGCGAATATAAACAAACATGTATACATATGGGAATATTCACGCTTGCATGTATAACCGCACTTTCCATTCGAAGACACGCATATTGACGGGAAATATGCCTACCGACACGCCTCAACCACATGACCATACAATCCCCTCCACCTATTATTACTACGTGGAGGGTAATAATATTACTAATAATACGTAATTACACATAAATCAACTGTCAATGATTTTTGAAGCTTTTAATTGCATTAATTACGGCAAAGTGGGAGTCGTCAGGCCCAATTGAGAGGTGGAGAGACGCCGCCACTTACCAGCCAGCCGATGATGATGCTCATCGCCTCTCTAATCGTTAAAAGTGAGTTTGGTTCCTTGTGGAACCACTTTTTACGAGTCGTCGAATATTATCAGTACCTTATTTAAGCGTGTTTTATCTGGGCACTAACTTCGAATGGGATGATCTGTATGCTTCGTGGGTTCACCAGAACTTGATAATTAAACTAACACTCACTCGTTGTGTTAGGGCTTCTTTGGACGAGGGCTATTATAGTGTGATAGAGACTGAATATACTGTATATGTTTACTTTCAAAGCAAAGTGGGGTCTACTACCACTCACAGGATGGGTGGGGGGTTCACTACCATTCACAGGATGGGTGTGGGGTTCATTACCACTCACAGGATGGGTGTGGGGTCTACAACCACTCAAAGGATGGCGGGGGGGTGGTCCACTACCACTCACAGGATGGGTGCGGGGTCTACTACCACTCACAGGATGGGTGCGGGGTTCACTACCACTCACAGGATGGGTGGGGGCGTCTACTACCACTCACAGGATGGGTGCGGGGTCTACTACCACTCACAGGATGGGTGTGGGGTCCACTACCACTCACAGGATGGGTCTGGGGTCTACTACCACTCACAGGATGGGTGGGGGGTCCCCCACTCACAGGATGGGTGTGGGGTCCACTACCACTCACAGGATGGGTGTGGAGTCTACTACCACTCACAGGATGGGTGGGGGGTCCCCCACTCACAGGATGGGTGTGGGGTCCACTACCACTCACAGGATGGGTGTGGGGTCTACTAGCACTCACAGGATGGATGGGGGGTCCACCACTCACAGGATGGGTGTGGGGTCCACTACCACTCACAGGATGGGTGTGGAGTCTACTACCACTCACAGAATGGATGGGGGGTCCACCACTCACAGGATGGGTGTGGGGTCCACTACCACTCACAGGATGGGTGTGGGGTCTACTACCACTCACAGGATGGGTGGGGGGTCCCCCACTCACAGGATGGGTGTGGGGTCCACTACCACTCACAGGATGGGTGTGGGGTCTACTACCACTCACAGGATGGATGGGGGGTCCACCACTCACAGGATGGGTGTGGGGTTCACTACCACTCACAGGATGGGTGTGGGGTCTACTACCACTCACAGGATGGGTGGGGGGTCCCCCACTCACAGGATGGGTGTGGGGTCCACTACCACTCACAGGATGGGTGTGGGGTCCCCCACTCACAGGATGGGTGTGGGGTCCCCCACTCACAGGATGGGTGTGGGGTCCCCCACTCACAGGATGGGTGTGGGGTCCACTACCACTCACAGGATGGGTGGGGGTCCCCCACTCACAGGATGGGTGTGGGGTCCACTACCACTGACAGGATGGGTGTGGGGTCCACTACCACTCACAGGATGGGTGTGGGGTCCACCACTCACAGGATGGGTGTGGGGTCCACTACCACTCACAGGATGGGTGTGGGGTCTACTACCACTCACAGGATGGGTGTGGGGTCTACTACCACTCACAGGATGGGTGTGGGGTTCACTACCACTCACAGGATGGGTGTGGGGTCTACTACCACTCACAGGATGGGTGTGGGGTCCACTACCACTCACAGGATGGGTGTGGGGTCCACTACCACTCACAGGATGGGTGTGGGGTCCACTACCATGCACAGGATGGGTGTGGGGTCCACCACTCACAGGATGGGTGTGGGGTCTACTACCACTCACAGGATGGGTGTGGGGTCCACTACCACTCACAGGATGGGTGTGGGGTCTACTACCACTCACAGGATGGGTGTGGGGTCTACTACCACTCACAGGATGGGTGTGGGGTCTACTACCACTCACAGGATGGGTGTGGGGTCCACTACCACTCACAGGATGGGTGTGGGGTCTACTACCACTCACAGGATGGGTGTGGGGTCTACTACCACTCACAGGATGGGTGTGGGGTCTACTACCACTCACAGGATGGGTGTGGGGTCCCCCACTCACAGGATGGGTGTGGGGTCCACTACCACTCACAGGATGGGTGTGGGGTCCACTACCACTCACAGGATGGGTGTGGGGTCCACTACCACTCACAGGATGGGTGTGGGGTCCACTACCACTCACAGGATGGGTGTGGGGTCTACTACCACTCACAGGATGGGTGTGGGGTCCACTACCACTCACAGGATGGGTGTGGGGTCTACTACCACTCACAGGATGGGTGTGGGGTCCACTACCACTCACAGGATGGGTGTGGGGTCCACTACCACTCACAGGATGGGTGTGGGGTCCACTACCACTCACAGGATGGGTGTGGGGTCTACTACCACTCACAGGATGGGTGTGGGGTCCACTACCACTCACAGGATGGGTGTGGGGTCTACTACCACTCACAGGATGGGTGTGGGGTCCACTACCACTCACAGGATGGGTATGGGGTCCACTACCACTCACAGGATGGGTGTGGGGTCCACTACCACTCACAGGATGGGTGTGGGGTCCACTACCACTCACAGGATGGGTGTGGGGTCCACTACCACTCACAGGATGGGTGTGGGGTCCACTACCACTCACAGGATGGGTGTGGGGTCCACTACCACTCACAGGATGGGTGTGGGGTTCACTACCACTCACAGGATGGGTGTGGGGTCCACTACCACTCACAGGATGGGTGTGGGGTCCACTACCACTCACAGGATGGGTGTGGGGTCCACTACCACTCACAGGATGGGTGTGGGGTTCACTACCACTCACAGGATGGGTGTGGGGTCCACTACCACTCACAGGATGGGTGTGGGGTTCACTACCACTCACAGGATGGGTGTGGGGTCCACTACCACTCACAGGATGGGTGTGGGGTCCACTACCACTCACAGGATGGGTGTGGGGTCCACTACCACTCACAGGATGGGTGTGGGGTCCACTACCACTCACAGGATGGGTGTGGGGTCCACTACCACTCACAGGATGGGTGTGGGGTTCACTACCACTCACAGGATGGGTGTGGGGTCCACTACCACTCACAGGATGGGTGTGGGGTCCACTACCACTCACAGGATGGGTGTGGGGTCCACTACCACTCACAGGATGGGTGTGGGGTTCACTACCACTCACAGGATGGGTGTGGGGTCCACTACCACTCACAGGATGGGTGTGGGGTCCACTACCACTCACAGGATGGGTGTGGGGTCCACTACCACTCACAGGATGGGTGTGGGGTCTACTACCACTCACAGGATGGGTGTGGGGTCTACTACCACTCACAGGATGGGTGTGGGGTCCACTACCACTCACAGGATGGGTGTGGGGTCTACTACCACTCACAGGATGGGTGTGGGGTCTACTACCACTCATAAATCGTTCAACCTAAATCTGGGCATCAGCCCTGCACGGCTCTAGCCACAGCCGCCCTTACCTGGGAGACTTGTGGGACCTGACATTCCGACTCGTCGCACCTTCAACACACGTCTAGCACTTCATTCAGATATTAAAACCCACACTGCCAATCCTCAACGGACAAATAATGGGGGAACTCACAAACATTCACGTTTTCTATGCGTGGGTAAATATATTGGGTTGGGTTAGGTTAAGTTTCGTTCGAGGATTTCAGTACACAATTTTCTGTTTGTTATGCAGCCCATCCTCCAAGCAAAGACCCACAGTCCATTCCATGCACCCGCCAAACCCCCTGTTTATGAATGAAAAACGGTTTACACATGATTCACAACTGATTTCGTTCGAACACTTCCGGAACAAGTGCTTCATTGACGAATTTTGTTCGAACCTCAACGCTGTAAATGCCGCCCGTCCTCCAAACAAAGATCCAAAAGTGATTCTATGCACACGCCAAACCCCCTGTTTATGAATGAAAAGCGGTTTACACACAACCCATCCTCGACTCAAGTTCATTACATCCAGCGGTCGACCCCACAGACGCATTCATAAATTTTAACATGCTGTTCATTCAAAACGGGAATTTTCTCAAGTATAAATTAATATTATAATATATTAGGATATTGTGTATAAATAGGCATAGGTTAGGTTAGGTTAGGTTTTAGGTTCTGTTGGCGATTATTTGTATTTGTAGTACGTGGGTGAAGCATTTACAGCGTTGTGGTTCGAACAAAATTCGTCAGTGAAGCACTTGTTCCAGATATGTTCGAACGTCAGCAGTTGTGAGTCGTGTGTAAACCGCTTTTCATTCATAAACAGGGGGTTTGGCGGGTACATGGAATCACTTTTGGATCTTCGTTTGAAGGACGGGCTGTTACACACGACTCACAACTGCTGACGTTCGAACATATCCGGAACAAGTGCTTCACTGACGAATTTTGTTCGAACCACAACGCTGTAAATGCTTCACCCACGTACTACAAATACAAATAATCGCCAACAGAACCTAAACACCTGACCTAACCTAACCTATGCCTGTTTATACACAATATCCTAATATATTATAATATTAATTTATACTTGAGAAAATTCCCGTTTTGAATGAACAGCATGTTAAAATTTATGAATGCGTCTGTGGGGTTGACCGCTGAATGTAATGGACTTGAGTCGAGGATGGGTTGTGTAAATGCTTCACCCACGTACTACAAATACAAATAATCGCCAACAGAACCTAAACACCTAACCTAACCCATGCCTAAATATGCTAATATAAAATAATATAAATTATATTTGAGAAAATTCTTGTTTTGAATGAACAGCATATTAAAATTTATGAATGCATCTCTATGGTCG
Organism: Procambarus clarkii; assembly: GCF_040958095.1. Taxonomy (NCBI): domain Eukaryota; kingdom Metazoa; phylum Arthropoda; class Malacostraca; order Decapoda; family Cambaridae; genus Procambarus; species Procambarus clarkii. The sequence goes on from NC_091159.1 coordinate 52,381,349, forward strand.
ACCGCTGGGTAGAATGGACTTGGTCTGAGGACGTGTTGGGTTGTGACAACTCGAGAGGATGGACTATTCTGTCCGTTCCCGCCCCCCTCACCCCCCCCCCCCCCCCCCCGCCGCACCCTCTCTCAGCCTCCCTCACTCTCCCTCTCCATTCCCTCCATCCCCTGTCTCTCTCTCTCTCTCTCTCTCTCTCTCTCTCTCTCTCTCTCTCTCTCTCTCTCTCTCTCTCTCTCTCTCTCTCTCTCTCTCAGAATTAAGTGGTCGAAAGTAACCAACTCAGAGGTTTAACGAAGGCGAAAATGGCTGTTAAATCATTAAGGATGATATAATGGGTGTTGAGTATTGTATGTGCTGGTGTAGGATGTGGTGATGGTGGTAATTATCAGTGTGACACTACGTCCCCCTCGTTACAAATGCTTCTACATTGTCAATGATAAGAAGCCTGTTTTGTTTATATATATATATATATATATATATATATATATATATATATATATATATATATATATATATATATATATATATATATATATATATAATGACCCACTTGCATAAACGCACAAGTTATACGTAACTAAAGAACTCAACCTCGTGAAGGATTCGAACCTTAGATAGCGTGGTGCTTTGAACAGGTTATCATATCCAGTAAGTTATCCACTTGACCATTACAGACTTTACAAAAGTCGTTGATAGCATCAACGACTTTCGTAAATCAAAACACGCCGACATCGGCGTGTAAATCAGCTTTATAATTGGTAAGACTTGTGATAAGAATAAAATTATTTAAAGAATAATTGTATGTATTTACATTACATACAGTACATATCAAGAAACAGGGAATACCCATTTCATGTCAGTTCCATTTTGTAAAAATTGGCCAATTATATATGGTCTATTTATTAATTTTTCAGAAAATTCTCACAAACTTGATTGAGAGGTCTTTTTCAATAACAAATTGTATAAGCATTTTTAATAAACAATAATGAATCTACTTCAATACAAATTACATAGCCATACAACATGAATATTAGTAATGGTTTGTACAATCTGGATCCTTTTTTAATGGATCAGTTAAAAAATACGATCTTAGTAGGATCATTAATACACAGTCACAGTCACCTGTGCCAGATAAGTCCACTACTTGCTCACCATACTTGCTACTTGCAACATTTGTTCCGAGTAGCTGAATCTAAAATAACAACAACGGGAACTCGCATATATTGGTCACTGGGCCTTCTGCAGTTTCTTCTTGTTCTTATATTCATAAACTAAAATTTCAAGGCTTTTTTTCACCTCACATGTATGCTTCCTTTTCATCTCCCTCCACTGAATTGTATTGTTCATACTTCTTAAGATGTATTGAGATATATATATGGTACCCAACCCTGGCTGGCTATAAACATATTACATTTTTCTGTAAAATAATGTGTTATAACAATTTTTAATAAAATTAAATGCACTTTCCATCCATGATTTGAGGCTCATCGGGTGTTTTAATTTCAGGTGATCGTCATTTAACTTAAATATAATTTATCATCTAGGTATTAGGCTACTGATGATCACTCAGAGGCTGGTGTAAACCCATTTCAAGTACAAGGGTACTTGAGGTGGAAGCGATAATCTTGTAGCAGAAGTACAATCGATGCAATATATTGTCATATCAGTTCTTCATGGCGTTCCTGACGACAGCCATGACTTGAGGAGCGGTGAAAGGACAGCTATTGAACAGGACGGCGCAGTCGACGCCTCCGTGGCCAGCCTCAACCGCCTCCGTCAGGTACGTAGCCCAGGCCTCCTGCTGGGACCCCGAGGTCTCAGACCTTGATGAGGGAATGAGTAATGAGTAATAGCACTCTGTTTTGAAGCTTGAATATAGCTATTTAACAGCTGTCTGACGGCGAGCAACACGAGTGTTGGTACTCAACACCTACCTGATGAAGGCAAGGATGGAGAGCTCGTCGGGACGAAGGAGTGCAGGCGATCTCGCTGCCAGGTCACACAGCAGCAGGTGAGCACACCGCAGAGGGTCCTCAGTTAACACTAACTCCGCCTTCACCGTCGCCGCTTCCTGGCTTTCCTATAAGAAAAATTTATCACAATTCTTGAAGCCTAAACACCACCATAACACAACTCCTGAAACCTGAACACCACCATAACACAACTCCTGAAGCCTGAACACCATCATAACAACTCTTGAAACCTGAACACCACCATAACACAACTCCTGAAGCCTAAACACATCGTAATGTTATGCCTTAAATCTAAATGCGATCATACCAACCTACCTACTTGTAAGCATAAAGGGAAATTAGACGTTTAATTTGGTTACTCTACCAATTTTATGAAAGCTACTTGGGTTATCAGGAATTATAGGAATAACTGAATATCTCGGTGCCACAACAAGCTTAACAGCTGACGAGTGCTTGTTACAAGCTAGAAGGAGCCAACCTTACATCTTACTGGACTGACCTGCGACAGTGATATCAGACAGAAGTAGGGCAGTGCCACATAAGACAGAAGTAGAGCAGTACCATAGAAGCAGGGCAGTGCCACATAAGACAGAAGCAGGAAAATGCCACGCAAGATAATAGGTCAGTGTCATATCAGCAATGAAAACAAAACATGACATTTATGAGTACACAAAGAATAAACAGATACAAAATTGTACTGCAAATGAAGTTGTTAGACAGACAAGAATGATGGAATAAAAATCCAAAGTTCTTACCCCAGAGAAAGTTACATAGCAATGGTCAACAAACTTCAGAGTCTGAACACAAACTATACATTTTATTCCTATATCTCTGTCCCCAGACCCACCTGCGTGCTTCGCCGGTGAAGGTGGGAGCTGGTGTATGCTGGAGATGGGTAGTCATGACCTTCTGTACCGTAACTGCTGCTGTAGCTTCCATAGTTACTGCCATAGCCTCCTCCGTATCCACTACCAGGGCTTCCTCCACCGCCGTTGTCCCCACCGCCATCGTGTCCTCCACCACCACCACTGTGACCTCCACCACCACCACTGTGACCTCCACCACCACCACTGTGACCTCCACCACCACCACTGTGACCTCCACCACCACCACTGTGACCTCCACCACCACCACTGTGACCTCCACCACCACCACTGTGACCTCCACCACCACCACTGTGACCTCCACCGCCACCATTGTGACCTCCACCGCCACCATTGTGACCTCCACCACCATAGTGTCCACCGCCACCATTGTGACCACCACCACCATGGTGTCCTTCACCTCCGTAGCCTCCTCCACCTCCGTAGCCTCCACCGTCATAATATCCTACAACCTTGTAGCCTCCTCCACCTCCATAACCTCCTCCTCCTCCACCATGGTGTCCCCCACCTCCGTAGCCTCCACTGTTATAATATCCTCCACCTCCGTAACCTCCACTGTCATAATATCCTCCACCTCCGTAGCCTGCACCGTAACCTCCACCACCATAGTGTCCTCCATCACCGTAGCCTCCATAATACAGCTTCTTCTTGAGCGCCACACCTATAGGAAACAGCAGGAAAGTTATTATAATTCGAGCAATTCTAGGCTACAAACCATCCATATGTTTATATGTACATACTGAAAAGCCCATTTTGGAATACTGTAAAACCATCAAGTACAAAGTCGAACTTTCAAAGTGAAAAATTGCTAATAAAAACAAGGAATGATATTCCCATTTTGTGTAAATTAGTTTTTTACTAAAGGGTTTAGTTCCATCGCGGATTTTTCAATAGATGTACAGTATATAGCAAAATAATAATCGTGAGTAAAAGTTGGTGAATGCGTCAAATTATTGTCACTAATACGTAAGTATTTTGCATATACTTCTTGCACCTGATTGACAAAACGGATACTACTTAGTATAAAGTTAAATAAAGAGATTGTATAAATTATTATTATTGTACATCATGGGTTTATTCCATTAGAGCAAGCTAAGGTTAGGTTAGGTCACGGTAAGGTTAAAATGAGCGTTTTGGTTGCATTAATTTTTGGTTGCTTACACATCTTGGAATTGAATGAAGCACGTTTTGAGTTTGACTTCGAACGTAATTAGGTTGACATTTGACACATACGTTGTGAACCTACGGCACTTTCTTTTGGAGACTAATAAAGAATTGCTATGAAGCCGTTGATGAATCCATCCAAAAACTCCAAGGGAAAGATAAGAAGGTTGAAATTATCTCTGTCGTCACTAACTTCCCAAATTTGGTAAAACCATAACGAATCACCTTTCACCCTGTCCATCAGACGTCATCTGATGGCAGCACCGTCACAGTTTTCTGAAAAATATTACCCTGTGGTGGACTGATTAGCACACTTAACTCACATGCCAGACAATCTTGGATCGAATCTTAATCAGAACGAAAATATTTGACATACTTGCAGGCGATGAGTCACAATAACGTGGCTGAAGTATGTTGACCAGACCACACACTAGAAATTGAAGGGACGACGACGTTTCGGTCCGTCCTGGACCATTCACAATCGACTTGAGAATGGTCCAGGACGGACCGAAACGTCGTCGTCCCTTCAATTTCTAGTGTGTGGTCTGGTCAATTTGACATACTTATTTCACTATGCTAGTCCCTGGATTGTATACATTGCCTGGGGCCCAAATCCCCACCAGAAAAGGCTACTCACCGATGCCGACGACGCCCAGGAGGCCCAGGGCGGCTAAGGCGCCAGGGCCAAGGGTGCCAAGAGTGGCTGTGGCAGCGATGGAGGTGCCCACCAGTGCTCCACCGGCGGGAGTAGTGACGGACATGGCTATCACCGCCAAGGCAGCAGTTCTCCAAACGTGCATCTGACAAAGCAGAAGAGTCCTAAAAGCAAGTCACTCACTGGCTTGTTCACCGTGGCTCGGGCCTGTAGCCTAGCCGACACAAGCGTCTGCAATATAAAGTAACGATAAGGAAATACAAACTAATTAATATTGAAGGTGGTTGAGTTAAAATTATAGTAGTAAGCTAAAACTAGTAAAAGGAGTTTACTAGTGATGTAACTAGGATTTATATTCGAGCATCATATATATAACATAAGTTATGATGTTCAGTACATCAGTTTTTGGCAATAGGGGATTTACAAGTCAAAATGGGATATACTATTATAGACGACGGGCTGGTTGGCTCCAAGCATAGAAAATGTGAATATTTGTGAGCCTCCATGATTTATAGCGCATATTTGATCATATTTTGTCCGTTGAAGATAACGATAGCTAAATACGATGAATTATTCAAGAGGACTGGTTGCTCCCAAATCCAACACTGGCTGCTCCTCATATTTAACTCATAAGGAAGTCGAACTTCACTGGGCTTTCACCCACCCATATCAATTTTGCATCTTTTGACCTAGCGAACGCTGCTGGTAAAGCCGTTCGTTACTTGTCTCATCTCCCACTAACGAGTTCCACATTAGGATTTCTACTACGTGGTAATCAACTTTCCAGCAGTCGACCCCAAAGACGCTTTCATCAGTATGAACATGCTGTTCATTCAAAATAGGAATTCTCTCTAATGTAAATTAATATTGTTATATATTAGCATTCTGTGCATATTTAGGTACTAGTTAGGTTAGATGTTTAGGTTCTGTTGGTGATTATTTGTATTTGTAGTACGTGGGTGAAGCATTTACAGTGTTGTGGTTCGAATAAAAGGTTCGATATATACACTGGCTGCCTGTCCTAGACACAATGAATTATTATTATAATCCGCAACCGTTGGAGTGAGATAGATGGTTAGCTTGTTGTCCAGTAAGGAGACCCTCCGCTACACTGCCAGGGAGACCACGTACCTTGCTGACCAGGAGGCCTCATGCTACACTGGGAGACCACGTACCTTGCTGACCAGGAGGCCTCATGCTACACTGGGAGACCACGTGCCCTGCTGACCAGGAGCCTCATGCTACACTGGGAGACCACGTGCCCTGCTGACCAGGAGCCTCATGCTACACTGGGAGACCACATACCTTGCTGACCAGGAGGCCTCGTGCTACACTGGGAGACCACATACCTTGCTGACCAGGAGGCCTCATGCTACACTGGGAGACCACGTACCCTGCTGACCAGGAGGCCTCATGCTACAATGGGAGACCACATACCTTGCTGACCAGGAGGCCTCATGCTACACTGGAAGACCACGTACCTTGCTGACCAGGAGGCCTCATGCTACACTGGGAGACCACGTGCCCTGCTGACCAGGAGGCCTCATGCTACACTGGGAGACCACGTACCTTGCTGACCAGGAGGCCTCATGCTACACTGGGAGACCACGTACCTTGCTGACCAGGAGGCCTCATGCTACACTGGGAGACCACGTGCCCTGCTGACCAGGAGTAAACACTCAGCTACTCACCTTCACAGGAGTTGCCTCGCTGGTTTTCCCTGGCACTTGATGCCTCAGTGGCTCTTACGACGAAGAGAGTGCCGTGATCCTCTAAGTGGAGGGGGGGGGGGGGTATGGGCACTAATATGGTGGTTGAGAACGTTTGTCGGGACAAGCTACCAAGGTCGATGGCTGGTTGGGCAGGCAGAGAAGGACTTGACACTCTGTAGGGGCTGTCAGCGGGTTTTATACAGAGTGAGAGTTTACCTAGCAAACAACACCCTCTGCCTTCCTGCCCAACTTCCTATTTTCTATCCCCCCACGCCAGTTATTCTCCCTATCTTCTTCAATTCTCCTTTCGCCTTTTCATGTATTCCTCAATGTTTATCAGTCAGGTTTTATGTTAGTCAAAAAATATCATTCGATATTTTTTTGATTCCGAATTAACGATTTTCGTTTCGGTGCGATAATTTGTACTTTCTTCTCTATGTAGGTGACCTTAGTGCTTTAACACTTAAATCCATTAATGCGAGTGTAGTCGCTAAACATATACAAACACACATTATATATACACACATTCAAACACACTCACACACACATACAAACTCAACCCCCCCCCCCCAACACACACACATATATCCCTAAAGGCGCAACTGGGAGAGGATTACCCGTGGCAGGGGGGGGGGGATACCTTAAGGGTAGAAAACATAGAATGATAAAGAAAGAGTCACAACGCAGCGAAGTAACAAGTGAGGTCCAGGACACACGCTGTTTTTAATATATATGTATACGAACTGTAAATGATTGCAAACAATTGGACGCTATTGAGTAAAACACTGGCGAGGATAACCAGCAGAGACGGACACTTTGTGCATGACCTCTTTGTGCATGGTAACTTTGTGCATGACCTCTTTGTGCATGGTAACTTTGTGCATGACCTCTTTGTGCATGGACACTTTGTGCATGACCTCTTTGTGCATGGACACTTTGTGCATGACCTTTTTGTGCATGGACACTTTGTGCATGACCTTTTTGTGCATGGACACTTTGTGCATGACCTCTTTGTGCATGGACACTTTGTGCATGACCTCTTTGTGCATGGACACTGTGCATGACCTCGTTGTGCATGGTAACTTTGTGCATGACCACTTGAGCTTAACCCCGATGAAATTAGGTGAGGGGGAGGACTGAAGAGAACCATATTAACAGTACACCCTATCGGAAAGGAAAGTACACTATGGGAAGGGAATGTACACCCCTAAGGGTAGGAAAAGTACGCCCTAAGTGAAGGAGAACTACACTCAACGGGAAGGGAAAACACACTCTTAAAGAAAGGAAATTACACCCTGGGAAGGGAAAGTACACCCCACTGGAAGGGAAGTACACCTAAAGAGAACGAAAAGTACACCCTATGGGAAAGGGAAGTGCTCCCTAACGGAAGGGAAGTACACCCACTAAGAAGATAATGTACATTATAATGGAATGGAAAGTACACTCTAAGCGAAGGGAATGCACACACTAAGGGAAGGGAAAGCGCACCCTTAGGGCAGCTTTTAGAGTTGGAACATAATAAGGGTGAGGGATTGACTAGGCCTATCAGCGGAAACACATGTACAGACCTAGCAAGCAGGGTGACGCCTTCTGTGGCTCGTTGGAATCTGTTCATAGAATTTGACAACACCGTGTTAAATGAGGGTCCCAGGAGCCGAGACTCGGTTCCCGCACACACACAGCTAGGCAAAAATACCCACGATCCTTGCCTGCTAGGTAAGCTTCCTTCAATAGCGCCTAGGAACGTTATCCTACACAAATGCATGAGACGGCTACTTTATTGCGTGTACGAAAGATCGAGAAATGTGTGGGAACTTTTCAAAATATCTCAAAAGATGGGGGGGGGGGTGTATATACACTGAGGTGTACCTTGCTTCTCGGTGTATATACACTGAGAGTTTACCTTAGTTCTGGGCTAAGTCCAAGACTAAAGTATACTTGCTGGTGGGTCAGTATGCTCTTGTGTGGCTTTTATAAATAAACCCTCCAGACGTTGATCGGGTCTCAGGTCCAACACCAAATCAAATTACAAGCATAAGTTATGAAAATTTTTTGGGTGACTGTGAACCACGTTAAGGAGAAAGGCGAGTATTATCAGCAGTAGAGCCGGAGAGCGCGGGGTGCCAGCGGTAACAGAGGAGTACTGTTTGAACACGAGGAAAGCAGTTTGTCCTGAGTGGATGTGTATCCCGACAAACACACACCGAAACTACGACGTTGGTACAACGTTCGGACAAGTTTTAACACCTCCTAACCAGTTATAACAACCAATATAGCACGTTGTAACAACGTTCTAATACGTCATAAACACGTTAAGCCAAGATGTAACACGTTTATTACAAGTTGTAACAAGCGGAAAATAGAGACAGTTTCGGTTTGTGTTTCCAGGGATGTGACTGAGTAGCGTCCGGGGGCTCTTAAGAACTTCATATGTCATCCATCTTGTGCTTATCCAAGTGGTTGGGCACCATTCTTTCCCCCTACCCCGTCCCATCCCAAATCCTGATCCCTTCCAAGTGTTATATAGTCGTAACGGCTTAACGCTTTCTCCTGAAAATTCATTTCCCTATCTTGCGTTTCTTGTCTAGAATAAAATTTCTTAGTCTTTCCCAATTTTTTTTAATTCTCTGTCGAACTTATCTCGTGGTATGTTTCTGAACGTCACATATCTTTCTTTTTTTCCCATTGTGGACTGAGAGCCAGGGCTGCATACTACAGCACTTGTCTCACGTATGTGGTGAGCAGTACTTTTCTTGCCCCCATATTTTGGAAGCTTCTCGGATATTATGGAGCGTGGCATATGCCGCTGATGTGATGCACTTTGTGAAGTTTGCAAGTGATCACCCACCGCTCGTGAGCGAACGGTTGGTGGCTGTATGGAAGGTCGAGGAGGAAAGAGCTCAGTTATGGGTCCTTCTCTACTGAGGAATGCAACTTTCTCTACACTAGGGGGAGGGACTTTCTCCCTACTGATAGCATGTATGGGAAGGAAGTCTGGAGAACTTCCAGGAAAACTTCTCCACCTTCCGTCTCAAACTTCCGTCTCTGTGTTGAGAGGCAAGACCCAGAATCCGTAACTCATCTCCACCATATGTACAACTATGTAATGACTCAGGGAAGCACGCGCGTACACACACACACACACACACACACGCACACAACGGGAGGCATGAGTTACGAGGAAAGGCTACGGGAAATGCACTTTACGACACTGGAAGACAGAAGAGTAAGGGAAGACATGATCACTACCTACAAAATCCTCAGGAGAATCAACCGGGTAGACAAGGATAAACTATTCAACACTGGTGGTACGCGAACAAGGGGACACAGGTGGAAACTGAGTACCCACATGAGCCACACGGACGTTAGAAAGAACTTTTCAGTGTCAGAGTAGTTAACGGATGGAATGCATTAGGCAGTGATGTGGTGGAGGCTGACTCTATACACAGTTTCAAATGTAGATATGACAGAGCCCAGTAGTCTCAGGAATCTGTACACCAGTTGATTGACAGTTGAGAGGCGGGATCAAAGAGCCAAAGCTGAATCCCCGCAATCACAAATAGGTGAGTACAAATAGGTGAGTACACACACACAATGTGTGTGTGTGTGTGTGATGAAGATAGGTGTAGGGAGCAGGAGACCAAATACAAGGTATCATTTGGGAGATGAAATACTTCAGGAGTCTAAGAGAGAGAAAGACCTGCGGGGTTGATATCACGCCATATCTGTCCCCTGAAGCTCATATCAAGAGGATAACTTCAGTGGCATATGCTAGGATGGCTAACATAAGAACGCCCTTTAGAAACTTGTGTAAGGAATCTTTCAGAACTTTGTATACCACATATGTCAGACCAATGCTGGAGTATGCGACTCCAGCATGGAGTCCATATCTAGTTAAGCATAAGATTTGTTGTTGAATATGACCGAAAAGGTAAGATTAACAATTCTAACACGAATCTTCTCAATATTTCTTGTGTTTTTATTCACTGTCGGTGGTAATAAAAATAACACTTCTCCGAAATTCATTTTTTAATTGTCTGACGCATGAACGCGTTTCGTAATTAGTATTAAATTTTCAAAGACTTAATTTGCACACAAATTCTTCGTACTTATACTCTATTGGATGAGGTGATATGGTTCAAAAGTTTTGGGTGAGGTGACAAACACAAGACAGAACACGAAACAATGGGTATAAATTGGATAAGTGAACATATGAATGGAAGTAACTGCAGAAGGTCTATTGGCCCATACTTCCTATTGCTGCTTCCATATTGGTTCGGGGTCTTGAAGTAGGTAGAATATAGTTGTGCATTAATTGGCTGTTGATTGCTGGTGTTGACGTTTTGATGTGTAGTGCCTCGCTGATGTCAAGCCGCCTGCTATCGCCGTACCTATCGATGATTTCTGTGTTGTTTGTTAAGATTTCTCTGGAGATGGTCTGGTTGTGGGAAGAGATTATATGTTCCTTGATGGCTCCCTGTTACTTATGCATTGTTAGTCGCCTAGAAAGAGACGTTGTTGTCTTGCCTATATACTGAGTTCTTTGGGGCTTACAGTCCCCAATTGGGCATTTAAAGGCATAGACGACGTTGGTCTCCATCAAAGCGTTCTGCTTGGTGTGTGTCGTAGCATAAGACTAAACTGCATAAGACTAAACTGAAAAAGGTTCAAAGGTTTGCCACCAGACAAGTAACCGAACTGACGGGTATGAGCTACAAGGAGAGACTACGGGAATTAAACCTCACGTCACTGGGAGACAGAAGAGTTAGAGGGGACATGATCACCACATACAAGATTCTCAGAGGAATTGATAGGGTAGATAAAGACCGGCTATTTACCACAAGGGACACACGCACTAGGGGGACACAGGTGGAAATTGAGTGCCCAAATGAGACGTAGAGACGTTAGAAAGAATTTTTTCAGTGTCAGAGTAGTAGACAAATGAAATGCATTAGGAAGTGATGTGGTGGAGGCTGACTCCATTCATAGCTTCAAGTGTAGATATGATAGAGCCCAGTAGGATCAGGAACCTGTACACCAGTTGACTGACAGTTGAGAGGCGGGACCAAAGAGCCAAAGCTCAACCCCCGCAAGCACAATTAGGTAAGTACACAAACAGGAAGCAGCCCGTAGCAGCTGTCTAACTCCCAGGTACCTATTTACTGCTAGGTGAACAGGTGCATCAGGGTGAAAGAAACTTCCTAGTGCATTCCACCTGTTATCTACTCTGACACTGAAAAAATCTTTCTAATGTCTCTGTGGCTCATCTGGGTACTAAGTTTCCACCTGTGTCCCCTTGTTCGTGTTCCACCCGTGCTGAAGAGTTTGTCTTTGTCGACCACCCTGTCAATTCCCCTGAGAATTTTGTAGGTAGTTATCATGTCTCCCCATTCACCTCTGTTTTCCAGAGGTGTGAGGTTCATCTCCCTTAGCCTTTCCTCGTAGCCTATACCTCTCAGTTCCTGGACTAGTCTGGTGGCATGCCTCTGAATCTTCTCTAACTTTGTCTTGTGTTTAACTAGGTATGGACTCCAGGGTAGAGCTGCATACTCCAGGATTGGTCTGACATAAGTGGTAAATATGAGTGTGTGTGTGTGTGTGTGTGTGGAGAGAAGAAAAACAATAATAATCAGTTGATTGATTGACTGTTGAGATCGTGAGACCAAAGAGCCAGAGCTCAACCTCCGCCAGTACAACTAGGTGAGAACATACAGGTCAGAAGCCACAGTGGCGCCCCCCGTCACACGCTCAATTAACCAATCAATAAGATAACCCACTCGCCGGAAAATAGGCAGTTCAGAGTGAGAGGACGATCCCCAGTCAGATAAATCACACTCTTCTATAAGAGGCCAGCTAATGAGCCAATTATACTCAACGAGCATCTAACTAACAAGACCCGACAGCAACCCATTACCGGTAATTTGTTTGTCATGCGTGGGAAGGTGAGGAGGAGGAGGAGGAGGAGGAGGAAGGGAAGGGAAATATCAGGGGAAAGCGCCAAGCCATTACGACTATATAACACTGGGAAAGGGGGTCAGGATAAGGATTTGGGGTGGGACGGAGGAAAAAAGGAATGGTGCCCAACCACTTGGACGGTCGGGGATTGAACGCCGACCTGCATGAAGCGAGACCGTCGCTCTACCGTCCAGCCCAAGGAGGAGAAGTAACTAAAGTTTGCTTGCTGTAATTAATGAATGCACATTATTGTAAAGCCGAGGCCCAGTTGGATGGGCGTAAATAGTAATTAGTTGCAATATTAGTAACTGTATATGGCTCAACGCAGACGTAAACACATATATATATATATATATATATATATATATATATATATATATATATATATATATATATATATATGTGGGGGACCCATAGCCTCGTTTGCTTGCCCAAGTTTGCTTGCTGTAATTAATGAATGCACATTATTGTAAAGCCGAGGCCCAGTTGGATGGGCGTAAATAGTAATTAGTTGCAATATTAGTAACTGTATATGGCTCAACGCAGACGTAAACACATATATATATATATATATATATATATATATATATATATATATATATATATATATATATATATATATATATATATATATATATATATATATATATATGTGGGGGACCCATAGCCTCGGAGAAGAAAATAAGAAGTATTCAGAGAAAACCTTATGGATTCTCACTGAACACTAATATTTTCTACTCCTATCACCCCCATTCTTTTATATATACACATATATATTTGTTTTATTTCAACTTTGTTACAAAAAAAAAGTTACATATAGGGTACAAAGATGATTATCATAAGTTGTCGAGTTCCTCCAGCTCCTCCGATGGCGGGCAGGAACCCTGAATGCAGTGTGCATTTTCCCTCTGTATCGCCACGCTGAGGCGCTGGAAAAGGAAGCTGGCAGCTCTAGGGGTCTCTTGTTGTTTCAATTAGCCTAGAATCCAGTTCCTTCAAAAAACTGGTAGCACTCTTACCCCAGGCGCCGAGTGTCTCAGAAGCAATGAGGACAAAATTGTAGTGGTGATCCAGTTCTCTGTACTTACGGGATTTGGATGATTCCCTGTGGGTGGCAGCGCCACCTGGTTGTGCAACACTGAAGTCAATGTAGGTGTTAGCCAGGGTTGATACGCACGTGTAGTCCCATACCAACTGCCTGCCATTCTTCCAGGGGTTCACTGTGATACCATCTGGGCGACCAATATGAGCATCAGAGTTACGGGGCGTTAGGTAACGGGGCTCTCTTTCAGCTGGGCATCCAGCTGTGGTGAGGCTCCTCTTGATGATGTCGTTAACTTCACTGTGTCTCGAGTGCCATCCCCCTGTGCTTTGGCAGAGTAGGCCATGGTGGCCGCACCTGTCGGCCACCACCTCGCTGCAAATACACCTATATTTGGTGTGGATTGGGGCAGCAAGGCAGAGGGCGTGTGATGCGAAACGTGTGCCAGTTACCGACATTGGGGTTGCTAACAGGAAATCCCTTGCATGTGGGGCTGCTACTGCTGTGAGGCGAACAATGTCGTGTTGTGTTGTTACAGCACCCAGGCACTCTGCAGCAACTTGATATACAATGGGGCCATCCCAGCTGGATTGCTTGTGGGCTTTTGAGGATGGTGGTTGAGGTGATTGGCCTGCACGAGAGGTCCACTCTGTGGCACAGCGTGTAAAATTGAGATCGTGTGCACCTGCCAGCTGATGTAAGTAGGCAGGTAGAATTTCCATCACAAGGTCGTCGGATGCCGCGGAGGAGGACAGGAAAGCTGGTACAGTGATTTGCGTTGCTGTTCGAAATCCGAGGCCCCAATTCTTACGGGAAGAGAGGCTTGTTTCCACTGTAGGTCATCAAAAGAGAGGTTGAGGGCTTTTTCTAGCATTGATTTCAGTAACCGGTCATACTCACCTAGTTTTTGGCTACAGTAGGATGGTGAACACCTCAGAAAGTAGGTTAACCTGGGGAGAGACAGACATCTGGTGATGAGGCAAAGTGCATCATGACCATCGATATGCTCAATCCTCCCATCCATCCTCTTTAAGTTTGCGATTTTCTTATCAAGGACCTCATCGATGGCTTTCAACCCCAAGGGGGCTCCTAGGAGTGTGCTGTCTTCAGGTTTAGTTATGTGGATATTTGGCAGAACACCCTCTATTCTCTCTACGATGCTCTGGTTGGAACATATTATTTCACATTTAGAAGGGCTCAGGGTGAGGCCTAAAACTGCACCTTGTTTCTGAATTTTTCTGATGTCCTTCAGGAGGGAGTCTTGGGAACCAGCTAGGGTACATCATCCAAGAACCAGATGTTAAGCTCGCTGGACAGGACTTCTGTGACTTGTTTGATGACTAAGTAAAAAAGGAGAGAAGCAAGGGGGTCACCCTGTGGGACGCCTTCTCGCAACTCAATTTCATATTCGCCAAAAAGTAGCTTTAGATCCCTACTGTAGCATGAATGTACAAAAGTGTAGAGGGAATGGAAATGACTATGACCCGCACGGAGTACAGCTCCCTTGTCCCCTCGTCCTTCCCGCCATCTCTCACTTCCGTGCCCTCGCCATCCCCACCATTCCCCACTCCCTCGTCCGATGCCTTCCCAAATGGTCTGACGTTCCTATCAGAAAATTGGGAACATCAAGTGATTTGATGTTCCCATCACTGAAACATAAAAAAAAAGTTAAAAAATGAAATGAAAAGATGAAAAAAATAAAAAAAATATGCTATACTCACGAAATGAACGGTATGGTAAACAACACAGCTCAATTCCAATGCAATTCGCTCAAAATAATTAAATCAAAATGAAAATAAATCAAAATCTATGAAAATTAAATTTATCAATGCAATCAGAAACATTGAAATGGAATTGTAACATATTTAGTATAGCATGTGTGTTGCTCTTACATCCAACAGATGGCGCTGTTTTTTCAAGAAAAGCAGAGTTTTACCTGTCACAGGTGTGGCATCTGTACATATACTTTCGAAATGAACGGTATGATAAACAATACAGCTCAATTCCAACACAGTGTCACACAAAATAATTTAATAAAAAATAAAATAAATCGAAATCTACGAAAATAACATTTATCAATGCAATCGGAAACATTGAAATGGAATTCGTGACATATTTAATATAGCGTGCATGTTGCTATTATGTGCAACAGATGGTGCTGCTTTTCAAAAACGCATGTTTTTACCTGTCACAGGTAAAAACATGCATTAGTGTGCATTTCAATAAACTTCAAGGCGACTATGGCTTAGGATATGCCTACGGCAATGTTAAGACGCATAAACCAGGTAACCCACTACGCCCTATAATCAGCCAAATACCAACCCCAACTTATCACCTGGCAAAGAAACTCAATGAACTCCTAACTCCATACACTCCAAGTAAGTTTAGTCTACAATCATCAGCAGATTTCCTAGAATTGATCAAATCTACCCAGCCCGATGGAATCATCGCTTCCCTGGACGTTGAATCCCTTTTTACCAACGTCCCAGTCGACACAACCATAGGAATGATACTGGACAGAGTATACAGAGACGAGAGCACCCCCAAATTAGACATACCTGAGCCACACTTGAAAAGTCTTCTCGAAGCATGTACAAAGGAAGCCCCTTTCATCAGTCCACAAGGAGACATGTATTTACAAATAGACGGAGTAGCAATGGGCTCCCCCTTAGGAGTTTTATTTGCTAATTTTTATATGGGAACCATCGAAGATAGGGTCTTCAGTAGCAGACAAAAACCAACTGTATACTGCCGTTATGTAGATGACATATTCGTAATAGTAAAAGACTCAGATGAACTAATTGACCTAAAAAGACACCTAGAGAGAGAGTCAGTACTCCGATTTACACATGAAAAAAGTGAAAATAACAGTCTGCCATTCTTGGATGTACTAATAACAAAAACAGGAACCTCTTTAAGCACCAACGTATATACCAAGCCTACCAACATAGGATTATGCCTGAACGGTAGAAGTGAGTGCCCCCAAAGATACAAAGCCAGTGTTCTCAATGCTTATATTCGTCGAGCGCTTACCCACTGCTCTGAATGGAGCAACGTGAGTAGAGAGTTTGAAAGAGTAACTCAGGTATTGGTGAACAACGGATATAGCAACGCGGAAATAAACGCTGCTATAAGAAGACACTTGGACCGTTGGTATAATTCAGAACCTAGAACAGAAACCACAACACCCCCAATAAAATTATATTACAAATCAACCATGCACAGTGAACATATAAAAGAGGAAAGAATAATGAAAGAAATAATCCGTAAAGGAGTAAAAAGCACTACTCCTAACCAAAACATAAACCTGATAATATTCTACAAAACCAAGAAGACTTCCGAACTCCTTATCAAAAACAGCCCGAAGCCGACGGAGAACCCTCTACAGCAGTCAAGCGTTGTATGCATGTACACTTGCCCCCACGAAGGATGTAACCTTCAATGTAAGTACATAGGTATGACGTCGACCAAGCTGACGAGGCGTTTGACATGCCATCTTCAATCTGGTGCCCCTAGGAATCACATGAGACAAGCCCATGACATTACTCTAACAAGAGAAATGTTGAACAAGAATACTTGCATAATAGACAAAACCCAAGATTCAAGAAGATTACAAATTCTTGAGGCAATTCACATAAGAATAGAGCGACCTACCATGAACACCCAAATCACGGAACTATTTACTCTACCCACCATGAGAGTAAGGACAAGACAAGAACATATCGATGCCAACACAGAAGACAATGTCCAACATAACAGGCCAATTACACTGGATTAATCTTTGTGTTTAGATAGGAGATGCCTCGTATGGGCCAATAAGCCTTCTGCAGCCCCTATGTTTATCCCTTATGTATCCCCCCATGTTTTCACCTTCATTGTATTATCACCTGACCTTATGCGGGTATAAAATCAACTAGTATTGTAAGATCTGTTCACTTGAGAATGAACCATGGAGGTTCGAAACGTCGTGCAAATTATACAAATAAGTGTAATACACTCTATAGTAAATCACTTCTTTTCTTCACCTTAAAAGTACGAAAATGAGTTTTGGAGAACTCCTATTTCAATTAAGCCCTGATGCTAAGAAAATAGTTAGAGGGATAGAAGCCCTAAACCAGAAAATAATAAATACAGAATATGCGGTCATATTCAATGAAACATGTTTGAAAGAAAACCTGCTGCCAGTATACACCAATATATATATATATATATATATATATATATATATATATATATATATATATATATATATATATATATATATATATATATATATATATATATATATATATATATATATATATATATATGTCGTACCTAGTAGCCAGAACGCACTTCTCAGCCTACTATGCAAGGCCCAATTTGCCTAATAAGCCAAGTTTTCAAGAATTAATTGTTTTTCGACTACCTAACCTACCTAACCTAACTTTTTCGGCTACCTAACCTAACCTAACCTATAAAGATAGGATAGGTTAGGTTAGGTAGGGTTGGTTAGGTTCGGTCATATATCTACGTTAATTTTAACTCCAATAAAAAAAAATTGACCTCATACATAATGAAATGGGTAGCTTAATCATTTCATAAGAAAAAAATTAGAGAAAAAGTATTAATTCAGGAAAATTTGGCTTATTAGGCAAATCGGGCCTTGCATAGTAGGCCGAGAAGTGCATTCTGGCTACTAGGTACGACATATATATATATATATATATATATATATATATATATATATATATATATATATATATATATATATATATATATATATATATATATGTCGTACCTAGTAGCCAGAACGCACTTCTCAGCCTACTATGCAAGGCCCATATATATATATATATATATATATATATATATATATATATGTCGTACCTAGTAGCCAGAACGCACTTCTCAGCTTACTATGCAAGGCCCGATTTGCCTAATAAG
Source organism: Procambarus clarkii (assembly GCF_040958095.1). Lineage (NCBI taxonomy): Eukaryota > Metazoa > Arthropoda > Malacostraca > Decapoda > Cambaridae > Procambarus > Procambarus clarkii. Next base: position 52,399,654 of record NC_091159.1, read on the forward strand.
CTAAGTTTTCATGAATTAATTGTTTTTCGACTACCTAACCTACCTAACCTAACCTAACCTAACTTTTTCGGCTACCTAACCTAACCTAACCTATAAAGATAGGATTGGTTAGGTTAGGTAGGGTTGGTTAGGTTCTGTCATATATCTATGTTAATTTAAACTCCAATAAAAAAAAAGTGAACTCATACATAATGAAAAGGGTAGCTTTATCATTTCATAAGAAAAAAAATAAAGAAAATATATTAATTCAAGAAAACTTGGCTTATTAGGCAAATTGGGCCCTGCATAGTAGGCCGAGAAGTGCGTTCTGGCTACTAGGTACGACATATATATATATATATATATATATATATATATATATATATATATATATGTCGTACCTAGTAGCCAGAACGCACTTCTCAGCCTACTATGCAAGGCCCGATTTGCCTAATAAGCCAAGTTTTCCTGAATTAATATATTTTTCTAATTTTTGTCTTATGAAATGATAAAGCTACCCATTTCATTATGTATGAGGTCAATTTTTTTTATTGGAGTTAAAATTAACGTAGATATATGGCCGAACCTAACCAACCCTACCTAACCTAACCTAACCTATCTCTATAGGTTAGGTTAGGTTAGGTAGCTGAAAAAGTTAGGTTAGGTTAGGTTAGGTAGGTTAGGTAGTCGAAAATATATTAATTCATGAAAACTTGGCTTATTAGGCAAATCGGGCCTTGCATAGTAGGCTGGGAAGTGCGTTCTGGCTACTAGGTACGACATATATATATATATATATATATATATATATATATATATATATATATATATATATATATATATATATATATATATATATATATATATATATATATATATATATATATGTGTGTGTGTATATCACGAAAATAAACACGTGATTAAGAATGTGACAATGTCAGACCACGGAGGAAAAATGAAACAGGAAATTTCCTTAAGTACTTTCGTATATTAAATACATCTTCAGAAGGTCAATATATATATATATATATATTAGTATATTTTGGTAGCAGTCTTTCCTGTAGACATATATTATTAAATATGACCGAAAAAGTAAGATTAATAATTCTAACACGAATTTTCTCAATCTTTCGTACATTTCTTTTAACTGTTGGAGGTAATTCAAAAATCAATTCTCCAAAATTCATTTTTATTTCTAGTCTGACGCGACACTTGAGCGCGTTTCGTAAAACTTATTACATTTTCAAAGACTTTACACATACACAACTGAATAGAACTTACATATCTCCGATTTGTTTATATCTACATTTGAGTGAGGTGGATGGGGTGAGGTGGTATTTAATAGGGTATTAATTTCATCAACACAAGACAGAACACGAAACAATGGGTATTGAAATGGAAGTGATTGTAGAAAGCCTATTGGTCCATATTTCTTGATGCTTCTATATTGGAGCGGAGTCTTGAGGTGGGTAGAATATAGTTGTGCATTAATTGGCTGTTGATTGCTGGTGTTGACTTCTTAATGTGCAGTGCCTCGCAAACGTCAAGCCGTCTGCTATCGCTGTATCTATCGATGATTTCTGTGTTGTTTACTAGGATTTCTCTGGCGATGGTTTGGTTGTGGGAAGAGATTATATGTTCCTTAATGGAGCCCTGTTGCTTATGCATCGTTAAACGCCTAGAAAGAAATGTTGTTGTCTTGCCAATATACTGGGTTTTTTGGAGTTTACAATCCCCAAGTGGGCATTTGAAGGCATAGACGACGTTGGTCTCTTTTAAAGCGTTCTGCTTTGTGTCTGGAGAGTTTCTCATGAGTAGGCTGGCCGTTTTTCTGGTTTTATAGTAAATCGTCAGTTGTATCCTCTGATTTTTGTCTGTAGGGATAACGTTTCTATTAACAATATCTTTCAGGACCCTTTCCTCCGTTTTATGAGCTGTGGAAAAGAAGTTCCTGTAAAATAGTCTAATAGGGGGTATAGGTGTTGTGTTAGTTGTCTCTTCAGAGGTTGCATGGCGTTTCACTTTCCTTCTTATGATGTCTTCGACGAAACCATTGGAGAAGCCGTTGTTGACTAGGACCTGCCTTACCCTACAGAGTTCTTCGTCGACTTGCTTCCATTCTGAGCTGTGGCTGAGAGCACGGTCGACATATGCGTTAACAACACTCCTCTTGTACCTGTCTGGGCAGTCGCTGTTGGCATTTAGGCACATTCCTATGTTCGTTTCCTTAATGTAGACTGCAGTGTAGAAACCTCCGCTCTTTTCCATGACTGTTACATCTAGAAAGGGCAGCTTCCCATCCTTTTCCATCTCGTAAGTGAAACGCAGCACGGAACTTCTTTTCCACAGCTCATAAAACGGAGGAAAGGGTCCTGAAAGATATTGTTAATAGAAACGTTATCCCTACAGACAAAAATCAGAGGATACAACTGACGATTTACTATAAAACCAGAAAAACGGCCAGCCTACTCATCAGCCTGTAAAGTCTTTGAAAATGTAATAAGTTTTACGAAACGCGCTCAAGTGTCGCGTCAGACTAGAAATAAAAATGAATTTTGGAGAATTGATTTTTGAATTACCTCCAACAGGGAAAAGAAATGTACGAAAGATTGAGAAAATTCGTGTTGGAATTATTAATCTTACTTTTTCGGTCATATTTAATAATATATATATATATGTCGTACCTAGTAGCCAGAACTCACTTCTCAGCCTACTATGCATGGCCCGATTTGCCTAATAAGCCAAGTTTTCATGAATTGATATATTTTCTCTATTTTTTTTCTTATCAAATGATAAAGCTACCCATTTCATTATGTATGAGGTCAATTTTTTGTTATTGGAGTTAAAATTAACGTAGATATATGACCGAACCTAATCAACCCTACCTAACCTAACCTAACCTATCTTTATAGGTTAGGTTAGGTTTGGTAGCCGAAAAAGTTAGGTTAGGTAAGGTTTGGTAGGTTAGGTAGTCGAAAAACAATTAATTCATGAAAACTTGGCTTATTAGGCAAATTGGGCCTTGCATAGTAGGCTGAGAAGTGCGTTCTGGCTACTAGGTACGACATATATATATATATATATATATATATATATATATATATATATATATATATATATATATATATATATATATATATATATATATATATAAATATTAGTCAGCATTAATTACCTTGCCTCCCAGCGGACCGGCAGCTGGGAGATGAAAGTCTAGAAAATTACTTCACAAGTGTAAGTGAAGAGCTTAATGTGGCATCTTGCGCACCAGTTGTGTGCGCGGGAGGAGGGGGAGGAGGGGGGAGGGGGAAGATATATATATATTGCTGTGTTTGTCCTCTTGTATTCACTTTCTCCTCTGCCTCTGAGGATGATACGTTGTACCTTAGTGAATTGGGTCGAGCCCAATACAAGTATATACTTAACTTTCGAGAGTTAACTATTAAAAAATTATCTCCAAGTCAAGGAGAATCTAGGAAATATAGAGAAGATTCATGCATTGGATTCCAGATCCCACTCACTGACAATTGCATGAATGCGGCCCATGAAAGCCGTTCGTGATTTATGTCATCCTATTAAATGTAAATAAAATATACTTGTGTATGCAAGAGTTTCCTTTGCTGAATCTATATTAGTGTTGGTAGACAAAATTTGAGCTGTTCTAAGGGTTCTACGAGGGATCCAACTCTGTGGTATGTGAATATCTAGATTTCTCCTCTTAGATGCAAGTTTTACAGTTTCATTTGCAATGTCATTCCCTGGTATTCCTGCATGACTTGGCACCCATTTGATAAGTCTTCGACGACCAAAACATCTGAGTGTTTGTATTTAATGCTATAACATTTGTACTCCGACAGCTGTTAAGAGCACATAATAAGTCATAATGACAAGCTTACCTTGAGGTGCTTCCGGGGCTTAGCATCCCCGCGGCCCGGTCGTCGACCAGGGGACAATGAGAAACTAATTGCCTAGAAAATGGTCTTAAGGTGCTAGTGCCCAGATTAAATCATGTTTTAATTGTTCATTGTGATGATTAATCTTTGGCCTTTGGACTATACAAACACATCAGTCGGGCACATCTGTGCCAGGTGAGTACGACGGGCTCACCATAGCCCGTGCTGCTTGGAACTTTTTGTTCCGAGTAGCTGCATCTAAAACAACAACATATCATCAGCTTCTGACAGATTATTAAGGCAATAACATTTCCTTACATATATATTTCAGTCCTTAACAAATTATATTACTAGCCCCTTATAAAGAGATTAAAGCTCTTTGGTTCAATACAACAAGTACACAAGGTAAGGTAATTACGATGATAAAGTGCTAAGCCAGCGTGACTATACAGAACTTGGAAGGGATATGAGGGCAAGGAGCTGGGATATGAGGACAAGGAGCTGGGATATAAGGACAAGGAGCTGGGATATGAGGACAAGGAGCTGGGATATAAGGACAAGGAGCTGGGATATGAGGACAAGGAGCTGGGATATAAGGACAAGGAGCTGGGATATGAGGACAAGGAGCTGGGATATAAGGACAAGGAGCTGGGATATGAGGACAAGGAGCTGGGATATGAGGACAAGGAGCTGGGATATGAGGGCTAGGAGCTGGGATATAAGGACAAGGAGCTGGGATATGAGGACAAGGAGCTGGGATATAAGGACAAGGAGCTGGGATATAAGGACAAGGAGCTGGGATATGAGGACAAGGAGCTGGGATATGAGGACAAGGAGCTGGGATATGAGGACAAGGAGCTGGGATATAAGGACAAGGAGCTGGGATATGAGGATAAGGAGCTGGGATATGAGGACAAGGAGCTGGGATATGAGGACAAGGAGCTGGGATATAAGGACAAGGAGCTGGGATATGAGGACAAGGAGCTGGGATATAAGGACAAGGAGCTGGGATATGAGGACAAGGAGCTGGGATATGAGGATGGGGGGGGGGAGTAACGGTCCCCAACCAATAAGACTATCGGGAATCAAACGCCGCCTCTTCAATATTTAAGGGCCGTCGCTATACTAGTATTCACCGAAAATATGCAAATCCACTTATAATGGCGAGTACAGTGACAGTGTTGCCTCTTACAGGGTCGTCGTTCGATCCCGATGATACAAATGGTTGGTCATAGGGGGATAAAAAATAGCCTAAGCTATTCTATCCCTTTGAGATGTATTTTCTTGTCTCAATAAACATACTTGAACCTGAAGTGGTTGGTCGCCGTTCGTTCACTTCATAGCCCAGGTCCGTATCCTTTTATAATACTTTCAAAGTGCTATGTAAACACACTAGCTTAGCGCTTAATTCTTATAAATAACAAGAATATTATACAACCGCTTCAGTAACTGCTTCAAGTTACTGGTCTCTTCTTGAGCTGCAGGTCGAGGGAGTCCAGATACTCTGTCACCTGAGTGAAGGAGAGTGGACAAGCTTGGTACAGGGCCAGGCAGTCCTCTCCCCGCTGGCCCAGGGCACCTGCTGACTGGTAGAGGGCTCGAGCCTGCTGCGCCTTCTTCGGGGGCACTGGTTGAGGCTTCTCCCTGCACACCGGGAGGAAGGATCATAACATCAAATGAGAACACACGTACTATGTATTAGCGAAATATGAAGTCATTTCTTGTAATATAATGAAGTATTTAAAATAATATTAATTCCACCTGTGGTCCTAATAGTTTTTTGTATTATTGACAGCTATGAATATTCACATAAATAACAGAGGAATCATTTATTAGCAACTGACCCGACGAGTAGTCTGATGGCGCGTTCCCTGAGGTTGAGGTCCTGCCGGGGCTTAGTGAACACCTGACACACGTAGCGCAGCCCGCACTCTTGCGTGTCAACCTTGGCTACCATGGCGAAGATCTCCTCGAACCTTAAGAGACGCGCGTGTCACGGAAAATGCGGTTTATGGACATGTAATAAAATACATTTATGACAGATGTTTCGTTTACAAATTGTGAAGCAATTGTTGGGTCTAATGGTCCATGCTGTCATGTGAGAATAATCACACATATGAAACACTGTATTAAAAGTGTTTGAGTGAACAATTAATACAAATACTGAACAGAAACTTTAGTGTTAATTAATAGGAAATTAGTTAAGACTGTACGTATAGTAACTACACAGAAATCCGTGCAGCATTTGAGTTCTTTAAGTTAGATAATTGTCAAAAACAGCGTCTGTATTTAATCTTATAACAAAGTTTTAAATTTGATTTAAAAATTACCAATACATAAAACCATTATGATTTCAATTTTAAAATTAATAGAATATGGCCGTTTTGGGATATAAACTTAAAACTTTTGAATCTGACCATACCTTTCATCCTGGACCTCTCTCCTCTGGCGACCGAGGCTTGAAGGCCTCCCTGAAACAACACAAGACCGAGGAGCTCAGGTCAAATGGCTTGCAAGCAATTTCCATCCGCTTTCATAATGGGTAAATGCTCGTTAATCCTGCCGCCTTACCCTATGTTTATAAATGAAAAAACACCTTAAAGATAACTCACAACTAATATGTTCGAATCTGTCTTCAAACCGTATTTCGGTTACTTCCTATGTTCGAAATTACACCTTTTTAAATGCCAACAATACTTACTGCTAGAACATATATTTTCAAACAGAACCAAAAGACTTTATATAGTCTATCCCAGGCCTAACTATATATATATATATATATATATATATATATATATATATATATATATATATATATATATATATATATATATATATATATATATATATATATATATATATATATATATATATACTGGCAGCAGGTTTTCTTTCAAACATGTCTCATTGAATATGACTGCATATTCTGTATTTACTATTTTCTGGTTTAGGGCTTCTATCCTCTAACTATTTTCTTAGCATCAGGGCTTAGCTGAAATAGGAGTTCTCCAAAACTCATTTTCGTAATTTTAAGGTGAAGAAAAGAAGTGAATTACTATAGAATGTATTACACTTATTTATACAATTTGCACAACGTTTCGAACCTCCATGGTTCATTCTCAAGTGAAAGGAATTTTCAGGTTTGGTTGATTTTATACCTGCACTGGGTCAGGTGATAAGACATATCTTATCTGCTAGAACAGACATATCTTATGTCTTATCACCTGACCCAGTGCAGGTATAAAATCAACCAAACCTGAAAATTCCTTTCACTTGAGAATGAACCATGGAGGATCGAAACGTTGTGCAAATTGTATAAATAAGTGTAATATGTTCTATAGTAATTCACTTCTTTTCTTCACCTTAAAATTACGAAAATGAGTTTTGGAGAACTCCTATTTCAGCTAAGCCCTGATGCTAAGAAAATAGAGGGATAGAAGCCCTAAACCAGAAAATAGTAAATACAGAATATGCAGTCATATTCAATGAGACATATATATATATATATATATATATATATATATATATATATATATATATATATATATATATATATATATATATATATATATATATATATATATATATATATATATATGTCGTACCTAGTAGCCAGAACGCACTTCTCAGCCTGCTATGCAAGGCCCGATTTGCCTAATAAGCCAAGTTTTCCTAAATTAATATATTTTCTCTAAATTTTTTCTTATGAAATGATAAAGCTACCCATTTCATTATGTATGAGGTAAATTTTTTTTTATTGGAGTTAAAATTAACATTGATATATGACCGAACCTAACCAACCCTACCTAACCTAACCTAACCTATCTTCATAGGTTAGGTTCGGTTAGGCAGCCGAAAAAGTTAGGTTAGGTTAGGTTAGGTAGGTTAGGTAGTCGAAAAACAATTAATTCATGAAAACTTGGCTTATTAGGCAAATCGGGCCTTGCATAGTAGGCTGAGAAGTGCGTTCTGGCTACTAGGTACGACATATATATATATATATATATATATATATATATATATATATATATATATATATATATATATATTAGACAACGACACAATCACTGATGGTATTGTTGAGTTAAGGGCAACAACGATCCAATCGCTGGTGTAGTGGTCATTGTACTGGTGCTGTCGGTGGGGAGACCCCTGGCGGCCAACGGACGACCGAAAACATGCAGGTATATAATATATCTCTAATTTATTAGCTGGCATGAGAGTTGCTAGATTCCAATAATCATCATTATGGCGTTTAAAAAAGAATAACCAACAATATTGCCACATAACGACCATTTTTATTTTCATGTAACAAAGTGTTAACCCACAAGAAATTCTGATGATAGTCTACGATAAACTCATGGGAACTGGTCAAATGACTTGCCTCTTTCCCTGTTGGTTAAGGCGGCGATACCCAGACTGGCTACCCCCGCGACCGCTGCCGTGGCGCCTACTCCAGTCAGGGTGCCGGCGCCCACTGTCACTGCTGCAGAGGTAGCGCCGAGGGTGGTGGCCACAGGCACTAACAGTGACGTGGTGAGTCCGCAGACAACAGCCAGCACCGCAAGCAAAGCCCAGAGGGATCCCTGCATTCTGAAATCCATGAACCTACGCAAGATAAGCTGCAGTGTATTTTTCAGGAGGCATGTGTAAGCGTGTATTTGTTTGTGAATGAATGTGTTTGTGGGGCACATGTCTACATAAAGAAAAAGAATGTGAAAGGGGGGAATTAAAGAGTCCGTCAGGAAGCAAAATATAAAATATTCGCCAATTAGTGCTTATTGTGTGCTCACCTAGTTGTACTCACCTAATTGTGTTTGCGGGGGTTGAGCTCTGGCTCTTTGGTCCCGCCTCTCAACTGTCAATCAACTGGTGTACAGATTCCTGAGCCTACTGGGCTCTATCATATCTACATTTGAAACTGTGTATGGAGTCTTCCTCCACCACTACACTACTTAATGCATTCCATTTGTTAACTACCCTGTGTGCCTCACCAGTGAGACAAGCAACTTTATAGTGTTAGGCTCCGGTCACATTTTATTTTGAATACGAAGCATTGAGCGCCATACGATCTTTGACTCAAACATCAGATTAACTCATCTTTTATACTTGTATACCAATTTAATACTACATTGATTGGTCATTATAGAGGTAAAGTTAGAGCACTTTGGGTCTGAAGTCAACGAAATTATTATTGTTTAAAAAACCTAATCAGGCTATTGATTTATCGTTATTAGCGCGTGTCTAGATCAAATAATTTCGTTAACATACAAAATTTGTAGCACATAATATTTTACATTTTCGGGATGATTTTTGTTGTCTTCTTAATACAATCAATGCTTGTAGTGCATTGGATAATCACCTCTGCTTGGATTAATTCTCAAATGCAAAATTGTGTTTTCTAAGGGTGTTATTGGACGTATAAACTGCAGTGAGATGCGCGTAACTTAGTGCAGAGGTAAACAATGTAACATGTTGCAAACGTTTTACGTATTTGAACAGACGTCTCAGCACGGGAACTCACGTGTGGTTTTCTGAAAACTGTTTGAATTGAAGAGATCGTATGTGGATGGTGGCGGCTGGCAGGCGGTGGTAGACGGCTGGTGGGCGGTGGCAGGCGGCTGGCAAGCGGTGGCAGACGGCTGATGGCGGCTGGCAGGCAGATAGGGTTACCTGGAGGTCTCTGTAATTAGCAACTTTTCACTGGAGATGTTAGGCAGATAGGGTTACATGGAGGTCTCTGTAATTACCAACTTTTCACTGGAGATGTTAGGGTGAATGTGCAGGTAGCCAGTCCAGCTCTACTTGTATATATACTCACTGCCTCCACCAGCTGTCATCTGGAGGGGGGGGGGGGTTGAGACAGGCCTATCAACCCCTTTCACCCGCGCTCTCACTAGCACAATAACTAGGTGAATACCATCCTCATCACCATCAGAATGAATAGGGGGAGAGGTCCCTATCATATGAATGTGTCATCTAATTATTCAGGATTCATACTCAGGCATAAAAAGTCAGAATTAAATAATAAAATTGAGTGTGTCAGCACTCAAGTGCTCTTACTGGTTGGTCAATAAGAAATTGAGGTGGTATATATAGCCCAACCGCGGTTAATAAAAAATAAATAGGCGTTATACTCAGCAATCATCATACCGAGGTTATTTTTAATTAAAAAATAATGCCCACAGTAATTATTCCATTACTCATGTGCATATTACAAGGTTTTTTTACTTTATAATTAGCACATTCAATAATATTCATATCAAAAACTTTTTTACATTCTTTCATCTTATGTTCTCTGTATGCACATTCTTATGAATAAAATTATTAATATTTTTACTATTAAAGCAAACAGTACCAGAAGATCTCCCCGCCGCCTTCACAGAGATTACATCACCACCGTCTCCTGACGGAGGAGCAGCAGGCCAATGTTGTGTGTTGGGCACGCCCCGGTGCATCATCAGTAGCCGTGCATTAGATTTTCTTTCTATATATCAGTATTTGGTATTGATGTTACTAATTTTCATAACTTCCCCATTCACAGTTCAATTCTCTTCTCATTCTGCCTCAAAGGAAATGTATATCGAGAGACGTATGCCACGTCTTTGAGTGTATATATATATATATATATATATATATATATATATATATATATATATATATATATATATATATATATATATATATATATTATTAAATATGACCGAAAAAGTAAGATTAATAATTCTAACACGAATTTTCTCAATCTTTCGTACATTACGCTTCACTGTTGGAGGTAAATCAAAAATCACTTCTCCAAAATTCATTTTTATTTCTAGTCTGACGCGACACGGGCGCGTTTCGTAAAACTTATTACATTTTCAAAGACTTCACAAATACACAACTGATTAGAACTTACGTATCTCTGATTTTATATCTACATTTGAGTGAGGTGGGAGGGGTGATGTGGCATTAACACAAGACAGAACAAGAGGGGATATTAATAGGGTATTAAAAGTATCAACACAAGACAGAACAGAAACAATGGGTATTGAATAGAAGTGTTTGTAGAAAGCCTATTGGTCCATATTTCTTGATTATCAAGAAATATGGACCAATTGGCTTTCTACAAACACTTCTATTCAATACCCATTGTTTCTGTTCTGTCTTGTGTTGATACTTTTAATACCCTATTAATATCCCCTCTTGTTCTGTCTTGTGTTAATGCCACATCACCCCTCCCACCTCACTCAAATGTAGATATAAAATCAGAGATACGTAAGTTCTAATCAGTTGTGTATTTGTGAAGTCTTTGAAAATGTAATAAGTTTTACGAAACGCGCCCGTGTCACGTCAGACTAGAAATAAAAATGAATTTTGGAGAAGTGATTTTTGATTTACCTCCAACAGTGAAGCGTAATGTACGAAAGATTGAGAAAATTCGTGTTAGAATTATTAATCTTACTTTTTCGGTCATATTTAATAATATATGTCTACAGGAAAGACTGCTACCAAAATATACTAATATATATATATATATATATATATATATATATATATATATATATATATATATATATATATATATATATATATATATATATATATGTATATATATATATGTATATATATATATGTATATATATATATATATATATATATATATATATATATATATGTATATATATATATATATATATATATATATATATATATATATATATATATATATGTATATATATATATGTATATATATATGTATATATATATGTATATATATATATATATATATATATATATATATATATATATATATATATATATATATATATATATATATATGTATATTTTGGTAGCAGTCTTTCCTGTAGACATATATTATTAAATATGACCGAAAAAGTAAGATTAATAATTCTAACACGAATTTTCTCAATCTTTCGTACATTACGCTTCACTGTTGGAGGTAAATCAAAAATCACTTCTCCAAAATTCATTTTTATTTCTAGTCTGACGCGACACGGGCGCGTTTCGTAAAACTTATTACATTTTCAAAGACTTCACAAATACACAACTGATTAGAACTTGCTTTTCCCTGATTTTATATCTACATTTGAGTGAGGTGGGAAGGGTGATGTGGCATTACATTTGAGTAAGGTGGGAAGGGTGATGTGGCATTAACACAAGACAGAACACTAGGGGATATTAATAGGGTATTAAAAGTATCAACACAAGACAGAACAGAAACAATGGGTATTGAATAGAAGTGTTTGTAGAAAGCCTATTGGTCCATATTTCTTGATGCTTCTATATTGGAGCGGAGTCTTGCACAACTATATTCTACCCACCTCAAGTTGCACAACTATATTCTACCCACCCCAAGACTCCGCTCCAATATAGAAGCATCAAGAAATATGGACCAATAGGCTTTCTACAAACACTTCTATTCAATACCCATTGTTTCTGTTCTGTCTTGTGTTGATACTTTTAATACCCTATTAATATCCCCTAGTGTTCTGTCTTGTGTTAATGCCACATCACCCTTCCCACCTTACTCAAATGTAATGCCACATCACCCTTCCCACCTCACTCAAATGTAGATATAAAATCAGGGAAACGCAAGTTCTAATCAGTTGTGTATTTGTGAAGTCTTTGAAAATGTAATAAGTTTTACGAAACGCGCCCGTGTCGCGTCAGACTAGAAATAAAAATGAATTTTGGAGAAGTGATTTTTGATTTACCTCCAACAGTGAAGCGTAATGTACGAAAGATTGAGAAAATTCGTGTTAGAATTATTAATCTTACTTTTTCGGTCATATTTAATAATATATATATATATATATATATATATATATATATATATATATATATATATATATATATATATATATATATATATATATACATATATATATGTATATATATATGTATATATATATATATGTATATATATATATATATATATATATATATATATATATATATATATATATATATATATATATATATATATATATATATCTTTGTGTCTGGAGAGTTTCTCATGAGTAGGCTGACCGTTTTTTTGGTTTTATAGTAAATCGTCAGTTGTATCTTCTGATTTTTGTCTGTAGGGATAACGTTTCTATTAACAATATCTTTCAGGACCCTTTCCTCCGTTTTATGAGCTGTGGAAAAGAAGTTCCTGTAAAATAGTCTAATAGGGGGTATAGGTGTTGTGTTAGTTGTCTCTTCAGAGGTTGCATGGCGTTTCACCGTCCTTCATATGATGTCTTCAACGAAACCATTGGAGAAGCCGTTGTTGACTAGGTGATGAGCCTTACGTCTCTCTAGCCTTACCCTACAGAGTTCTTCATCGACTTGCTTCTATCCTGAGCTGTGGCTGAGAGCACGGTCGACATAAGCGTTAACAACACTCCTCTTGTACCTGTCTGGGCAGTCACTGTTGGCATTTAGGCACATTCCTATGTTTGTTTCCTTAGTGTAGACTGCAGTGTGGAAACCTCCGCTCCTTTCCATGACTGTTACATCTAGAAAGGGGAGCTTCCCATCCTTCTCCATCTCGTAAGTGAAACGCAACACAGAATTCTGCTCAAATGCCTCCTTCACCTCCTGCAGATGTCTGACATCAGGTACCTGTGTAAAAATGTCGTCAACATACCTGCAGTATATGACCGGTTTCAAGTTCATGTCGACTAAGACTGTTATAAATATGAGTATATCCTATAGGGGGATCTAGTATTAAATGGATGTGGGGGCAGTAGTTTGAATAAAGATGTATCTCTAGCAGTGGAGATCAGTAAGGCCCGGCCCCAAATAAAAATAACAACAGTGAATATTAATTGGCTACCAGATAATGTCAGTCTAGAGGTTGATCATAGATCTCCTACACAGAAAGAATGGATACTCCTTTAACTAACTTACTTATTTATTAACCCCTTAACACCCCCCTTATACATTCATACCAATAACAATAATAATAGTTACTTTACCACACTATTTTACGTTAAAAGCCTTGGTCCACATAAGCAGGATACAAGGTTTACACTGAGAACAAGCTAGCGTAAAGTACTACTAGTGAAGAACTTGAAGCTTGAGTCAGCTTAGGGTAGGGAGACCACGTGGTTCCACTGGGACCCCTTTAGAATAACTAGGCATATAAACACTAGGAACACCTAATTCATACAAAGTATAATACTCTACACATTAGAACACGCCTATGCCAGACAATGTGGACACAATACAGTATACTTATCTTGGTAATTAGACAGAAATAGAGAGACAAGAGGTAGAGGAGGAAGTTCTTTTCACCACAACGCCAGCCCAGAGAAGGCAGACCGTCTCCAGTCTCCTTCCTCAGCTGCCTTGCTGCCGGCAGATTACCCAACTAATCGTACAGCAGCCCTATATCCAAATTTACTCAGATCTACTTTAATACTTTCTAATCATATGTAAACATAGCTGATGCCTATTTATTTACTTAATAATCAACCCCAAGCTCAGTCTTTAAATGCTCTTTGAGAAACAAGAATCGTCTTACGTCTGGCAGGGAAGATACAGACAAATACACCTCGCCATGCGTCCCACTACTATAAGGTAGTTTATTTAGCTCAATATGACCTCTGGTTTCCAAGTGAGGAACCCAGGGTCGTAACAAAGACCTTTTGCTCGATGGTACCCATGTAGAAGTTCGCAAACAGGACACCTAGGGGAGAACCCATGGCGACCCCATCTACTTGCTTATACATGTGCCCATCCGGGCTCAAGAAGGGTGCCTCTTTAGTACAAGCTTGGAGTAGTTTCCTTAGAATGTTTTCTGGTATGTCAAGAGGAGTACAGGCCGGATCACGATACACTCTGTCCGCTATCATCCCAATTGTTTCATCCACAGGTACGTTGGTAAACAGTGATTCTACGTCCAACGAGGCTCTTATCCCTGTGGCCCGTGTTCCCTGCAGTAAGTTAACAAATTCCTTTGGAGACTTCAGGCTGAAGGCGCAAGAGACATAAGGAGTCAGCAAGCTGTCGAGTCGCTTCGCCAGTCTGTACGTGGGTGTGGGTATCTGGCTGATGATTGGCCGAAGTGGGTTTCCAGGCTTGTGTGTCTTGACATTTCCATACGCATATCCAGGTTTATATTCCCCAATAATCTTTGGCAGGTGAAGTCCGGATTTCTTGGCGTTCACAGTTTCGATCAGTTTGTTGACCTTTGCTTTCAATTCGGCTGTAGTGTCCTTCGTTACCCCTTGGAATTTAGTTTGGTCAGAGAGAATGAGGTTCATTTTCGCCAGATATTCGTCTTTTTTATCAGCCAGCCAGATACCCACACCCACGTACAGACTGGCGAAGCGACTAAACAACCACTGATCCCGGATGGCCCGTGTAGTACACACAGACAGTAAAACCCAACAGCACAACCGACGATGATGTTGCGAACCCGTTATTTCCAGTCGAAGAAATAACGGACTCGTAACTTTCCATGAAGTAGATTAGCATGTAAGAAGAAATAAAGATGTTAGGAGTTGCCTTATATTTTGTCTAGTATGATTATATTTTATATACAGTCATTTATTGTTAGGATAGTGTGTTATATGGCTTATATATGTAAGGACACGCTGGAGCATAGCATGTTGGTGCGAGATGGTATTGTAAGAGGCTTAAGCACCGGTGACCGGAGGTCAGGGATTAGCGAGTACCAACCTTGTCAAAGGGTAGTGGGGTAATGGAATTATACAAGGAAGATGCTTGCAGTTGCTTGATTCAGAGATGTGTTAATAGGAATTTGGATTTGTATAGAAATAGAGTGAATGGAGGCGGTTTATTTCAAGCATGTTTCATCCTCCTAATGTAAGGTTGAAATAGTGGTATTTTATTCGGGAGTGCAGGGAACATAAGCCCAGCCCTAATGCCGTCGGCGGCCATGCTGTTTTATCCCTCAGGTTAATTATTAAGTACACTGTAGTACAGTTAGTTTCAGTAAAGGAACCTATGTATGTATGAAGTTATTCATTTTGCCACCCATTGTGAGGGTATGGCCATTTAGTAGTCTGAGGGAGAGAAATGACTAATGCGTTATCATGCATGTAACAGGCCAATAATTTTTACCAGGCCTACCACTGGTTCTGTGGAAATGTTCTGTATTTATATATGATGTAGCTAGTAGTACTGATCCCTTTGTTTAAAGTATTGTTAAATTAATCACCAGCTTAGATCTGCTTAACAGTTCTAAGCAAAATGAGTTAGGAAGATAGTCTAGTAGTAAATACTAAGTAGATCGGTGTCCAAACGACTTCCTGTCGGGACACGGCGCTTGGCGGATATAAAAACGTGCGTGACGCGCCTGCTTCCCTCTTTACGGGCTATTCATGCCCGTGCTACCTCCTGGTTGGCTTAATCAATCAATGCCTCCCTCTCAGTTTGTTCCAGGCACAAGGTGGAGGATGGTACGGTGATCTTACTAGCCGATGGGGGCTATTAGGTTAAGTGTTTTGTTTCATCTGTTTAAGTAGGACATAGGCTTTTGAATTGTGTTGTTATGTTAGTGAGAAGTAAATAGCCTATTATTGTTAGTTCCACAGTTGTGGGGGACTTGTACGATTATAGTTCATAGATAATTCTTTGCCCGTGTCTCTGTGTCCTTCAAAGGGAGCCACGTGGTGTACTTAAGCGTATCTGTATAAAGTAACCTTTGTTTTAATTGTATGTTGACCAGACCACACACTAGAAAGTGAAGGAACGACGACGTTTCGGTCTGTCCTGGACCATTCTCAAGTAGATTGTTAAGGGGGCATATCAATGTAAAATTAAAGTTGATTCAATTTGCTTATAACTTTTTGTATGAAATGGTTATAGAAAGGGCTGCAGCTGGTCCAAGTTTCATCATCACACCCTAAACAGAAAAGGAGAAAAAAAATAAACAACGAATTATGCAACGAATTTTCAAATAGTTTCAGGGAACACATGTGTCAACTAAAATCATTTCTATAACACTCAGATATTAAATTAAGCACATAATAAAGGATTCTAGTGATCAGTTTTATCAAAAAAGTGTTTAGTGCAATAATATAATTTTTCAAAGTTACCCTTCTAAAAAAATATGCAATATATATTTATAAATTTTTATAAAATCAACAAATAGACTTTGGACTAAAATGTCTACTAGATTCTGTAGAAGCACAAACGCTACATATAAGGTGTAATTTGCATGTAAATTGATTAATAAATGAAAGCTCTGAAGTAATTTGAAGGTGTAAATTACTTTCCAGAGTAAAATAAAGATCCAAGTTCGGCCACCTGTAGCTGAGCTTGACTTCGACAGATTTCGTTCATAATTGGCACCCTTGCAGATAGGCATCCATTGAGCAAGGTGTGCAAGTTTCATGCAAATCCCTTGATAACAAACGATAAAAAAATATTGGCCAAAAAAAAAAAAAAAAAAAAAAAAAATTAAATATAAATATATTGCACATACATATTACAATTATTACAAGACTTTGTGCTTTTACAGCACATAGTAGACATTTTAGTTGACACATGTGTTTCCTGAGATTATTTGAGAATGTTGAACATTCGTTGCATAATACGTTGTGTATTTTTTTTCTCCTTTTCTGTTTAGGGTGTGATAGTGAAACTTGGACCAGTTGCAGCCCTTTCTATAACCATTTCATAAAAAAATTTATAAGCAAATTGAACAACTTTTAATTTATAACGATTTAGAATGATATGCCCCCTTAATTGTATGTTACAGACTTGTAAATAGACTGGAGATTAGGCAGTTTCCGCTTTCCTTATCCTCATTTTCTGTGCCAATGTATGGAGTGGGGGAATTAGTGGGATATTGTGCTATTCTCGAGCATTGTTAGACGGTCACGTAACAGACGGCACAGTGGTCGTGAGGCGCATGGCCAACGTGCGGGTACCACTTGGCACACCTGTCCATCAACCAGAAGAAATGACGTTCCGATGGACACTCAGCACTTGCTCAAACCTGGAAAAATGCCGACGTAGGAGATCGTCGGGGAACTCAAAAGGCACCCCATACACCGCAACGAAGGTAGTCTCACCACAACGATCGGACACCGCCACGTCTCAGCCACCATCAGGGAACTAAAAGGAGTGCCCATCATACTTCTTCACAACATCCCGGCACACCGCCACCGAGTCAAACTTCACCACAGCCCAGCAATCAGCTGCCCTCCTCAGACCTTCGCCACAAGAACACGCGGCAAGGGACTCCTGGTTCAGCCTTGAGGCCGAGCGGACGTCTGGGCTCCTCCTCCGCCTGGGTGCCGCCTGATCACGTCTTGTTTTCGCGTTTTGGCTTTGCTACTGCCGTTTGGCATCCCATTTCAGCGATCCGATTGTACGACGCCTGGTGCACATATCGCCTTGGGTCACAGGATTGTTGATAGATTTTTTTTTGACGTGTACTGGCTGGTTCTCCCGGCGGGGTGACGGTGTTCGGGGGCCGGCTTGGCCGAGAGGTGCCGGGGGTTGGCTGGTCTTGGTGGGCTCCTGGTGCGCCCTCAGTCGTGGTGGGCAGCTGGCTTCTACTCTGCCGGGGGACGCTGGATGACTTTTTGCGTTTTAGTTGGGGGCAGAGTTTTGGTTTTGCTACCTAAATGTTCTCTGTGTGGAGAGGGGCCGGTGCTTGTCACCCTGAGGGACTCCTGGGGCTCCCCAATCATCTGCCTGACTGTGCGTTTATTTGCCGTATGGCATATTAGTTTCTAGTGATTGGCGTCACTCGTTTTGCGATTTGGCGGTGCGTTCCACCTCTCCAGGTGGAGAGGTGGAAAGGCTTCGCGATTCACCCTTAACGGGTACGCTGGGAGGCATCCGATCCCATGATCGTCGTCGCCCCTAAATTAACAACAACAACAACACGCGGCAAGTCCAAAACAGCCACTTCCACAGTCGGGTAAGAAGCCAGGTCGGAGAACTCTAGTCCAATCGTCTCCCTCTATCTCACAGGGGGCAAGAGCATCATCATCCCCCCAGCCCTCACAGCCCTAAGGCCTCACACACAAACACAAACAGTCATAGGCCGGCAAACCAGGAGCGCCCAACGATACGTCCACCACCACCAGAGGCTGGGCGAGGAGTCATGGTGGATATTGTATATTAGGCCAGATAAAATATAGTCTTAGCAACTCCACGAGGGGTACGGGGCCAAAACAACGAGTGTTCCGCCGCAGATTTTAAGGAACGACAAACGAGGGATCCACCAACTTTACCGGACTCCTGGTTCAACCTTGACGCCGAGCAGACATCTGCGGGCAGCCTCCGCCTGGGAGCCGCCGGATCACGTTCTGTTTTGCAATTTGGATTTGATACAGCCATTTGGCATTCCTCTTGAACGGTCCGGTTGTACGACACCTGGCGCACATATCGCCTTGGGTCACAAGATTGTTGATAGTTTTTTTTTTTTACGTGTTTTAGATGGTTCTCCCGGCGGGGTGACGGTGTCCGACGCCGGCTTGGCCGAGAGGTGCCGGGAGTTTGTAGGTTTTGGTTTGCACCTGGTGTGCCTTCAGTTGTGGTGGGCGGTTGCCTTCTGCTTTGTTAGGGGGGGGGCACTGGATGACTTTTGAGCTTTAACTGGGGGCAGAGTTTTAGGCTTTGCTACCCAGTGTTCTCTATATGGAACGGGGCCGGTGCTTGTCACCCTGAGGGACTCTTGAGGCTCCCCAATCATCTGCCAGTCTGCGTTTATTTACCGCGAGGCTTATTAGTTTCCAGTGATTGGCGTCATTCGCTTCGCAATTAGGCTTGGCGTTTCACCTTACCGGGCTTCGCGATTAACCCTTCACGGATACGCCGGGGCGCATCCGATCCCATGATCGTCGTCGCCCCTAAATCAATAACAATGACAACAACACCGAACTTACTCGGACTAATTTTGGAAAGTCATAATCATTAGATAAGTTTCAGAAGCATCTGTACAAAACTCAATGCAGCAAGAGTGCAGTTTCCGTTCTATCCTAATAAAAATATCACAGCTAAGTAGAATTTCATATGGTTGGCCATCGAACAGAGATGGGCAAATGAGCATCTGATCCCTAGCTCTTCGTCGCCCCTCAACTAACAACAACAACGAACAGATATTAATGTGGCTCGGGGAAGTGGGAATGGGAGATGGGTGCTGCCCCAAAAACAGGTTTTGGGTATTTCGTTAACTTATAATTTTTCGTGAGTTATTTGAATGTTGAACCAGCAATCTTGTTAAAGTGCTTCTAATATATATAAGTTACACTAATTTATCTGAGTAGTGGTGTGACAATCCGAGAGTACAGCTGTGACAACCTGAGAGTAAAGACATGACAGTCTGAAAGCAGAAGTGTGATAGTCAGAGAGTAGAGATGTTGACTTTGAATCTGAATTTAAATGTGACAGTCAGAGAGTAGGGACTTGACAGTCTAGTAGTAGATCTGTGACAGTCTGGGATGTATAACCGTTTGAGACTAGATGGGTAATAGACTCAGAGCAGAGATGTGACACTTTGAGACGATATATGACTTGCTCGTGTGAGCTAAGTGATAGAAAAATGTGAAAACAAATTATAAACATTATTTCATCTGAGACAAACACTCCCGTCTTCGTGAGGTAATGCCAGAGTTGTGGTCTTTGCCCCCCTCCCTCACAAGTGATTACATTAGTAATAGTCAACCCAGATAACAATAATATTAGAAGAGGTTGACCTGTAGTACACGTGAAATATTAAAAATAAATTCAAGTGAAATAAAGATCAATGTTAGATGAACAGAGAGCCTGTGTAGCTTTTTTCATTATCCTTGTGACTCGTATGGCCCTACACCGCTTGAGTTTATAAAACGAGAAATTCATACTGCAATTTTATGTGTTTAAAAGGGATCAATTATGTATATACAATATTTACAAGAAAATCTTCAGTATTTGAGAGAGTTGTTCACTTATGATGCATAAGTTATAATCTGACCTTCATAGTATGGTCATGGAAAGAAGAAAATATTAATAGCCAGAGAGTTTAAGAGATCTTAAAGAGGGACGGCAGTCCTCAGCAACATCAACGTTCTAACATAAGTTTAGAGTAATTCCAGGATAGGTACACATGGCGGAGATAGAGACGGTGACGGAACGGTTGGTGGAGTAGGTGGTGACGGTGACGGTGGTGCTGCCTGTCCTCCACATAGTGAAGAAGAACTTCTGTCGCTCAGACTCGCCCACAGTGTCCGCCAAGGTGTCCGCCAAGGTGTCCTCCTTAATGCTGCTGAGAAGTTCCACCTCGTCGTTGCTTTGGTCCATAGAACGCAACCTCGAGCGCCGAACTTTGCGACCTATGAGTGGTCTTTGCGAACATGGCATGACCGCGTCAGCAGCTGTGAGACACATAGGTGGAAATTAGTACAGCAGCAGTTCACATTATATATAACTGTGTGTGTGTATTTACTATTTGTGCCTGCAGAATGGAGCTAATAGCTCTTAGACCTCGTCTTTCTAACCAATCTATTTTCCTCTATTATGTCTACTATATATACTTCTCTAACTCACATGCACGCACACACACATCCCCAGGAAGCAGTCCGTAGCAGCTGTCTAACTCCCAGGTACCTATTTACTGCTAAATAAACAGGAGCATTTGGATGAAAGAAACTCTGCCCATTTGTTTCGGCCTCGACCGAGAATCGAACCCGGGACCTTAGAACTACGTCCCCCGAGCGCGGTCCACTTAGTCACGAGAACCCCCCTCTCCCCCCTAAAAAAAAATATGTGTGTGTGTGTAATTATTTAAGTGTAGTTACATGATGATAGCTACACTCATGATGTCCTGTCTTCCCAGTACTCTTTGTCATATAACTCTTTGACACTACTATGTGTGTACTCACCTATTTGAGTGCGTATGCACATAGCAGTTGTGTGTGTACTCACTTAGTTGTCCTTGAGGAGGTTGAGCATCAACTCTTTGGTCCCGCCTCTCAACAGTCAATCAACTGGTGTAAATGTTCCTGAGATTAATGAGCTCCATCATGTCAACATTTGAAACTCTGTATGGAGTCAGCCTCCACCACATTATTTCCTATATGCATTCCATTTATTAACTACTCTAATATTGAACAAGTTCTTTCTAATGTCACTGTGGCTCATTTGGGCACTCAGTTAACACCTGTGTCCTCTTGTGTGTAATTCCCATGAGAATTTTGTATGTAGTGATCATGTTATTAGTAGTTTCTATTTACTCGTAAACCAGTCTCTCCGTTACACTTTATTCTCTCCATGATGTTCTTCTGAAGCAGTTCTTTCACTTTATCTCCTCATTTGTTCCTGCTTTCTTTTTAAGTTTGATCTTTTCACATTATTTGGTTTTATTCTCCTAATAGTCTCATTTTGTTTAATCTCTTGCTCGTTCTCTCTGTATCTATAAAATCCACATTTTTTAATCAACTGCCACGTCCTCATTCCAGCGAGACGTTCCTTTCATTGTTCAACCAATTTATCAACTTCATAATCTCTCCAAGATATTTATCAACTTTTGTTGTCATCTACCAGATCTCAGTCAGTCAACTTCGACAGATGTATTATTTGACCTCTTTGACCCTTCTAGACACGATCAGGGTGTCACCGCCTCATGTAACCTTACACAGTACTAACATGAGTCAGACAGACCTCCACAAATTCCGCTGACTGCTCGCTTATAACACATGTTTAAGCTTACTTCTCTCAACAAGCACATGGTCAATTAAGTAAATACTAGTGCAGTATTTCCCCTGTTCCATGGAGACCAGAACAATTGCCATTCAAAAAGGCCTTTTATAATGATGAATTTTGTGTACACACAGAAATCACAATAGCGTGATGCATCAAATTAACAAATCCACAAGGGCCGTAACGAGACCTGGTGGATTTGTTCATTTGATGCATCACACTATTGTGATTTCTGTGTGGTATGAAGTAAGGACGAAGAGGTAGAATAGCTTATTGGCAGAGCTCGGGTGCATGGGGGAATTGTGTTAAACCCTGGGTTTTGTTTCGGAGAAACTGCAGGATCCGTGGTAGGTCAAGTTGATTTACCGGTTGGAATTCTTTTTCCATGTCGTAGCTCAGTCGATTACGGCGCGTCTGGAATCCTCTCGGACGTAGGTTCGAACCCTCGTCACAGCCCTTGTGAATTTGTTCAATTTTGTGTATATATGGTAAATATATACATAATAGCAACGTAACAAAGTATTTATGTTGATAATTCAACAATGAAAAGAGGAGCATAACTGTGAGTGCATATATCTCTCCTAAATATTTGCAAGGAAGAATTGCAAAAGGGTTATAAGCCGCGAGGTGGATATTATGGCAACAACAATACTTTTACTGACAAATAGATAAGTTTACTCGAGTTCTGATCATAATCCGGTACGAGAGTAAACTCACTATATAGCCCCCTGTAATGCTTTTTGCGCTACCGCTCACAGGATGAGTATGGGGTGCACAATAAACTAGCCGCCTCCGGCGGCAACAATCAAATCATCACTATATAGCGACCAGTAAATGAGGTAAACTATACAAGGTGTATATACGCGTAACAGGATTTTGGGACAGTCGACATGAGTAAAGACAACTGATGACTTACTGGTGTAACAGGTGTATGGAACAGTTGAGGTGAACGAAGACAAGTAGGTCCAGGTGGTGGTTGAGTAAGACTTGATGAAGAACTTGCCCTCTTTTCCATCTGAAAATACTTATTATTTGTATAAATTTGTTTACTATTTATTTTAATTTTGCAGGGTGACTATTGATGGGATGGTGAACTAACATGAACTGATGGGGTCGGCCACATTTCTCCTGTTGAAAGGTGGCAAGCTCAGTCTCTTGAATGTCAGCACTTTAAACCACTGTTATATATATATATATATATATATATATATATATATATATATATATATATATATATTAGTATATTTTGGTAGCAGTCTTTCCTGTAGACATATTTTATTAAATATGACCGAAAAAGTAAGATTAATAATTCTAACACGAATTTTCTCAATCTTTCGTACATTATGCTTCACTGTTGGAGGTAAATCAAAAATCACTTCTCCAAAATTCATTTTTATTTCTAGTCTGACGCGACACGGGCGCGTTTCGTAAAACTTATTACATTTTCAAAGACTTCACAAATACACAACTGATTAGAACTTGCGTTTCCCTGATTTTATATCTACATTTGAGTGAGGTGGGAAGGGTGATGTGGCATTACATTTGAGTGAGGTGGGAAGGATGATGTGGCATTAACACAAGTCTTTGAAAATGTAATAAGTTTTACGAAACGCGCCCGTGTCGCGTCAGACTAGAAATAAAAATGAATTTTGGAGAAGTGATTTTTGATTTACCTCCAACAGTGAAGCATAATGTACGAAAGATTGAGAAAATTCGTGTTAGAATTATTAATCTTACTTTTTCGGTCATATTTAATAAAATATATATATATATATATATATATATATATATATATATATATATATATATATATATATATATTTATATATATATATATATATATATATATATATATATATATATATATATATATATATATATATATATATATATATATGTGTGTGTGTGTGTATATCACGAAAATAAACACGTGATTAAGAATGTGACAATGTCAGACCACGGAGGAAAATGAAACAGGAATTTCCTTAAGTACTTTCGTATATTAAATACATCTTCAGAAGGAATCTGACGTGGTCTGACTTTGTCATATATATATATATATATATATATATATATATATATATATATATATATATATATATATATATATATATATATATATATATATATATATATTGATGCTTCTATATTGGAGCGGAGTCTTGAGGTGGGTAGAATATAGTTGTGCATTAATTGGCTGTTGATTGCTGGTGTTGACTTCTTAATGTGTATTGCCTCGCAAACGTCAAGCCGCCTGCTATCGCTGTATCTATCGATGATTTCTGTGTTGTTTACTAGGATTTCTCTGGCGATGGTTTGGTTGTGGGAAGAGATTATATGTTCCTTAATGGAGCCCTGTTGTTTATGCATCGCTAAACGCCTAGAAAGAGATGTTGTTGTCTTGCCTATATACTGGGTTTTTTGGAGCTTACAGTCCCCAAGTGGGCATTTGAAGGCATAGACGACGTTGGTCTCTTTTATAGCGTTCTGCTTTGTGTCTGGAGAGTTTCTCATGAGTAGGCTAGCCGTTTTTCTGGTTTTATAGTAAATCGTCAGTTGTATCCTCTGATTTTTGTCTGTAGGGATAACGTTTCTATTAACAATATCTTTCAGGACCCTTTCCTCTGTTTTATGAGCTGTGGAAAAGAAGTTCCTGTAAAATAGTCTAATAGGGGGTATAGGTGTTGTGTTAGTTGTCTCTTCAGAGGTTGCATGTCGTTTCACTTTCCTTCTTATGATGTCTTCGACGAAACCATATATATATATATACATATATATATATATATATATATATATATATATATATATATATATATATATATATATATATATATATATATATATATATATATATATATATAATGGTTAATGAAAATTCTAAAAACATTTCAAATGTTTATGAATGTGAACCTAAGTATCCTGCTCAATAACAATGACTTAATTTCTGCAGATATCCTAAAGTAATGGATTACCTTCTACAGGTGATGTTCCCAAAAGTAATTGATTACCTTCTTCAGGTTCTGATGACGCCGAGACGACGGCCACCATGACGAGGAAGACGCTTACTGCTGCCATCTGTAACACAAGAGTATCAACATGCTGAGGACTGCTGTCCTTTGCAGTGGTGGTTCGTGGCAACATAGAATGGAGGGACTGCGTCAATATCGTACAGCATGAAACCTCTATTTCTGTCTCTTATTTAATGACAATTTTTAAAAATCGGTTTAAGTATGCTGAAAATAGCATATATAGACTTTTTGTTATGAAACATTTGTTAGTTGCTTATTGTTCTAGTGTGAGGTTCACGGAGTCATACGCATGGACCACACCCAGAGTGCATGGGGCATTGTCTGAAAACCCTGACTTGGTTTCCATTGCATTACTTTAGACCATGTCGTGGCGTTGTGGTCTAAGGTGTGTGCTGGGGTACCCAGAGCGTTGGTTTGAATCCTCCTTACGGCATGTGATACCTAACCTCCTAATGTGATACATCACGTTAATGTGATTTCTTTGTGCATGTTCATGGAGAGGGTTTGTGTTCTGTTGCTAGCGGAAACTACCACAATATTTGTCATGCTCTGGTGGAACGTATTTCACATTTGCACAGTATACGACAGACTGAAAATATTGTGATAATATCTTAATGACAAATTGTTCAGTAGTGTAGGAAGGTGAGATAGAGAATGGAAACATTGTGATTGATGCTAGGATTCCATTGAACAGTCCTGGTAAGTAAAATTCCTAAACTGCTTGCTAACATTCTGGGTCAGATTTCTGCTGCCAGAAATCTTAGCCAAATATCCCCTGTTTGCTAATTGTACGAGGTAACTGAGTGATTGCAACCTATCCACCGCTGCCCACTAGATGGGGGGGGGTAGGTGTGCAGGATAAACATATCCATTGTGATACTAGCTCTCCACATGTGTCAGTTGCTTAAATTGTGGTCGATCTCGAGCTCATTGTTGATGTGACGATGACCATTGAATTTTGTAACTAGCTCATCAAGCCATCCACACCAATTGCTGAAACTCAACGTTTGTCTTCTGATGTCCCGCCTATTGATTTTACTGATTAAGCGAATGCACTTCAACTTGCACTCGACGATGTTCTAAATCAGACAACTCCTGGCTCTTCTGAAGCTCGACGGCTGCGCAGCATTGGCAACAACCTCGAATACAAGAAACACATGTGGCTTGATAAAGATGCAGAACCTGACGGATTCGAAATGGACCCTCAATTAATTTACGAACAATGTGATGAATCTACTCTCGAACCACTACTTATACCAAGTGATTACCAGGAATATAAACAAAAAATAGTGAACCCCTGAATATACGTGTATGATGACAATAAGCCAACCAAAGAAGAATGAAGAAAAAACTAGAAGAAGTAAGAAGAAAGAAGACTCAAGAATGAAGACACCACCGGAGGACAGACTGTTACTACCAAGAATGAAGGAGCACTGCCAATACCGCCCTTCCTGACCCGACTCAGCGCCTAGCCAGTTGTGGGGTTGTTCCAGCATCGACTCAAGACATGCAGCTATTATGACTTTTTACTATCTAATGCAATTATTAGAAACATACAAATTAAAGAAATTAATTCAGATTTAGAAGAACTAAGAAACGCCCTAAGACCTGAAAGCTGCAGTATTAACAGCTATGACAAGTTTTGTAATAATAGGTATTTGTATGGTCAACACAGTAACCGGACCAGGCAATGTGATGTAGTCATTGCGCGAATTTGTCTTGGCTATAGGCACATCTGGCAGGTTAGTGAGCCTGAGCCACTACCAGATTATTCAGATTGTAAACTCTGTGATAAACCTTTAATGCATTTACTAGAACACTATATTGTTGAATGTGAAACCGTAAAAGACTTTAGACCTCCAGGCCTATCAAATACCACCAACTGTGTAACTATTTCATTGACTCAGGTGTTCTGGACGACATCCTAACAATTTATCCAAAATTTACTTGTCCATTTTAAAGAATGAGGAACAATTTTATTTATATTACTTCTAAGCTGCATCACTTATGAACCTATTCCTGCCCTTGTATGGCAGTGCACAATAGGAAGTTGTTTTCACATATTTATACATTACAACATTGATTGTAACCATGATATGTATGTGTGCTTCAGCCTACAGTTTAGACTTATTGTCTTGTGTATGACCCTCTGTCCTGCGTGACAGTGAATACCAGCATTATCCTCACTTTAATAAGACTTAATTGAAATCCTCAGATTAGGCAAAATTGTAATTAATTTTGTCATTAAAGATGTTAATAATAATAAAACTGGGTATAGCCCTGCCTCTTTCTCAACAACTTCAGCGCTTCCACTCACTGACTTCTCTTCAGCTGTCCCCACTTCAAGGCTCGCCCTAACAGGTATCTTATCCTGTGTATTACTGATATTGACTGATTTCTTTTAATTTGGATTATCTAGGGGCTAAAGTGATCTAGCTTGATCAGTGAACACGCGTGGTCTTAACAACCGCCCAGAGGTTGACAGACAATAACATAAGCCCACCATGAGCAAATATAACATCTGTTACCCGTGTTGTGTATTCTTCTGGTTGGTACTAAGATACACCCAGAGCTGGAGCAAACTGACAGGTTGAATTATTAAGTTGTTGTGGAGGCCTTGAGCCCAGTACCAACCTAGAGACTTACCATCCTGAGAGCCCAGCTGAAGTGTACTCAAACAAATCGAGTTCCTTCATTATATATACTGCCATGCACGCCAGCGATAATGAACCAGGATAATGAACTGAGAACCAACAGGGGAAATTATATTTATCACCTGTCCATCGCAACACCCTTGTTTAACTTTTTCCTTCTGAAGTTATAATTTAGGTATGAAAAGATATGAAATATTTATCAAATTGATATTATCGTATTAAACAGGGTCAGAACTTTACTAAAATCTCAGTGAGAAGGAAAGTTGCAATTAATATTTTTTATGACAGTAGAGATGTAGCAAAACATTGAGGAAGTTTGCATAGAAATTGTGTAAGCCCTCATACGAGCATCTAAGGAGCCGAGGGAGGGTGTTGGTACCTCCCTGCTGGTGAAGGTGTTGGTACCTCCCTGCTGGTAAAGGTGTTGGTACCTGCCTGCTGGTGAAGGTGTTGGTACCTCCCTGCTGGTGAAGGTGTTGGTACCTCCCTGCTGGTGAAGGTGTTGGTTCCTCCCTGCTGGTGAAGGTGTTGGTACCTCCCTGCTGATGAAGGTGTTGGTACCTCCCTGCTGATGAAGGTGTTGGTACCTCCCTGCTGATGAAGGTGTTGGTACCTCCCTGCTGGTGAAGGTGTTGATATTTCTCTGCTGGTGAAGATGTTGGTACCTCCCTGCTGGTGAAGGTGTTGGTACCTCCCTGCTGGTGAAGGTGTTGGTATCTCTCTGCTGGTGAAGGTGTTGGTACCTCCCTGCTGGTGAAGGTGTTGGTGCCTCCCTGCTGGTGAAGGTGTTGGTGCCTCCCTGCTGGTGAAGGTGTTGGTACCTCCCTGCTGGTGAAGGTGTTGGTACCTCCCTGCTGGTGAAGGTGTTGATATTTCTCTGCTGGTGAAGGTGTTGGTACCTCCCTGCTGGTGAAGGTGTTGGTACCTCCCTGCTGGTGAAGGTGTTGGTATCTCTCTGCTGGTGAAGGTGTTGATATTTCTCTGCTGGTAAAGGTGTTGGTACCTCCCTGCTGGTGAAGGTGTTGGTATTTCTCTGCTGGTGAAGGTGTTGATATTTCTCTGCTGGTGAAGGTGTTGGTACCTCCCTGCTGGTGAAGGTGTTGGTGCCTCCCTGCTGGTGAAGGTGTTGGTGCCTCCCTGCTGGTGAAGGTGTTGGTACCTCCCTGCTGGTGAAGGTGTTGGTACCTCCCTGCTGGTGAAGGTGTTGATATTTCTCTGCTGGTGAAGGTGTTGGTACCTCCCTGCTGGTGTAGGTGTTGGTACCTCCCTGCTGGTGAAGGTGTTGGCACCTCCCTGCTGGTGAAGGTGTTGGTACCTCCCTGCTGGTGAAGGTGTTGATATTTCTCTGCTGGTGAAGGTGTTGGTACCTCCCTGCTGGTGAAGGTGTTGATATTTCTCTGCTGGTGAAGGTGTTGATATTTCTCTGCTGGTGAAGGTGTTGATATTTCTCTGCTGGTGAAGGTGTTGATATTTCTCTGCTGGTGAAGGTGCTGGTGCCTCCCTGCTGTTTTTTTTTTTTTTTTTTTTTTTTTTTTGCAGGGATATTCCTGCGTGGGCCCTAAGCCTCTGGCTGGACCACTAACTGTTGCTTGTTTCTGTTTTACTTAGGCGGAGTATGAGTATTTATGACTTGTATTGTCGCTTCAGTAAGATTTTGTCCCCCACGTGTTTAACACCTTCTTCTGCTCTGTTGAATCTAAGTTGAAATCTTAATGAGTTTGTATCTCTGCACTGTGTTTGAGTTTGTAACTCTGCACTGTTACCAGAGCAGAGTTACAAGATTACCATCCGAGTTGCCGGCGGGGAAGTGGCTCAAATAGCTTCGGCTACCACTTCCTTTTGTCTGGCCGTGATGGTCAAGCGGATTAAGGCACCCTGTAGTTACCAGTTGCGTTGCTCCTGGGAGTATGGGTTCGAGTCACTTCTGTGGTGTGAGTTTTCAGACGCATATAGTTCTGGGGACCATTCAGGCTTGTTCGCATTTGTGTTCCTCACGTGTGCCCCAAAGAATGAGGTGATTTGGTGAAATGCTATGCCCAAGATTACCATCCGAGTTGCCGGCGGGGAAGTGGCTCAAATAGCTTCGGCTACCACTTCCTTTTGTCCGGCTGTGATGGTCAAGCGGATTAAGGCGCCCTGTAGTTACCAGTTGCGTTGCTCCTGGGAGTATGGGTTCGAGTCACTTCTGTGGTGTGAGTTTTCAGACGCATATTGTCCTGGGGACCATTCAGGCTTGTTTGCATTTGTGTTCCTCACGTGTGCCCCAAAGAATGAGGTGATTTGGTGAAGTGCTATGCCCAAGATTACCATCCGAGCTGCCGGCGGGGAAGTGGTTCAAATAGCTTCGGCTACCACTTCCTTTTGTCCAGCCGTGATGGTCAAGCGGATTAAGGCGCCCTGTAGTTACCAGTTGCGTTGCTCCTGGGAGTATGGGTTCGAGTCACTTCTGGGGTGTGAGTTTTCAGACATATATATATATATATATATATATATATATATATATATATATATATATATATATATATATATATATATATATATATATATATATATATATATATATATATATATAATATATATATAATATATATATATATATATATATATATATATATATATATATATATATATATATATATATATATATATATATATTATATGTAAGAGTATTGTTAACGTTTATATATATATATATATATATATATATATATATATATATATATAATATATATATATATATATATATATATATATATATAATATATATATATATATATATATATATATATATATATATATATATATATATATATATATTTTGGTGGCAGTCTTTCCTGTAGACATATATTATTAAATATGACCGAAAAAGTAAGATTAATAATTCTAACACGAATTTTCTCAATCTTTCATATATTTCTTTTCACTGTTGGAGGTAATTCAAAAATCAATTCTCCAAAATTCATTTTTATTTCTAGTCTGACGCGACACTTGAGCGCGTTTCGTAAAACTTATTACATTTTCAAAGACTTTACACATACACAACTGAATAGAACTTACATATCTCCGATTTGTTTATATCTACATTTGAGTGAGGTGGATGGGGTGAGGTGGTATTTAATAGGGTATTAATTTCATCAACACAAGACAGAACACGAAACAATGGGTATTGAAATGGAAGTGATTGTAGAAAGCCTATTGGTCCATATTTCTTGATGCTTCTATATTGGAGCGGAGTCTTGAGGTGGGTAGAATATAGTTGTGCATTAATTGGCTGTTGATTGCTGGTGTTCACTTCATAATGTGCAGTGCCTCGCAAACGTCAAGCCGTCTGCTATCGCTGTATCTATCGATGAGTTCTGTGTTGTTTACTAGGATTTCTCTGGCGATGGTTTGGTTGTGGAAAGAGATTATATGTTCCTTAATGGAGCCCTGTTGCTTATGCATCGTTAAACGCCTAGAAAGAGATGTTGTTTTCTTGCCTATATACTGGGGTTTTTGGAGCTTACAGTCCCCAAGTGGGCATTTGAAGGCATAGACGACGTTGGTCTCTTTTAAAGCGTTCTGCTTTGAGTCTGGAGAGTTTCTCATGAGTAGGCTGGCCGTTTTTCTGGTTTTATAGTAAATCGTCAGTTGTATCCTCTGATTTTTGTCTGTAGGGATAACGTTTCTATTAACAATATCTTTCAGGACCCTAATTTTCCTCCGTTTTATGAGCTGTGGAAAAGAAGTTCCTGTAAAATAGTCTAATAGGGGGTATAGGTGTTGTGTAAGTTGTCTCTTCAGAGGTTGCATGGCGTTTCACTTTCCTTCTTATGATGTCTTCGACGAAACCATTGGAGAAGCCGTTGTTGACTAGGACCTGCCTTAGCCTACAGAGTTCTTCGTCGACT
Organism: Procambarus clarkii; assembly: GCF_040958095.1. Classification (NCBI taxonomy): domain Eukaryota; kingdom Metazoa; phylum Arthropoda; class Malacostraca; order Decapoda; family Cambaridae; genus Procambarus; species Procambarus clarkii. Next base: position 52,431,756 of record NC_091159.1, read on the forward strand.
TGCTTCCATTCTGAGCTGTGGCTGAGAGCACGGTCGACATATGCGTTAACAACACTCCTCTTGTACCTGTCTGGGCAGTCACTGTTGGCATTTAGGCACATTCCTATGTTCGTTTCCTTAGTGTAGACTGCAGTGTGGAAACCTCCGCTCTTTTCCATGACTGTTACATCTAGAAAGGGCAGCTTCCCATCCTTTTCCATCTCGTAAGTGAAACGCAGCACGGAACTCTGCTCAAATGCCTCCTTCAGCTCCTGCAGATGTCTGACATCAGGTACCTGTGTAAAAATGTAGTCAACATACCTGCAGTATATGGCCAGTTTCAAGTTCATGTCGACTAAGACTTTTTGCTCGATGGTACCCATGTAGAAGTTTGCAAACAGGACACCTAGTGGAGAACCCATGGCGACCCCATCTACTTGCTTATACATGTGCCCATCCGGGCTTAAGAAGGGAGCCTCTTTAGTACAAGCTTGGAGTAGTTTCCTCAGAATATTTTCTGGTATGTCAAGAGAAGTACAGGCTGGATCACGATACACTCTGTCGGCTATCATCCCGATTGTCTCGTCCACAGGTACGTTGGTAAACAGCGATTCTACGTCCAACGAGGCTCTTATCCCTGTGGCCCGTGTGCCCCGCAGTAAGTCAACAAATTCCTTTGGAGACTTCAGGCTGAAGGTGCAAGGAACATAAGGAGTCAGCAGGCCGTTGAGTCGCTTCGCCAGTCTGTACGTGGGTGTGGGTATCTGGCTAATGATTGACCGAAGTGGGTTTCCAGGCTTGTGTGTCTTGACATTTCCATACGCATATCCAGGTTTATATTCCCCAATGATCTTTGGCAGGTGGAGTCCGGATTTCTTGGCGTTCACAGTTTCCATCAGTTTGTTGACCTTTGCTTTCAATTCGGCTGTAGTGTCCTTCGTTACCCTTTGGAATTTAGTTTGGTCAGAGAGAATGAGGTTCATTTTCGCCAGATATTCGTCTTTTTTATCAGCCAGCCAGATACCCACACCCACGTACAGACTGGCGAAGCGACTAAACAACCACTGATCCCGGATGGCCCGTGTAGTACACACAGACAGTAAAACCCAACAGCACAACCGACGATGATGTTGCGAACCCGTTATTTCCAGTCGAAGAAATAACGGACTCGTAACTTTCCATGAAGTAGATTAGCATGTAAGAAGAAATAAAGATGTTAGGAGTTGCCTTATATTTTGTCTAGTATGATTATATTTTATATACAGTCATTTATTGTTAGGATAGTGTGTTATATGGCTTATATATGTAAGGACACGCTGGAGCATAGCATGTTGGTGCAAGATGGTATTGTAAGAGGCTTAACCCTTAAAGTGCGCATCACGTCATATGACGTGTTGGACGTTGTTCTAGTCAACTGCGCATCACGTCATATGATGTGTTGGAGTACTACGCAAGATTTAAACGGCCCGCGGATACACGGGGTTCACCACACCTTTAACAGGGCTCTTGTAAACAGACGCCATTTAAAAAAAAAATCGTGGGCCAAACTCCCAGGTGTTATTGGCCTCAGTATTGAGTGAGCAACCAAGCCTGACGCACGCAGCATGAGCTAACAGCACTGCTGTTCAGCTTGTGACCACAGCATCGCCTACAAATGCCAAAATATACTTGTTCATGCTATTATGTAGCGATGATATTATTACAGAAGACCCTGACTGTGATAAAACTGACCAGGGTTCTGATAATAGCAGGATTGTGGTGATATTTAGCGCTGTGCTCCATGGAGGGAGGAGTAATGCTGTGGGAGGGAGGGTGGTGGCGATGTCTTCTGACTGTGTGTGGCCATCTTTTATTGACTGCACTCACCATACCAGCTTAGTGGTTCGCTATGGTGAACACAAATGTAGATACTTATATATAACGTGTGTATAGAGGGTATAAACAGCAAGAGAAGGTTTGGAGCCGCCATTTTGGTGAGGGCGGTGGCGTCGTCTGCACGACGCCACCGTGCAGACGACGGTGTTGTTTACTGGTTACCACGATGGTCTTTGGGCACCATACCAGTTTATTTGTACAAGTATGGTCAATAAAACAAGTAGATATTTATATATAATGTGTGAATATAGCGTAATAACACCACACAGTATTGTTGGAGGAGAAATATTAGTGCGTCTGGCCTTCAGGGCAGCAGCCATCAGCTGACTGTGTGAAGTCCTACGTCTTTGTGCCTTTGCTCACGATACAAGCTTAGATGTACAGTTATGGTGAACAAAACATGTAGATACTTATATATAACGTCTGTATATAGTGAATTATAGCAAAAACATTATTGTGGGAGGAGAATGTGGGCGAGTCAGATGACTGGAGGGAGGGCGGGAGTGGCTGGCTGGTACACGGCGGTCACTCCTTGTTACTTTTTGACTCATAATAGCTACTTAGTGGTTCGTTATAGTGAACAAAACATGCAGATACTTATATATAACCTGTGCTTATAGTGTAATAACCGACAAAGTATTTGTTCACTGATTGATGAACATAATTGAGTCAACAATATGCACACCATATTTTTGAGCACAACATTGATTCACTCATTTTATTATATAAATATATCAAACTACACACTATTGAACAATATTACAGCAAAAAAACTATGAAAAATCAATCAGAGACATTGAAATAATTCGGTAATTATCTCTTTGTGACAACTCCGGCCTGACAGCTGGCGAGCAACAGACCGCCTGGGACGCATGCTGAGTCAGCGCCTATAATTTGCCAGACTTCCCCGCCCTATAGCGGGCAATATATGTCACTTACGATTTTTTTATTATTTTTCCCGTGATCAGTGAACACAAATTAACAGGTTAGGAAGAAAAAATAATTTTTTTTTTCAAAATGACATGCGCCTGTGGGGATGACAGGATATTAAACCCTGAGCATGTTAAGGGTTAAGCACCGGTGACCGGAGGTCAGGGATTAGCGAGTACCAACCTTGTCAAAAGGTAGTGGGGTAATGGAATTATACAAGGAAGATGCTTGCAGTTGCTTGATTCAGAGATGTGTTAATAGGAATTTGGATTTATATAGAAATAGAGTGAATGGAGGCGGTTTATTTCAAGCATGTTTCATCCTCCTAATGTAAGGTTGAAATAGTGGTATTTTATTCGGGAGTGCAGGGAACATAAGCCCAGCCCTAATGCCGTCGGCGGCCATGCTGTTTTATCCCTCAGGTTAATTATTAAGTACACTATAGTACCGTTAGTTTCAGTAAAGGAACCTATGTATGTATGAAGTTATTCATTTTGCCACCCATTGTGAGGGTATGGCCATTTAGTAGTCTGAGGGAGAGAAATGACTAATGCGTTATCATGCATGTAACAGGCCAATAATTTTTACCAGGCCTACCACTGGTTCTGTGGAAATGTTCTGTATTTATATATGATGTAGCTAGTAGTACTGATCCCTTTGTTTAAAGTATTGTTAAATTAATCACCAGCTTAGATCTGCTTAACAGTTCTAAGCAAAATGAGTTAGGAAGATAGTCTAGTAGTAAATACTAAGTAGATCGGTGTCCAAACGACTTCCTGTCGGGACACGGCGCTTGGCGGATATAAAAACGTGCGTGACGCGCCTGCTTCCCTCCTTACGGGCTATTCATGCCCGTGCTACCTCCTGGTTGGCTTAATCAATCAATGCCTCCCTCTCAGTTTGTTCCAGGCACAAGGTGGAGGATGGTACTGTGATCTTACTAGCCGATGGGGGCTATTAGGTTAAGTGTTTTGTTTCATCTGTTTAAGTAGGACATAGGCTTTTGAATTGTGTTGTTATGTTAGTGAGAAGTAAATAGCCTATTATTGTTAGTTCCACAGTTGTGGGGGACTTGTACGATTATAGTTCATAGATAATTCTTTGCCCGTGTCTCTGTGTCCTTCAAAGGGAGCCACGTGGTGTACTTAAGCGTATCTGTGTAAAGTAACCTTTGTTTTAATTGTATGTTGACCAGACCACACACTAGAAAGTGAAGGAACGACGACGTTTCGGTCTGTCCTGGACCATTCTCAAGTCGATTGTTAATTGTATGTTACAGACTTGTAAATAGACTGGAGATTAGGCAGTTTCCGCTTTCCTTATCCTCATTTTCTGTGCCAATGTATGGAGTGGGGGAATTAGTGGGATATTGTACTATTCTCGAGCATTGTTAGACGGTCACGTAACAGACGGCACAGTGGTCGTGAGGCGCATGGCCAACGTGCGGGTACCACTTGGCACACCTGTCCATCTACCAGAAGAAATGACGTTCCGATGGACACTCAGCACTTGCTCAAACCTGGAAAAATGCCGACGTAGGAGATCGTCGGGGAACTCAAAAGGCACCCCATACACCGCAACGAAGGTAGTCTCACCACAACGATCGGACACCGCCACGTCTCAGCCACCATCAGGGAACTAAAAGGAGTGCCCATCATACTTCTTCACAACATCCCGGCACACCGCCACCGAGTCAAACTTCACCACAGCCCAGCAATCAGCTGCCCTCCTCAGACCTTCGCCACAAGAACACGCGGCAAGGGACTCCTGGTTCAGCCTTGAGGCCGAGCGGACGTCTGGGCTCCTCCTCCGCCTGGGTGCCGCCTGATCACGTCTTGTTTTCGCGTTTTGGCTTTGCTACTGCCGTTTGGCATCCCATTTCAGCGATCCGATTGTACGACGCCTGGTGCACATATCGCCTTGGGTCACAGGATTGTTGATAGATTTTTTTTTGACGTGTACTGGCTGGTTCTCCCGGCGGGGTGACGGTGTTCGGGGGCCGGCTTGGCCGAGAGGTGCCGGGGGTTGGCTGGTCTTGGTGGGCTCCTGGTGCGCCCTCAGTCGTGGTGGGCAGCTGGCTTCTACTCTGCCGGGGGACGCTGGATGACTTTTTGCGTTTTAGTTGGGGGCAGAGTTTTGGTTTTGCTACCTAAATGTTCTCTGTGTGGAGAGGGGCCGGTGCTTGTCACCCTGAGGGACTCCTGGGGCTCCCCAATCATCTGCCTGACTGTGCGTTTATTTGCCGTATGGCATATTAGTTTCTAGTGATTGGCGTCACTCGTTTTGCGATTTGGCGGTGCGTTCCACCTCTCCAGGCTTCGCGATTCACCCTTAACGGGTACGCTGGGAGGCATCCGATCCCACGATCGTCGTCGCCCCTAAATTAACAACAACAACAACACGCGGCAAGTCCAAAACAGCCACTTCCACAGTCGGGTAAGAAGCCAGGTCGGAGAACTCTAGTCCAATCGTCTCCCTCTATCTCACAGGGGGCAAGAGCATCATCATCCCCCCAGCCCTCACAGCCCTAAGGCCTCACACACAAACACAAACAGTCATAGGCCGGCAAACCAGGAGCGCCCAACGATACGTCCACCACCACCAGAGGCTGGGCGAGGAGTCATGGTGGATATTGTATATTAGGGCAGATAAAATATAGTCTTAGCAACTCCACGAGGGGTACGGGGCCAAAACAACGAGTGTTCCGCCGCAGATTTTAAGGAACGACAAACGAGGGATCCACCAACTTTACCGGACTCCTGGTTCAACCTTGACGCCGAGCAGACATCTGCTGGCAGCCTCCGCCTGGGAGCCGCCGGATCACGTTCTGTTTTGCAATTTGGATTTGATACTGCCATTTGGCATTCCTCTTGAACGGTCCGGTTGTACGACACCTGGCGCACATATCGCCTTGGGTCACAAGATTGTTGATAGTTTTTTTTTTTTACGTGTTTTAGCTGATTCTCCCGGCGGGGTGACGGTGTCCGACGCCGGCTTGGCCGAGAGGTGCCGGGAGTTTGTGGGTTTTGGTTTGCACCTGGTGTGCCTTCACTTGTGGTGGGCGATTGGCTTCTGCCTTGTAGGGGGGGGGGATGGGCGCACTGGATGACTTTTGCGTTTTAACTGGGGGCAGAGTTTTAGGCTTTGCTACCCAGTGTTCTCTATATGGAACGGGGCCGGTGCTTGTCACCCTGAGGGACTCTTGAGGCTCCCCAATCATCTGCCAGTCTGCGTTTATTTACCGCGAGGCTTATTAGTTTCCAGTGATTGGCGCATTCGTTTCGCAATTAGGCTTGGCGTTTCACCTTACCGGGCTTCGCGATTAACCCTTCACGGATACGCCGGGGCGCATCCGATCCCATGATCGTCGTCGCCCCTAAATCAATAACAATGACAACAACACCGAACTTACTCGGACTAATTTTGGAAAGTCATAATCATTAGATAAGTTTCAGAAGCATCTGTACAAAACTCAATGCAGCAAGAGTGCAGTTTCCGTTCTATCCTAATAAAAATATCACAGCTAAGTAGAATTTCATATGGTTGGCCATCGAACAGAGATGGGCAAATGAGCATCTGATCCCTAGCTCTTCGTCGCCCCTCAACTAACAACAACAACGAACAGATATTAATGTGGCTCGGGGAAGTGGGAATGGGAGATGGGTGCTGCCCCAAAAACAGGTTTTGGGTATTTCGTTAACTTATAATTTTTCGTGAGTTATTTGAATGTTGAACCAGCAATCTTGTTAAAGTGCTTCTAATATATATAATTTACACTAATTTATCTGAGTAGTGGTGTGACAATCCGAGAGTTCAGCTGTGACAACCTGAGAGTAAAGACATGACAGTCTGAAAGCAGAAGTGTGATAGTCAGAAAGTAGAGATGTTGACTTTGAATCTGAATTTAAATGTGACAGTCAGAGAGTAGGGACTTGACAGTCTAGTAGTAGATCTGTGACAGTCTGGGATGTATAACCGTTTGAGACTAGATGGGTAATAGACTCAGAGCAGAGATGTGACACTTTGAGACGATATATGACTTGCTCGTGTGAGCTAAGTGGTAGAAAAATGTGAAAACAAATTATAAACATTATTTCATCTGAGACAAACACTCCCATCTTCGTGAGGTGATGCCACAGTTGTGGTCTTTGCCCCCCTCCCTCACAAGTGATTACATTAGTAATAGTCAACCCAGATAACAATAATATTAAAAGAGGTTGACCTGTAGTACACGTGAAATATTAAAAATAAATTCATGTGAAATAAAGATCAATGTTAGATGAACAGAGAGCCTGTGTAGCTTTTTTCATGGTCCATGTGACTCGTATGGCCCTACACCCCTTGATTTTATAAAACGAGAAATTCATACTGCAATTTTATGTATTTAAAAGGGGTCAGTTATGTATATACAATATTTACAAGAAAATCTTCAGTATTTGAGAGAGTTGTTCACTTATGATGCATTAGTTATAATCTGACCTTCATAGTATGGTCATGGAAAGAAGAAAATATTAATAGCCAGAGAGTTTAAGAGATCTTAAAGAGGGACGGCAGTCCTCAGCAACATCAACGTTCTAACATAAGTTTAGAGTAATTCCAGGATAGGTACACATGGCGGAGATAGAGACGGTGACGGAACGGTTGGTGGAGAAGGTGGTGATGGTGACGGTGGTGCTGCCTGTCCTCCACATAGTGAAGAAGAACTTCTGTCGCTCAGACTCGCCCACAGTGTCCGCCAAGGTGTCCGCCAAGGTGTCCTCCTTAATGCTGCTGAGAAGTTCCACCTCGTCGTTGCTTTGGTCCATAGAACGCAACCTCAAGCGCCGAACTTTGCGACCTTGCATTGGTCTTTGCGAACATGGCTGGACCGCGTCAGCAGCTGTGAGACACATAGGTGGAAATTAGTACAGCAGCAGTTCACATTATATATAACTGTGTGTGTGTATTTACTATTTGTGCCTGCAGAATGGAGCTAATAGCTCTTAGACCTCGTCTTTCTAACCAATCTATTTTCCTCTATTATGTCTACTATATATACTTCTCTAACTCACATGCACGCACACACACATCCCCAGGAAGCAGTCCGTAGCAGCTGTCTAACTCCCAGGTACCTATTTACTGCTAAATAAACAGGAGCATTTGGATGAAAGAAACTCTGCCCATTTGTTTCGGCCTCGACCGAGAATCGAACCCGGGACCTTAGAACTACGTCCCCCGAACTCGGTCCACTTAGTCACGAGAACCCCCCTCTCCCCCCTAAAAAAAATATGTGTGTGTGTGTGTAATTACCTAAGTGTAGTTACATGATGATAGCTACGCTCATGATGTCCCGTCTTCCCAGTACTCTTTGTCATATAACTCTTTGACACTACTATGTGTGTACTCACCTATTTGAGTGCGTATACACATAACAGTTGTGTGTGTACTCACTTAGTTGTCCTTGCGGAGGTTGAGCATCAACTCTTTGGTCCCGCCTCTCAACAGTCAATCAACTGGTGTACATGTTCCTGAGATTAATGAGCTCCATCATGTCAACATTTGAAACTCTGTATGGAGTCAGCTTCCACCACATTATTTCCTATATGCATTCCATTTATTAACTACTTTAATATTGAACAAGCTCTTTCTAATGTCACTGTGGCTCATTTGGGCACTCAGTTAACACCTGTGTCCTCTTGTGTGTAATTCCCGTGAGAATTTTGTATGTAGTGATCATGATATTAGTAGTTTCTATTTACTTGTAAACCAGTCTCTCCGTTACACTTTATTCTCTCCATGATGTTCTTCTGAAGCAGTTCTTTCACTTTATCTCCTCATTTGTTCCTTCTTTCTTTTTAAGTTTGATCATTTCACATTATTTGTTTTTATTCTCCTAATAGTCTCATTTTGTTGAATCTCTTGCTCGTTCTCTCTGTATCTATAAAATCCACATTTTTTAATCAACTGCCACGTCCTCATCCCAGCAAAATGTTCCTTACATTGTTCAGCCAGTTTATCAACTTCATAATCTCCAAGATATTTATCAACTTTTGTTGTCATCTACCAGATCTCAGTCAGTCAATTTCGACAGATGTATTATTTGACCTCTTTGACCCTTCTAGGCACGATCAGGGTGTCACCGCCTCATGTAACCTTACACAGTACTAACATGAGTCAGACAGACCTCCACAAATTCCGCTGACTGCTCGCTTATAACACATGTTTAAGCTTACTTCTCTCAACAAGCACATGGTCAATTAAGTAAATACTAGTGCAGTATTTCCCCTGTACCATGGATACCAGAACAAATACCATTTGAAAAGATCTTTTATAATGATGAATTTTGTGTACACACAGAAATCACAATAGCGTGATGCATCAAATTAACAAATCCACAAGGGCCGTAACGAGACCTGGTGGATTTGTTCATTTGATGCATCACACTATTGTGATTTCTGTGTGGTATGAAGTAAGGGCGAAGAGGTAGAACGGCCTATTGACATAGCTCGAGTGCAGGGGGGAGTTGTGTAAAACCCTGATTTTTGTCTCGGAGAGACTGCAGGATTCGTGGTAGGTCAAGTTGATTTCCCGGTTGGAATTCTTTTCCATGTCGTAGCTCAGTCGATTAAGGCGCGTCTGGAATCCTCTCGGACGTAGGTTCGAACCCTCGTCACAGCCCTTGTGGATTTGTTCAATTTTGCGTATATGTTGTAAGTATACATAATAGCTACATAACAAAGTATTTATGTTGATAATTCAACAATGAAAAGAGGAGCATAACTTTGAGTGCATATATCTCTCCTAAATATTTGCAAGGAAGAATTGCAAAAGGCTTATTAGCCGCGAGGTGGATATTATGGCAACAACAATACTTTTAATGACAAATAGATAAGTGTAATCGAGTTCTGATCATAATCCGGTACGAGAGTAAACTCACTATATAGCCCCCTGTAATGCTTTTTGCGCTACCGCTCACAGGATGAGTATGGGGTGCACAATAAACTAGCCGGCTCCGGCGGCAACAATCAAATCATCACTATATAGCGACCAGTAAATGAGGTAAACTATACAAGGTGTATATACGCGAAACAGGATTTTGGGACAGTCGACATGAGTAAAGACAACTGATGACTTACTGGTGTAACAGGTGTATGGAACAGTTGAGGTGAACGAAGACAAGTAGGTCCAGGTGGTGGTTGAGTAAGACTTGATGAAGAACTTGCCCTCTTTTCCATCTGAAAATACTTATTATTTGTATAAATTTGTTTATTATTTATTTTAATTTTGCAGGGTGACTATTGATGGGATGGTGAACTAACATGAACTGATGGGGTCGGCTACATTTCTCCTGTTGAAAGGTGGCAAGCTCAATCTCTTGAATGTCATCACTTTAAACCACATATATATATGTATATATATATATATATATATATATATATATATATATATATATATATATATATATATATATATATATATATATATATATATATATATATTATTAAATATGACCGAAAAAGTAAGATTAATAATTCTAACACGAATTTTCTCAATCTTTCGTACATTTCGCTTCACTGTTGGAGGTAAATCAAAAATCAATTCTCCAAAATTCATTTTTATTTCCAGCCTGACGCGACACGAGCGCGTTTCGTAAAACTTATTACATTTTCAGACTTTAGTTCACAAATACACAACTCTGTTTTGTGTCCAGACACAAAACAGAACGCTTTAAAAGAGACTAACGTCGTCTATGCCTTCAAATGCCCTCTTGGGGACTGTAAGCTCCAAAAAACCCAGTATATAGGCAAGACAACAACATCTCTTTCCAGGCGTTTAACGATGCATAAGCAACAGGGCTCCATTAAGGAACATATAATCTCTTCCCACAACCAAACCATCGCCAGAGAAATCCTAGTAAACAACACAGAAATCATCGATAGATACAGCGATAGCAGGCGGCTTGACGTTTGCGAGGCACTACACATCAAGAAGTCAACACCAGCAATCAACAGCCAATTATTGCACAACTATATTCTACCCACCTCAAGACTCCGCTCCAATATAGAAGCATCAACAAATATGGACCAATAGGCTTTCTACAAACACTTCTATTCAATATCCATTGTTTCGTGTTCTGTCTTGTGTTGATGAAATTAATACCCTATTAATACTCTTGTTCTGTCTTGTGTTGATGAAATTAATACCCTATTAATACCACATCTTGTTCTGTCTTATGTTAATGCCACATCACCCCTTCCACCTCACTCAAATGTAGATATAAAATCGGAGATACGTAAGTTCTATTCAGTTGTGTATTTGTGAACTATAGTCTTTGAAAATGTAATAAGTTTTACGAAACGCGCTCGTGTCGCGTCAGACTAGAAATAAAAATGAATTTTGGAGAATTGATTTTTGATTTACCTCCAACAGTGAAGCGAAATGTACGAAAGATTGAGAAAATTCGTGTTAGAATTATTAATCTTACTTTTTCGGTCATATTTAATAATATATGTCTACAGGAAAGACTGCTACCAAAATATACTAATATATATATATATATATATATATATATATATATATATATATATATATATATATATATATATATATATATATATATATATATATATATATATATATATATATATATATATATATATATAATGGTTAATGAAAATTCTAAAAACATTTCAAATGTTTATGAATGTGAACCTAAGTATCCTGCTCAATAACAATGACTAAATTTCTGCAGATATCCTAAAGTAATGGATTACCTTCTACAGGTGATGTTCCCAAAAGTAATTGATTACCTTCTTCAGGTTCTGATGACGCTGAGACGACGGCCACCATGACGAGGAAGATGCTTACTGCTGCCTTCTGTAACACAAGAGTATCAACATGCTGAGGACTGCTGTCCTTTGCAGTGGTGGTTCGTGGCAACATAGAATGGAGGGACTGCGTCACTATCGTACAGCATGAAACCTCTATTTCTGTCTCTTATTTAATGACAATTTTTAAAAATCGGTTTAAGTATGCTGAAAATAGCATATATAGACTTTTTGTTATGAAACATTTGTTAGTTGCTTATTGTTCTAGTGTGAGGTTCACGGAGTCATAAGCCTGGACCACACCCAGAGTGCATGGGGCATTGTCTGAAAACCCTGACTTGGTTTCCATTGCATTACTTTAGACCATGTCGTGGCGTAGTGGTCTAAGGTGTGTGCTGGGGTACCCAGAGCGTTGGTTTGAATCCTCCTTACGGCATGTGATACCTAACCTCCTAATGGGATACATCACGTTAATGTGATTTCTTTGTGCATGTTCATGGAGAGGGTTTGTGTTCTGTTGCTAGCGGAAACTACCACAATATTTGTCATGCCCTGGTGGAACATATTTCACATTTGCACAGTATACGACAGACTGAAAATATTGTGATGATATCTTAATGACAAATTGTTCAGTAGTGTAGGAAGGTGAGATAGAGAATGGAAACATTGTGATTGATGCTAGGATTCCATTGAACAGTCCTGGTAAGTAAAATTCCTAAACTGCCTGCTAACATTCTGGGTCAGATTTCTGCTGCCAGAAATCTTAGCCAAATATCCCCAGTTTGCTAATTGTACGAGGTAACTGAGTGATTGCAACCTATCCACCGCTGCCCACTAGATGGGGGGGGTAGGTGTGCAGGATAAACATATCCATTGTGATACTAGCTCTCCACATATGTCAGTTGCTTAAATTGTGGTCGATCTCGAGCTCATTGTTGATGTGACGATGACCATTGAATTTTGTAACTAGCTCATCAAGCCATCCACACCAATTGCTGAAACTCAACGTCTGCCTTCTGATGTCCCGCCTATTGATTTTACTGATTAAGCGAATGCACTTCAACTTGCACTCGACGATGTTCTAAGTCAGACAACTCCTGGCTCTTCTGAAGCTCGACGGCTGCGCAGCATTGGCTACAACCTCGAATACAAGAAACACATGTGGCTTGATAAAGATGCGGAACCTGACGGATTCGAAATGGACCCTCAATTAATTTACGAACTATGTGATGAATCTACTCTCGAACCACTACTTATACCAAGTGATTACCAGGAATAAAAACAAAAAATAGTGAACCCTGAATATACGTGTATGATGACAATAAGCCAACCAAAGAAGAATGAAGAAAAAACTAGAAGTAAGAAGAAAGAAGACTCAAGAATGAAGACACCACCGGAGGACAGACTGTTACTACCAAGAATGAAGGAGCACTGGCAATACCGCCCTTCCTGACCCGGCTCAGCGCCTAGCCAGTTGTGGGGTTGTTCCAGCATCAACTCAAGACATGCAGCTATTATGTGACTTTTTACTATCTAATGCAATTATTAGAAACATACAAATTAAAGAAATTAATTCAGATTTAGAAGAACTAAGAAACGCCCAAAGACCTGAAAGCTGCAGTATTAAAAGCTATGACAAGTTTTGTTAATAATAGGTATTTGTATGGTCAGCACAGTGACCGGACCAGGCAATGTGATGTAGTCATTGCGCGAATTTGTCTTGCCTATAGGCACATCTGGTAGGTTAGTGAGGCTGAGCCACTACCAGATTATTCAGATTGTAAACTCTGTGAAACTCCTTTAATGCATTTACTAGAACACTATATTGTTAAATGTGAAACCATAAAAGACTTTAGACCTCCAGGCCTATCAAATACCACCAACTGTGTAACTATTTCATTGACTCAGGTGTTCTGGACGACATCCTAACAATTTATCCAAAATTTGCTTGTCCATTTTAAAGAATGAGGAACAATTTTATTTATATTACTTCTAAGCTGCATCACTTATGAACCCATTCCTGCCCTTGTGTGGCAGTGCACAATAGAAAGTTGTTTTCACATATTTATACATTAAAACATTGATTGTAACCATGATATGTATATGTGTGCTTCAGCCTACAGTTTAAACCTATTGTCTTGTGTATGACCCTCTGTCCTGTGTGATAGTGAATACCAGCATTATCCTCACTTTAATAAGACTTAATTGAAATCCTCAGATTAGGCAAAATTGTAATTAATTTTGTCAATAAAGATGTTAATAATAATAAAACTGGGTATAGCCCTGCCTCTTTCTCAACAACTTCAGCGCTTCCGCTCACTGACTTCTCTTCAGCTGTCCCCACTTCAAGGCTCGCCCTAACAGGTATCTTATCCTATGTATTACTGATATTGACTGATTTCTTTTAATTTGGATTATCTAGGGGCTAAAGTGATCTAGCTTGATCAGTGAACACGCGTGGTCTTAACAACCGCCCAGAGGTTGACAGACAATAACCTTTCCAGATATTCTAAAAAAAGCGAGAGTAACGCCTGTCCACAAATGTGGTGACCCCACAGATGTTAACAACTACAGACCTATATCAATCCTGCCAAACTTGTCAAAAATTTTTGAAAAACTTATATACAAGCAGCTTTACTCATATCTAGCCAAACTCAATATACTTAGCCCTTGCCAATATGGCTTCAGACCCAAAAAAAGCACTAACGATGCACTTATTAGTATGCTTAACTCGATTCATACAGCTCTTGATAAAAAGGAGTTCCCTGTTGGGTTATTTGTGGACCTGCGTAAAGCTTTTGATACTGTCAACCACCATAACCTTCTTCTTAAATTACATCATTATGGAGTCAGAGGACACTCCCTACAATACCTCGAGTCCTACCTTACTGACAGGCTCCAATATGTTTCTGTGAATAATACAATTTCTCCCACCCTACCCATCAACATTGGTGTTCCTCAGGGCAGCATACTTGGCCCTCTCCTCTTTCTCATCTACATTAATGACCTTCCAAATGCCTCCCAACACCTCAAACCAATTCTATTTGCTGACGACACAACCTTCATTTACTCCAGTCCTGACCCTCTTGCTCTAAATGCCACAGTAAATACTGAGCTAAATAAAGTCCATCTTTGGCTAACTGCCAACAAACTCACCCTTAACATTGACAAAACCTTCTATATTCTGTTTGGCAATAAATCCTCTAGTCTTATAAATCTCAAAATAAACAATACCCAAATTTGTAACAAATTAGATGGCAAATTCCTTGGCATTCTCATTGACCACAAGCTGAATTTCCAGGGACACATTCTAAATATATCAAAAAAAGTTTCAAAAACTGTGGGCATTCTTTCTAAGATCAGATATTATGTACCACGCCCTGCCCTGGTGACTCTCTATTACTCCCTTATCTATCCTTATCTCAACTATGGTATTTGTGCTTGGGGTTCTACTACCCAAAATCACTTACGTCCTCTAATTACCCAACACAAAGCCGCTATTAGAACAATATCCAACTCTGGCCCCAGACATCACTCGGTACCCCTACTCAAATCTCTTAATATGTTAGATATTAAGTCACTGCACATTCTCTCATGTGTATTATACATATATAAAACGCTAAACTATAATGCCAATCCTGATCTTAAAAGCTTCATAGAAGGTTGTAACAGAACCCATGAGCACCACACCAGAAATAAATACAGTTTTGATATTCCTAGAGTACGTCTTAATCAAACTAGAAATGCTCTGCAAATCAAGGGACCCAGATTGTGGAATGACCTTCCCAACCATGTTAAAGACTGTACCTCTCTCAACCAGTTTAAGATAAAAACTAAACACTACCTAATAAATTCCCTGTAATCTACCTCACTCCTCTATTGTCAACCCATGTCTGTTATTTTTTTTTTTTTTTTTTTTTTTTTTTTTTTTTAATCAACACTGTTTGTCAACCTATTGTATTTGTGCTGCTTTTTCAGTCATGTTCCCCCTTTTTTTTTTATCTTTATTTGTATTTGTTCTCAACATCTTTTATTCTTTATGCTCAATTAGTATTAAGTTCTAGATATTAATGTTTTCTTGCCCGAAACGCATTGCGTAATAGTGGCTTTAGGCATTGTATGTACTAGCTCTATCTATATATCAATCCATTAATGTAACATCACTTGTATGTATATACCTTACCTGAATAAACATCTGAATCTGAATCTGAATAACACAAGCCCACCATGAGCAAATATAATATCTCTTCTTCTTGAGAATAAGTGCAGTTTGCATGAAGGGGTAACCCTCCCGATGACTGCACCAGGACAGATGTAAGGAGACGCGTTGATGGTGAGGAGGAGAAGAAAGTCAAAAGCGGTAGATGTGATGGGCCGTAGAGAGAGGAGTGGCGACGAAAACAGAGGCGAACGTTAGAGGGAAACTCCCCGCACCGGGGGGCGGGGAGTCGTGGTCACGGTGGCAGCTGATCCAGGCACGGCATAGCCGTGTGCGCAAGATGGGAACTAATACTTCTCCGGAAACTTGCGTATCGGAAAGAGTAAGCAGTATGCTTCCCAAATCACCCACAGGTCGGCGGGCAGCCGGCCATCAGGCAGTACCCTCGGTTGAGACATCCTATCCGGCACCCTATAAACAAACACCTTCTCAGACAATACCCAGATAGTGGACGAGCACCACGGGATCGGAAGCACCCGGGCATCCCAGTAAGGGCCCAACTCCGGATCCTCACAGGGCACGACCCCAGCAGACGGGACTAGGCAACCACCAGACCGGGGCAATGAAGGAGGGGGAACAGCAGGGGATGCAGGCGCGGCAGCGACCCCACCACAGGGCACAGGAGCCGAGGCCCCCCGGCGCACATCTTTCCGCAACATCACGACGAGGTCCCGATCATCAGGGACAACCCCCCCACTGCGGGGATCCAACAGCAGGTGACACAGGAAGGGGGACACAGGTAGCAACTTCGGAGCCCCGCACAGCACCATCATCCACGGCGGGGGACGCCAGCTGAGCACCAGACTCCCCCACCTCCTCCCAAGGCACACCACGAAGGGAAGACACACTCCGAGCCCGCCGCGAACGCTTCGAGACAGGCCGCACCACACCACGCCCAGCAGGCCCCTCCACAGGCACGGCCACCATCGTTACATCCACACAGGCCACACCCGCACCGTCCGAAGAGTCCACAGAGGCCACATCACCCACACTGTCTACATCATCAACGGAAACAGCCTCAGAACATCGACGTGCACGCTTCTGCAAAGGAATGGAAAGAGCAGAACTACAGTCGTTAACACACACAGGCACGGCAGGCACCTCACCTTGCCGAAGCACCCCCTCCAAAACAGCAGAACCCGCGTCCCCGGGAGCCGTTACCACATCCACAGGCGGGGGTGGGACATGAACCTCCACCGGGACACCCTGCACTACACGCAGCGCAGGCGACGCCCCGTCACCCTCACACACCGGCTCAACAACCCCAGGGGCCACAGCAGTTACCTGACGTGTCGCACGGGCCAGAGAACTCGCCTCAACAGGCGGAGCAGCAGACAGGCAATCAGGCGCCTCAGGCATAGCACCCACACCGTCCGAACGCAACAGGGGCGGAAAATCCTCCGCACGAAGAACATGCACCCGACCAGTTGCTCCCACGTCGCACGCCGTAGCCAGATGACCTTCGTGACCACACCGATAACAGGTGCGCGGTTGACCCCGGTACTGGCAGCGGAGCGTGTAACCCAACACAGACATCGACGACGGTACACTACACTTCAGCGACATCGTCAGGGTGCGGGAGCCGTCAAGCATACCAACACAGTGCCCGGCAACGACCTTATTCCATCGAACACTTAACACAGCCCCAAACCGTTCGAAACAGGAGGTTAAAAAGTCGTCCTGAAATTCGAAGGGGGCACCATGCACCGTCACAGACGTCAAGGTGACACTGAGATTCACTACCTTAACGGAGCCAGCAGTATCAGGGAGAGGGTAAACACTCCCCTCACACCGCTCGAGAAACGCCTGAAAGGCAGCCTGGAGGCGGAACTTGACTACAGCACGGTGGCCCTGAAGCAGCTGGATGCCCACCAGGTCCGACAGCTCCACATGCAGCACGTCCACCAGGGCGACACCAACCAATGGATGGTCCACGGGCACCGTAAACGCCAGACCAGCTGATAGCGTCCTCGTCATTGGAGGGCGAGACGTCCCCATGGCTAAGCAAACGTCACCCTGTCAGTGGCAAACCACCACCAGCAGGGCAAACAAGCGATCACCCAACGTAAACACTAGCCAGAAGCGGAGAGACCTCAGGAACGTCCAACCTGGCCGGCGGTCACCACGCAACTCCCAATATAACATCTGTTACCCGTGATGTGTATTTTTCTGGTTGGTACTAAGATACACCCAGAGCTGGAGCAAACTGACACGTTGAATTATTAAGTTGTTGTGGAGGCCTTGAGCCCAGTACCAACCTAGAGACTTACCATCCTGAGAGCCCAGCTGAAGTGTACTCCAACAAATCGAGTTCCTTCATTATATATACTGTCGCTGGCACGCCAGCGATAATGAACTGAGAATCAACAGGGGGAATTTATATTTATCAGCTGTCCATCGCAACACCCTTGTTTAACTTTTTCCTTCTGAAGTTATACTTTAGGTATGAAAAGATATGAAATATTTATCAAATTGATATTATCGTATTAAACAGGGTCAGAAATTTACTAAAATCTCAGTGAGAAGGAAAGTTGCAAGTAATATTTTTTTATGACAGTAGAGATGTAGCAAAACAGTGAGGAAGGTTGCATAGAAATTGTGTAAGCCCTCATACGAACATCTATGGAGCCGGGGGAGGGTGTTGGTACCTCCCTGCTGGTGAAGGTGTTGGTACCTCCCTGCTGGTGAAGGTATTGGTGCCTCCTAGCTGGTGAAGGTGTTGGTACCTCCCTGCTGGTGAAGGTATTGGTGCCTCCTAGCTGGTGAAGGTGTTGGTACCTCCCTGCTGGTGAAGGTGTTGGTACCTCCCTGCTGGTGAAGGTATTGGTGCCTCCCTGCTGGTGAAGGTGTTGGTACCTCCCTGCTGGTGAAGGTGTTGGTACCTCCCTGCTGGTGAAGGTGTTGGTACCTCCCTGCTGGTGAAGGTGTTGGTACCTCCCTGCTGGTGAAGGTATTGGTGCCTCCCTGCTGGTGAAGGTGTTGGTACCTCCCTGCTGGTGAAGGTGTTGGTACCTCCCTGCTGGTGAAGGTGTTGGTACCTCCCTGCTGGTGAAGGTGTTGGTACCTCCCTGCTGGTGAAGATGTTGGTACCTCCCTGCTGGTGAAGGAGTTGGTGCAGGTGTTGGTACCTCCCTGCTGGTGAAGGTGTTGGTGCCTCCCTGCTGGTGAAGATGTTGGTACCTCCCTGCTGGAGAAGGAGTTGGTGCCTCCCTGCTGGTGAAGATGTTGGTACCTCCTAGCTGGTGAAGGAGTTGGTGCCTCCCTGCTGGTGAAGGTGTTGGTGCAGGTGTTGGTACCTCCCTGCTGGTGAAGGTGTTGGTACCTCCCTGCTGGTGAAGGTGTTGGTACCTCCCTGCTGGTGAAGGTGTTGGTACCTCCCTGCTGGTGAAGGAGTTGGTGCCTCCCTGCTGGTGAAGGTGTTGGTACCTCCCTGCTGGTGAAGGAATTGGTACCTCCCTGCTGGTGAAGGTGTTAGTACCTCCCTGCTGGTGAAGGTGTTGGTACCTCCCTGCTGGTGAAGGTGTTGGTGCCTCCCTGCTGGTGAAGATGTTGGTACCTCCTAGCTGGTGAAGGAGTTGGTGCCTCCCTGCTGGTGAAGGTGTTGGTGCAGGTGTTGGTACCTCCCTACTGGTGAAGGTGTTGGTACCTCCCTGCTGGTGAAGGTGTTGGTACCTCCCTGCTGGTGAAGGTGTTGGTACCTCCCTGCTGGTGAAGGAATTGGTACCTCCCTGCTGGTGAAGGTGTTAGTACCTCCCTGCTGGTGAAGGTGTTGGTACCTCCCTGCTGGTGAAGGAGTTGGTGCCTCCCTACTGGTGAAGGTGTTGGTACCTCCCTGCTGGTGAAGGAGTTGGTACCTCCCTGCTGGTGAAGGTGTTGGTGTGGGAACCGACCTGTGAGATTTATATTTATTTAATTTATATGAATTTATATTTACGTTAATTTATATACTTCGATAGCAATTTGTATAATGATAAGTGGACTGTATTTCTGCAATAATCTCATAATCTCACAAATCGATCCTCTACACATTAGGGGGGTTTATATTAATTTAATTTATATATATGCAGCCAATCAAACTACAGTATTAACTACACATTGAAGAGGTTCTTTATCTTATTGTACAGCAGGCCTTAGTCCACCAGGTATAACCAGGATGTAGACACCACATTTTCCCTCTTTGAGGTAGCTTCCATCACCCTGGTAACTGATGCACAAAGCATGCTTCCTCGTCTTGACCTGTCAAAAGGGCGCTAGCTGTAAAGCCAGATTCCTAAATATGACAGCTATATCAGAGAAACACTGTACATGGAACAATGAAGACCTGGGCTAATTACCTTTAGTTTGAGGCTGCCTCGTGCTCTAACCGGATCACCCTATATAATGACATTAATGGCCATAAATGAAAGATAAACGGGTTTCGGAAAGAACACTTAACTTGAATTTGTTGACAGCGTGTTGAAGATGGTACACCTTTGGTTTCCATAACACTACGTCCAAGTAAAATTAACAGGAGCCAAATTTGCTCCCATGAGCCTCTGGTCTAGTATAAACAATGGCTGCTCCTCCTTCCTCACTGACGCCTGGCTTACATTGTCCAGATGACAGAAAGTGATAGAAGGGTCACATTTACTCTACTTTAATATTGATAATTCAGTTAATTTATATGAGATCTTTTTATGATGGTAAAGTCCAAAGACTAATGTATTTAAGAATAATTCCCAGCAGAATAGCTGGTGAATTTATAATAGTATGTGGTGATGATATCCCGTTTTCTATAGACGGTAATTCCACTACAAGTTACGTTTTCTATGGGTTAACTTGTTTATACAATACAGCTATTATCTGTATGATTATTAAATGGTGTCGGATTTTCCGACAGTTGGTACCTCCCTGCTGGTGAAGGAGTTGGTACCTCCCTGCTGGTGAAGGTGTTGGTACCTCCCTGCTGGTGAAGGTGTTGGTACCTCCCTGCTGGTGAGGGTGTTGGTACCTCCCTGCTGGTGAAGGTGTTGGTACCTCCCTGCTGGTGAAGGTGTTGGTACCTCCCTGCTGGTGAAGGTGTTGGTGCCTCCCTGCTGTTTTTTTTTTTCAGGGATCTTCCTGTGCGGGCCCTAAGCCTCTGGCTGGCCCACTAACTGTTGCTTGTTTCTGTTTTACTTGGGCGGAGTACGAGTATTTATGACTCGTATTGCCGCTTCAGTAAGATTTTGTCCCCCACGTGTTTAACAACTTCTGCTCTGTTGAATCTAAGTTGAGATCTTAATGAGTTTGTAACTCTGCACTGTGTTGGAGTTTGTAACTCTGCACTGTGTTAGATAATGTTCCAGTGGTCTGTCGGGCATTTCTCCACAGTGCTGACATTTCCTCTCTTCTTCCGGAACCTGTTGTGGGAAAAACCTGCTGGGATTTATATAAGAGGAGACTACCAGGGACTTGTACTGAACTAAATTAAAAATTTACTGTCTGCAAATTAATTCAATTAAAATCTCTAGCTAGGGTTGTAAATCCTAGCTCCTCTTTTCCTAATGACAGACTGTGGGCTGTAAGGGACAGGTGGGGTGAATGACTTTGTTGATAGAAGTTCCAGTCCACCTGTAGACAGGGATCTCACATCAGCTTGTATTTTATACAAGGATAAGATTTAATAAATTCAGTTATATGACTGAACACTGGTTCTGTTTAAATCAGGGATTTAAACATACATAGTCTAACCTAGCACCATAACTATTAACAGCCAATATGTACTTATACTATAAACAACAAATTAAATTGTAAAAGTATAATAAATGACCTTAAATGTAGTCTAAATACTGTTAACTAAGTACTAGAAATTATAATCAATTAAATGAACTTAAATGATAACTTAAAAATAACTAAGCAAGCTATTAATAACTTAATTTATATATTCAAGTATATATGCAATGTATTTATTCAATTTATGATACAGTTAGCTTGACTGAATCTTTTCCAACACTATGGACACTTATGAGGTTCTTACTTATTGCGGCTGAATTCTTTTCTGACACAATGGACACTCACGAGTCTAGTGCTGGATAAGATTCACAGCTACACTACAATTTTAATAAATGTACTGAAAAATGAGGCGTTGCCTCGCTTTATTACCGACAGACAGATTTATAGAATATTAAAGTTATACAAGCATACAATTGGCCAATTAATACGCTACTGTAATAACCTTCAATATACTTATCTGAAGCCGGGTGCCTGTCTGACAAGTTTGCCAGACTGATTAACTCTCTTGTCGAGTTTAGGCACTATATTTTGCTACAGCGTTGCTGTTTGATGTACTAGTAGCGTTGCTACTTGGATTTTTCTTTAACTGCGTTGCAGAAGAATGTTGTTGTTGTGTTGATTTAGGGGCGACGACGATCGTGTTGCAGAAGAATGATATGTTGATGGTGAAGGTGGAGCCAAGTCACTGAGTGCTCCGCTCTACACTTATAGATATAAATGTTCTAGGAATTTTCCTTTTAAATATTGTCCAGGTACTCCCCCAGTTCTAGAGAGTGTTCACTGGTGATAAAGATATTAGATAAGGTGTCCTTGAGCTGGTAATGTTTGCTAAGGATCCGTCACTTGTTCACTCAGTTGTAAACAAACACGAAGTGCCGCGAGGTATCATCGTGGGCGCTTCTTGCTCCCGAGATGCCCCTCCCTCTCCCTTGAGAGGTAGCTTTCAATGAATATTGATTGATTATTTTTACAGTCTAGACTTATGGTTGAGATAAGATGTGATTATAATATAATTAGATATAAAGATTATAAGTAGTACTCGTTAGCACCACTGATTCTTATTAAGGATTCGATTTTTAATCTCTACCGGATGTTGAATAAATATTCCAATAGTTTTTTAATTAAGAAATCCTTCTAGAAGCTTCTGGATCCTTGAGAGATCATGCACAAAGTCACGTAGGCATCAAAAGGGCCCTGTTGCGTACGTGTTCATAGCGACATTGTCATCTAGGATCAAGCTATATAATGAATCTTTAATGATTCTAATATGATTTTGATACGATTTAGATATGATTTTGTTATGATATAGAAATTATACATTTCTTAGATGATTATTAGATATGGTGGGTAAAAATTTCCCACATCTTCCAGAGGGAGAGAACTGGCACAGAGTCCAATACTAAGGACAATAGTAACCATATGTATTTATTTACTCTCCATTGGATTGATAATACAAGTGCAAATTTTGCTTGCACTTTTGTGCTGCTGTCCGTTGTGGACGATTGTGTCTGTTAGGAGTCTGTGGGTCTTGTGGAGTTAGAGTGTCTTGAGGTCTCTCAGGATCTAACTGCAGCTGGCTCACTGATTCTATGTGGATGAGTTTGTCCAATGTCTTCAGGGAAGTTGTTCCTTTAGACAGGATTTTGACTATTCTCAAAATCCCCTGACTATCTGGATGGACTGAGACAACTTTACCTAATGGCCAGTCAGCCCTAGGGCCATCACTGTCTACCAAGACAATATCACCAGGTTGGAGATTAGATATATTATGTGGGACATTGGCCCCATAGTGATGTTCTCGTAGAGATGTAAGATATTCTTTTGTCCAAACATCATTCCATTTTTGGATTATGCTGGACAGATGCTTATACCCCTGAACCAACTCGCTCTGACCCACATATAAGGGATCTCTGATCTCATCATCCACTAGAGATGGTACTGGAGTCAGAAGTCTTCCATACATTAGGTGGGCAGGACTTAATGGCTCATGTTGAGTAGGATCCTCAGACAAGTAAGTCAACGGCCGGTTATTCACCCTTGATTCTATTTCCGTGATTACTGTCTGGAGTTCTTGAAGATTGATTTTCTGACGGTGTAGATTTTCTCAAGGATCTTTTTACAGTTCCTATTAACCGTTCATAAAATCCTCTGTGCCATGGGGCTCTCGGAGGGATAAATTTCCATCTGCAATGACGCTGTTCCAGTGTGGAAGTAACTGCAGGATGGGAACAGATTTCCCGTAGACATGCTTCTCCAGCTACCAAGTTTGCTCCGTTATCTGAAATCATCAGCTTAGGGCATGATCGGCGTGCTGCGAATCTGCGGAAAGCTTGAATAAATGATTGAGCAGTCATATCGGGTGTTACCTCTAGATGTACTGCCCTGGTGGTAGCACAGGTGAACAGACAGATGTATGCCTTGATAGGTTGTTTATCTGCAGTCCCTGTTAGATATATTGCTCCTGTATAATCTACTCCTGTCGTTTCGAAAGGTTGTAGATGGACCACTCGTTCCTTTGGCAGGGGTGGTGGCCCTGGATAAGAGCAAGTTCTTGCATCGTACCTTCAGCATATCATGCAATTCTTTAAGATTGATTTGACTGACTGTCTTCCCTGAGGAATCCAGTACTGCTGTCTGATTTGTGTGAGTGTGTCTAACACTCCTCCATGTTTGATGATTTGTTGATGTGTATGCAACACAATCAACCTTGTGATCCAATGATTTTTTGGTAAAAGCCATGGATGCACGGTATCTAGATTGATATCTGCGTGTTTAAGTCTCCCTCCACAACGCAGAATGTTGTGATTTTCTTGGTCTATCCACAGACCGAGATTGTGTTTTAACTTATGCGGAAGATTTTCATAGTTATTCCCATAAGTTTCTCTCTGGGCTTGTCTTACCCAATAGATAAGTGCATCAGGAAAAGTGTATTTTATACCTTTTTTCCTGAGATAATGAAACACGTTCTGTGTTACATTGATTAATTTGATGAGCGAGGAGTAACGAGTACAATCCAAGACTGATATTTGAGCTTGCTGCCTGGTGGTAGTTATGGTTTGTGTCGTAATGACGTGTGGCTTTTGTTCAGGCCAACTACCATTCACTAACCATCGAGGCCCATGAAACCAAATATCTGCCTTTGTAAACTGTTTAAATGTCATACCTCTTGATAAGAGATCAGCTGGATTATCCTTTGTTGGTACATGCAACAATTGAAAGCCTGCAGAAATTTCTTTAATTTCCGAGGCGCGATTTTTTACATATGGAGTTGGACAGTTGTCGTTTCGTACCCATTGTAAGACAGCTTCATTGTCAGACCATATAATGACATCTTTGATGTTCATGGTAGACAAGACTTGTTTGATATGCACTGCTAAGCGTGTGCCAGTTAGCAGTGCTGTTAGTTCCATCTGAGGCAAAGTCCTCTTTTTTAATGGAGCGACTCTGGCCTTAGAGGTGATAAGATATGATTGATTAGAAGTCACTAAGTAAGCACAAGCTCCAAAAGCTTTGGCTGACGAGTCTGCGAATACATGTAGTGATAGTTCTTCATTTTCCTCGACTATGTGTCTCGGAAAGATTATCTTTTCAACTAAAGTTTGTTCTTGAGCCACTTCCATCCAAGCTTTTTGTAACTGGATTGGTAGTGGATCATCCCAACCAACCTTAGCCTTCCAAGCTTCTTGCACCAATAAACGCCACTTGATAGTCAAAGGATTTAGTAGACCAAGTGGGTCGAATACTTTGCTAACTTATTTATTTATTTATTTATTTATTTATTTATTTATTTATTTATTTATTTATTTATTTATTTATGCATATACAAGAATGTACATAAGGAATGTGAGGATACAAATATGGTAATTACAGTCTTGTAAAGCCACTAGCACGCGCAGCGTTTCGGGCAGGTCCTTAATCTAAGAAAATTTTAAGGAGGTAAATACTTGCAAAATTATAGACAAAAAATGATAACAGATTGCATGAAATGAAAAAAAGATGAGAGAAAATTGTAGGTACAGTATATTAAAGCACATAGGTAGCTAAGATTGATTGCAATGACAGCTTGAATGGTAGTTGACAAAAAAAAAAATTGGTAGGCATAATACAGCAGAAACAATATAAGATTGGTTGCAATGACAGCTTGAATGGTAGTTGACAAAAATTGGTAGTCACAATACAGCATATGGCTAGCACATAAAAGAAGACAGCAATGAACACAATGATAAGGTTGTTTGAAATTACATAAAAATTAGGAGAATGGGTAACACTAGGTACAGAGCAAATTTAAAGCTCAGTGTAGGAAACTAAGAAGATGAAGTTAGGTACTTTTTGGTTTTGCTTTTAAATAAGGCAAAAGTTTTACAGTTTTTCAATTCACTAGGGAGTGAGTTCCATAAACTAGGTCCCTTAATTTGCATAGAGTGTTTACACAGATTAAGTTTGACCCTGGGGATATCAAAGAGATATTTATTTCTGGTGTGGTGATAATGGGTCCTATTACATCTGTCCAGGGAGAGTTTCAGAGCATGGTTTGCATTTAAGAACAGGGTTTTGTAAATGTAGTTGACACAAGAGAATGTGTGGAGGGAGTTAATATTTAGCAAGTTTAGGGATTTAAACAAGGGAGCTGAGTGTTGTCTGAAAGCTGAGTTAGTTATCATTCTGATAGCAGATTTTTGCTGTGTGATGATGGGCTTAAGGTGGTTTGCAATGGTAGACCCCCATGCACAGATACCATAATTAAGATAGGGGTAAATTAGTGCATAATATAGTGAGAGGAGAGCAGAGTTAGGAACATAATATCTGATTTTGGAGAGTATACCAACTGTCTTAGAGACTTTCTTAGTTATGTGTTGAATGTGGGTGCTGAAGTTGAGTCTCTTGTCTAGGAATAGGCCAAGAAACTTGCCATCATCTTTATTACTGATGTTAATGTTGTCTATCTGTAGCTGAATTGCATTTGATGATTTGCTTCCAAATAAGATGTAGTAAGTCTTTTCGATGTTTAATGTTAGTTTGTTCGTTGACATCCATAAGTGGACTTTTTTTAATTCATTATTCACAACATTATTTAGTGTATGTGGGTTGAGGTTTGAATAGATAAGAGTAGTATCGTCAGCAAACAGTATAGGTTTGAGAATATTAGAGACATTAGGCAGATCGTTTATATATATAAGAAATAGAAGAGGTCCTAAGATGCTGCCCTGTGGCACTCCAACGGTAATTGGTAGAGTGGACGAAGTTGTATCATTGTTGGTTACATATTGGTATCTGTCACTAAGATAGGATCGGATGTAGTCAAGGGCAAGGCCTCGGATTCCATAATGCTGGAGTTTAAGTAAGAGGTAGTTGTGATTAACAGTATCAAAGGCTTTTCTTAGGTCAATGAAGAGTCCAATCGGAAACTCATTTTTGTCAAGGGCTGAGTAGATAACGTCAAGGAGACTAATGATTGCATCGTTGGTGCTCTTTTGGGACCGGAAGCCAAACTGGCAGGGGCTGAGTATGTCGAATTTTACGAGGTAGGAATAGAGCTGTTTGTAAATAATTTTTTCCAATATTTTTGATAGAATGGGTAGATTTGATATTGGTCTATAATTGTTTATGTCCGCCGGATTGCCTCCTTTATGGACTGGCGTTACTCTTGCTTTTTTGAGGATATCAGGGAAGGTGTGACACTCTATAGATTTGTTGAACAGTAGTGCTATGGGTGGGGCATGGGAGGCTCTCTTGTACACAATGGACGGAATTTCACTGGTGAAATTGTGAAAGCTTGTGAAAGCAAATCCCTTTTTGTAGCGATGTAGTAATTTGCTGGCACGGATTTGATCGAGATTGTGTCCGAGATTAAATCCCAATCCATACCTAACACCTTTTGTGATTCTGGTACATGATATTCAGGGTAATCTCTTGCTATTTGATT
This sequence comes from Procambarus clarkii, assembly GCF_040958095.1. Lineage (NCBI taxonomy): Eukaryota > Metazoa > Arthropoda > Malacostraca > Decapoda > Cambaridae > Procambarus > Procambarus clarkii. The sequence goes on from NC_091159.1 coordinate 52,459,243, forward strand.
ATTCAATGTTGCATTATTAGAGGCCCAAGACTGCAGTGGCATGTTGGCACCTTGTAGCTCCTTGTTGGCCTCTTGATATAATTGTAACAGTTCAGTAGTACTGTTAACTGTCCCTTGAAAATTATCTACATATAGATTTTGACTGATTTCAGTCTTACAGGGACTTGATGATTTCTTCAGATGAGTATCTAGAGTTGCTTGCAACAGAAATGGACTGCTTGTCGCGCCAAAAAGAACTGATGAGAATCTGAAAGTCACTATAGGACTATTGATATCTTCTGGGTTCTCTACCCATTGAAACTTAGTGAAGTCTCTATCTTCTTCCTGCAAGCCAACTCTGAGAAAGGCCTTACTTATATCTGCTGAATACGCATATTTGTTAAGTCTAAACTTCAACAGTATGTCATACAATTTCTGAGTTAGACTTGGACCTGTTTGTAAACAATCATTTAGACTGGTTCCTTGGGGTCCAGATTTAGAGCTACAATTGAAAACTATCCGTAAAGGAGTTGTTTTTGATTCTCTCATTACAGCCATGTGAGGTAAAAAAATGGCCTGCTTGCTTATTGTCATGTTTCACGACTTCGATGAATTTATTCTTTAATTGTTGAGCAATAATCTCATGATAATAATAATAATAATAATTTAATAATAATTTTTATTTAGGCAAAGGTACATACATAAAGAGATTTTACAAAGTTTGTTGGCTTTATAGATAAGAGCTAGTACATACAATGCCTAAAGCCACTATTACGCAAAGCGTTTCGGGCAGAGTTTTGATAGAGTTTTTGATAGAGTTGATAGAGTTTTAAATGCTCAGGCCTTTTTCTCAGCTTTGCTAGTTGAGATTTAAATTGACTGTAAGCCATGTGATAATTGGTAGGTAAGGTTTTATGGTTGATTTTCCACGGTAGCCTTACCCAGTACTGTCCATCATGGTACAGTTTCTAAGTATTGATTGTATGCACAGACATCATCAGGACTTGGTTGTTCAGGAATTATTCCTATGGCATCAAGTTCCCACAATTGATGTACAGATTCCAATCCATCATCAATCATGTGGGGGATTTTAAGTGGTGAGTGTTCTTTGCCTAGTCATGCTACTATTACAGTTTCTGTATGATGCGATTTTTCAGAAGTTGAAGGTTCAAGATCTAGTATAGGTCCTGTCATCAATATGCCTCCTGCTGATTTGAGTATATTCATACCCATAGATTCTTCTGATCCCAGAATGAATCGATGATAGTAGTCAGCTCCAATCAGGATTCCGATATCTCCTATGTAGTCAGAATCAAGCAGAGGATCTGCTAATTGTATTCCTTTTTCTTTTAGGAATTTAATTGTGGCTGTCAGACCAGTCACTTCCATTTCAGTAGGAATTTTATCAACTACTATGGCTTCTACTGTCCTTTGGGATGTACCTAGACAGACATTGAGTTTTACTACTGGAAAGGTTCTACGACCAGAATTAGTAAAAAACCCTGATATGGAGGTAGATACTTGCTTTGAAGATTTAAGTTGTAAATCTTCTGCCATCTTTTTACTGATAAAGGTTTTCTGTGACCCTTGATCAAAAAAGCCTCTAGTTGGAATACAAATTCCTTGATTGCATAGTTCTAGCTGTGCAGTAGGCAATATGGCTGTTGTAACAATTTCTGTATCCAAGTCGTTGACATCGCTCATTACTGTACAGAATTGTACGGCTGTGGTGGTATTATCATCTTTGGGCTTTGCCTGAGATGCAGGTTGATTATTGAAAGTCTGTGATCTGGATTGAGTGTTAATATCACCACAGAGTGCTGTGTGATGTACACTTTTATGACAATATTGGCAGTTCTGCAATTGAGTGTTACACTCACTTGTATCATGCTTCCGTAGACAACGGATGCACCTGTTCAGAGATTTCAGTCGATCGATTCGACTGGCATGGCCTTCATAAACTGTGCATTGATAAATGCTGTGTGCTTCTTGACATAATAAACATTTTGGGGCACTTGTAGCTCCTTTTGTCTTATCTGTCTTAGGAGCTTGGTTTCCTACAGTTCTGTTAACTGTGGGGGATATAGCATAAGAGCCAACATTATTCTGTTTCCACTGTGCAGAAGAGGAATTTTGTTGCCTTGATTTTTGACTGCCATTTTGGACATTTTTGTTTTTGTCCGTGGATTCACCTTTGGGGATTTTTTCTTGAGATCTAAGTTTTCCTCGGCTTCGTAATCTTTGTACGTAAGCTCGAAGTCCATCAAAGATTTGGCTTTGTGATAAGATGTTGGTGTTATAATGAGTGCATAGGCTGTCTATGACCTCATTAGGAAGTTTCCTTTGAATGATTAACTTTATAAGCCACTCTGCATCTCCTACAGGTACTTTTGTACTGAGGGCTTTGATGATTGATTCTATAGACAATCGAAATGATTGTAGTGACTCATAACTTTTATTTGGAGAGGGTAAATCCAATAATTTGTATGAGAGACATGCAATTGCAGTCTCCTTATCACTGTAGTTATCTTGTAACAACTGTAAGGCATGGTCGTAATCATCATCTGTTAATGACAAATTAGCAATGACCTGCCTTGCCTCTCCCCGTAACTGGCCTTGCAAATATTGAAACTTTGTCGCCTTTTTTGAGAGAGGTCTTTGAGTTTATTATAGAATCAAAGTGTCTCCAGAAGGTATCGCAATCGTCTTCATCCTTGCCCTCAAAATATGGTAAATGTACCTTTGGGAGCTCTGCGGCTATATGTGTGATAGTTGCATTGCTCTGTTGAGTGGATGAGCTCACATTGGATTGGGTTCCTGCTTGAGATATTTGTTTGATTAAAGGATCAAGTTGATCTTGGATTTTATCTTCATACATTGTCATTTCAACGACAATTTCCTGAAGTTCCCTTCGGGTTAAATCTGCATTAGCCATTTCTGTTAGATAAATCTCTGCATGGCGTTTGATTTGTTCATACTTATCCACAGCTGCTTTTACTCTGGTATTCAAAATTATTAAATCAGGAGATGGTTGTCTAGCCAACTTTTGACATTTGTCAATCAGTTGAGTTAGGTGATCTTGCAGACCATTAAGTGTCCTCCTATTTCCTGTTTCAGCTGCTGGTGGAACACTGTTAGCCATTTTGACCTTTTCCGAGTTTCGGAGATTCCGAGATTTTTCTCTTTTTTTCTGATGAATATGTTTGATGTTAATGTATTTTGATAAATGAGCATTCCTGTCTACTTAGGTAATGATTCCAAAGATCGTCCTTCATTTCCTCCCTGGAATCTGGTTGTAGCAGGTGTTCAATTATCAAAAGTACTGTAATAATTTGATTTGTGACCCGAATGCACGAATGCACCAAGTTGGTAAATCCTGTAATAATTTTTTAAAAATAGTAAATGGCACTATTTTTGCAAAGTTATTACAAAATCTGTTACCATAATAATTGTTTGATAAAATACAGTAGAATGCCTACTGGTTTTACCTGTAATAGGGTTTGTACAGTTGATTGTGGTTAGATTGTAATGAAATGCTCTTACAGTGATGATAACACTTTTTTAAAGAATATTATGTAATGAGCAGCTCTGAAAATCTGTAGATTAAAGATAATGCTAGATAATACACTTAAATATGTATATAATGTTACCACAAGTGAGGTAGATAATTGTATGATTAAGATGCAGTGCAGTGTCTGTGACACTGATATACTTAAGTACTGTGGTTTCTTAACACTGAACAGTATCAGTATGCTATTGATGCTTACTTGTTAATGGATATGGTGGCTTAAGCCACTGCAAACAATATGTTTACTAAGATATATAGCTATGATAAATATTGGCTGATAGCCAGGTTAGGCTAGAATATGTAAGAATTATTCCAATGCAAAATCAAGAAGTTTCTTATGTATTTGGCATTGAAATATTCGGTAAACGAATGATCATAAATATCTAGGTACAAAGGACCAATAATATCTAGGTTCAAAGGACCATTATTATCCGGTTCGAAGGACCATTAATGTGGGAAAAACCTGCTGGGATTGATATAAGAGGAGACTACCAGGGACTTGTACTGAACTAAATTAAAAATTTACTGTCTGCAAATTAATTCAATTAAAATCTCTAGCTAGGGTTGTAAATCCTAGCTCCTCTTTTCCTAATGACAGACTGGGGGCTGTAAGGGACAGGTGGGGTGAATGACTTTGTTGATAGAAGTTCCAGTCCACCTGTAGACAGGGATCTCACATCAGCTTGTATTTTATACAAGGATAAGATTTAATAAATTCAGTTATATGACAGAACACTGGCTCTGTTTAAATCAGGGATTTAAACATACATAGTCTAACCTAGCACCATAACTATTAACAGCCAATATGTACTTATACTATAAACAACAAATTAAATTGTAAAAGTATAATAAATGACCTTAAATGTAGTCTAAATACTGTTAACTAAGTACTAGAAATTATATTCAATTAAATGAACTTAAATGATAACTTAAAAATAACTAAGCAAGCAATTGATAACTTAATTAAGAGTCTCCGTGGTGTAGTGGTAAGACACTCGCCTGGCGTTCCGCGAGCGCTATGTCATGGGTTCGTATCCTGGCCGGGGAGGATTTACTGGGCGCAATTCCTTAACTGTAGCCTCTGTTTAACGCAACAGTAAAAGGTGTACTTGGATGAAAAAACGATTCTTCGCGGCAGGGGATCGTATTCCAGGGACCATAGGATTAAGGACTTGCCCGAAACGCTACGCGTACTAGTGGCTGTACAAGAATGTAACAACTCTTGTATATATCTCAAAAAAAAAAAAAAAAAATTATATATTCAAGTATATATGCAATGTATTTATTCAATTTATGATACAGTTAGCTTGACTGAATCTTTTCCAACACTATGGACACTTATGAGGTTCTTACTTATTGCGGCTGAATTCTTTTCTGACACAATGGACACTCACGAGTCTAGTGCTGGATAAGATTCACAGCTACACTACAATTTTAATAAACGTACTGAAAAATGAGGCGTTGCCTCGCTTTATTACCGACAGACAGATTTATAGAATATTAAAGTTATACAAGCATACAATTGGCCAATTAATACGCTACTGTAATAACCTTCAATATACTTATCTGAAGCCGGGTGACTGTCTGACAAGTTTGCCAGACTGATTAACTCTCTTGTCGAGTTTAGGCACTATATTTTGCTACAGCGTTGCTGTTTGATGTACTAGTAGCATTGCTACTTGGATTTTTCTTTAACTGCATTGCAGAAGAATGTTGTTGTTGTGTTGATTTAGGGGCGTCGACGATCGTGTTGCAGAAGAATGATATGTTGATGGTGAAGGTGGAGCCAAGTCACTGAGTGCTCCGCTCTACACTTATAGATATAAATGTTCTAGGAATTTTCCTTTTAAATATTGTCCAGGTACTCCCCCAGTTCTAGAGAGTGTTCACTGGTGATAAAGATATTAGATAAGGTGTCCTTGAGCTGGTAATGTTTGCTAAGGATCCGTCACTTGTTCACTCAGTTGTAAACAAACACGAAGTGCCGCGAGGTATCGTCGTGGGCGCTTCTTGCTCCCGAGATGCCCCTCCCTCTCCCTTGAGAGGTAGCTTTCAATGAATATTGATTGATTATTTTTACAGTCTAGACTTATGGTTGAGATAAGATGTGATTACAATATAATTAGATATAAAGATTATAAGTAGTACTCGTTAGCACCACTGATTCTTATTAAGGATTCGATTTTTAATCTCTACCGGATGTTGAATAAATGTTCCAATAGTTTTTTAATTAAGAAATCCTTCTAGAAGCTTCTGGATCCTTGAGAGATCATGCACAAAGTCACGTAGGCATTAAAAGGGCCCTGTTGCGTACGTGTTCATAGCGACATTGTCATCTAGGATCAAGCTATATAATGAATCTTTAATGATTCTAATATGATTTTGATACGATTTAGATATGATTTTGTTATGATATAGAAATTATACATTTCTTAGATGATTATTAGATATGGTGGGTAAAAATTTCCAACACCTGTAAGCCTATTTCCCATGCACATGGGTATCCAAGCCTGATGCAATGTAAGTGTACCTGTGGTGTTCCACTGCTCCCTTTCATTAAACTAATTGGTTCGTAGTTGGTTGAATTCTTGTACCAACTCGCAGATCCTGATGTTGCAACTGCTGTGTTGTGGTCAATGTACATCTTTTGCATTTCTCTGTTTCTAATTACTTTCTTAATCTGTGATAGACTCTGTGGTATGTAAATGTCTACATTTCTTCTCTTAGTTGCAAGTTTTGCAGTTTCGTCTGCAATGTCATTTCTTATTATTCCCACATGACATGGCACCCAGTTGATAAGTATCCGCCGGCCTTGTCATTTGAGTTTTTGCATCAATGATATGACATTTGTGATCAGATGGATGTTATCACATATGTGTTCTTGTTACAAGGTTTCAATGACAGTTCTCGAATCTGTATGTATGATAACATGTTGTCATGTGTTTAGCAAGAGCATGTTCCAAAGCCTTTTGAATGGCTAGCATCTCTGTTTGTAACGTCGAACACCCATTTGAGAGTCTCCAACTATTTACAGAGTTTCCTGATTTAACTGCAGCTCCAGTTTCTTGTTCCTGCTGGTCTCCTGATCCATCTGTGAAGTAAGTGAAGCTGCCAGATGCTAAAGTTTGCTTCTATATGCATCTGTGCAATATTACGTAGCAGATGAGGATTTGTCTGGTTCTTTTTTCCTTCAAGAACTATAATCTTAAAGTCTGCTGGCGGAGATTCCCAAGGGGCTTGCATAACAAAGTTTTCATGTATTTCGTCAACACCCCTTTCAGTGATTGTGTTTGTTATATGGAATGTATTGATGGTGTTTATCGCACAATGGGTCCACCGTGTTGCTATTGGAGGCTCTTCTGTTCAGAGTTAGTGCTCCAGTGATTATATCTTTAAGAGAACTGATTCTAGGTCTAGTCAATATCTTGGTCAGCATGCACGCGGCAGTCCCTTTTACCCTTATTTCAATCGACGTTAGCTTGGTTTCTAATCTTAGGTTCAGTATTTTAGTCCATCTGGGAGCTCCTGTTATGACTCGCATTGCATCGTTTTGAATAACCTCAACGTTTGCCCATATTTCAATCGACGTTAGCTTGGTTTCTAGTCTTAGGTTCAGTATTTTAGTCCATCTGGGAGGTCCTGTTATGACTCGCATTGCATCGTTTTGAATAACCTGAACGTTTGCCCACTGACCAGGAGAAAGAGTGAGTAAGGCAGGTGCTGCATAATCAACTAGGGAACGAACGGTGTGTGTGTAAAACATTCTTAACACTTTGTGTCGCGCTCCTAGAAGGGGTCCTTTGATTGCTCTCATTATATTTAGTCGTGATTTTGCTTTCTCCTTCAGATATTGAATTTGCTTGATGAATGTCATTTTAGAATCTATCAACACTCAGAGACATTGATATTGTGCAACCCACTGAAGGTTAGTAAAGGTCTGGGTGCCTCCCTGCTGGTGAAGGTGTTGGTACTTCCTTGCTAGTGAAGGTGTTGGTACCTCAATGCTGGTGAAGGTGTTGGTACTTCCTTGCTAGTGAAGGTGTTGGTACCTCAATGCTGGTGAAGGTGTTGGTACCTCCCTCCCTGCTGGTGAAGGTGTTGGTACCTCCCTCCCTGCTGGTGAAGGTGTTGGTACCTCCTTGCTGGTGAAGGTGTTGATACCTCCCTGCTGGTGAAGGTGTTGGTACCTCAATGCTGGTGAAGGTGTTGGTACCTCCCTGCTGGTGAAGGTGTTGGTACCTCCCTGCTGGTGAAGGTGTTGGTACCTCCCTGCTGGTGAAGGTGTTAGTACCTCCCTGCTGGTGAAGGTGTTGGTACCTCCCTACTGGTGAAGGTGTTGGTACCTCCCTGCTGGTGAAGGTGTTGGTACCTCCCTGCTGGTGAGGGTGTTGGTACCTCCCTGCTGGTGAGGGTGATGGTACCTCCCTGCTAGTGAAGCTGGTGGTACCTCCCTGCTGGTGAGGGTGTTGGTACCTCCCTGCTGGTGAGGGTGTTGGTACCTCCCTGCTGGTGAAGGTGTTGGTACCTCCCTGCTGGTGAGGGTGTTGGTACCTCCCTGCTAGTGAAGCTGGTGGTACCTCCCTGCTGGTGAGGGTGTTGGTACCTCCCTGCTGGTGAAGGTGTTAATACCTCCTTGCTGGTGAAGGTGTTGGTACCTCAGATAATTGTGGCACTATGAGTGAGCATGAAATTGTATGATTCACCTCACCATAAGTGAAAGCACCAGACATCTTTAGAGGTTTAGACGGTGATAGAAGTCTTTTTGTCGTACCTCGTCGTATCGTCGTACCTTTTTGTCGTATTACCTAAGGCATAGGAGCTCGCTGTCTCTTGCCTGATAGGAAGGTTTGTAAGTACGTAGTAGTTTGAGTCTATGAGTAGAGGAGAGAGAGTTTTTAGAGAAAGAAGTGACAGTTTCAAAGTAGATGAGCAACAGCATTTTTTTTGTTTTTTGGTATATATAAATTAAAAACCAAAGTACAGTTTAGCACGACAGGAAATTCCGGCGCCAGAGATTCAGACGACAGACAATGCCCTCACACCTTTGTGCAGGACTAAAGTATTTTTGGTGGTTGGTAAGCTGATGGTGTTGCCATAATGACTTTCCATAGGTTGATAGGCGTTAAGCCCAATTCTCAACCAATAAACTTATGTCAGTTTCGTCGTATAGCCCTATAACTCGTCTGTTAACAAAACGAAAAATTCATACTGCAATTTTATGTATTTAAAAGGGGTCAGTTATGTACATACAATATTTACAAGAAAATCTTCAGTATTTAAGAGAGTTGTTCACTTATGATGCATTAGTCATAATCTGACCTTCATAGCATGGTCATGGAAAGAAGAAAATATTAATAGACAGAGAGTTTAAGAGAGCCTAAAGAGAAGGACGGCAGTCCTCAGCAACATCAACGTTCTAACATAAGTTTAGAGTAATTCCAGGATAGGTACACATGGCGGAGATAGAGACGGTGACGGAACGGTTGGTGGAGTAGGTGGTGACGGTGACGGTGGTGCTGCCTGTCCTCCACAGAGTGAAGAAGAACTTCTGTCGCTCAGACTCGCCCACAGTGTCCGCCAAGGTGTCCTCCTTAATGCTACTGAGAAGTTCCACCTCGTCGTTGCTTTGGTCCATAGAACGCAACCTCAAGCGCCGAACTTTGCGACCACCGCATGCCCTGACAGCGGCAGCAGCTGTGAGACACATAAGTGGAAATTAGCACAGTAGCAGTTCACATTATATAACTGTGTGTGTGTATTTACTATTACTCACCTATTTGGATGAGTATACACATAGGCGTTGAGTGTGTGTGTGTGTGTATACTCACTTAGTTGTGCTTGCGGGGGTTGAGCTTCAACTCTTTGGTCCCGCCTTTCAACTGTCAATCAACTGATGTACATGTTTCTGAGATTACTGAGCTTCATCATGTCTACATTTGAAACCGTGTATGGAGTCATCCTCCGCCACATTATTTCCTATATTCATTTTATTTATTAACTAGTCTGATATTGAAAAAGTTCTTTCTAATGTCACTGTGGCTCATTTGGGTACTCAGTTAACACCTGTGTCCTATTGGGCGTGTACCACCCGTGTTACATAAACTGTCCTTATCTACCCTATCAATTTCCGTGAGAATTTTGTATGTGGTGATCATGTCATTAGTATTTCTATTTACTCGTAAACCAGTCTCCCCGTTACACTTCATTCTCTCCACGATGTTCTTTTCTTCAGAAGCATTTTTTTCACTTTATCTCCTCATTCGTTCCTTTTTTTTATGTTTGATCTTTTCACATAATTTGTTTGTATTCTCCTAATATTCTCATTTCGTTGAATCTCTTGCTCGTTCTCTCTGTATCTATAAAATCCACATTTTTTAATCAACTGTCACGTCCTCATCCCAGCAAGACGTTCCTTCCATTGTTCAAACAGTTTATCAACTTCATAATCTCTCCAAGATACTTATCAACTTTTGTTGTCATTTACCAGATCTCAGTCAGTCAACTTCAACAGATGTATTATTTGACCTCCTTGACCCTTCTAGGCACGATCAGGGTGTCATGTAACCTTACACAGTACTAACATGAGTCAGACAGACCTCCACACATTCCTCTGACTGCTCTCGTATCACATACATATTTCTCTCAACAAGCACATGATCAGTTTAGCTCCTATACTAGTGCAGTATTTCCCCTGTACCCTGGACACCAGAACAATTGCCAATCGAAAAGGCCTTTTATAATGATGAATTTTGGGTATATATATTGCAAGTATACATAATAGCTACATAACAAAGCATTTATGTTGATAATTCAACAATGAAAAGAAGAGCATAACTGTCAGTGCATATATCTCTCCTAAATATTTGCAAGGAAGAATTGCAAAAGGCTTATTAGCCGCGAGATGGATATTAAGGCAACAATAATAATTTTAATGACGAATCAATAAGTTTACTCGAATCCTGATCATAATCCATGACGAGAGTAAACTCACCATATAATGACCAGTAAATGAGGTAAACTATACAAGATGTATGTATATACTTCTCGTAACGGACTTTGGGATAGTCAACATGAGTGAAGACAACTGATGACTTACTGGTGTAACAGGTGTATGGAACAGTTGAGGTGAACGAAGACAAGAAGGTCCAGGTGGTGGTTGAGTAAGACTTGATGAAGAACTTGCCCTCTTTTCCATCTGAAAATAATTGATGTTTTTATAACTCAATATATTAACTATTAAATCTTGCCGGAGATTCACTCACTCGAAATGAGAAACAATATAATGTTGTGATGACCAGACCACACACTAGAAATTGAAGAGACGACGACGTTTCGGTCCGTCCTGGACCATTCTCAAGTCGATTGTGTCGACTTGAGAATGGTCGCAACACACAATCGACTTGAGAATGGTCCAGGACGGACCGAAACGTCGTCGTCTCTTCAATTTCTAGTGTGTGGTCTGGTCATCATACTTCAGCCACGTTATTGTGACTCATCGCCTGAATATAATGTTGTTCTAGTCTTCCCGTCTTCCTTCTCGGCCTCTGACGACCTGGCGAAGGAAAAACTACTAGACAATTTGAATGCCAGCGTGGTTACATGACCCATAGTGGGCAGAATGCATCGCAAGGTGGGATACCCTGGCAGCCCCAGCACTAGGACTAACCCTATCAAAAGCCAAGAAACAATCCAGCTGCGACAGACCCATCATGGACAAAGAAGCTTCAACTCATGGTTTATATAAACTGACACTTTTGGATTATTCAAGCTAAACACTTGTGTGATGCTGAACGCGATCACAGCATATTCAGGAAACTGATTTGTGCCTATGAACCACAAGGGTAGCCGGGTGTAGGGTGCATGTGGGTCTCACTACCTTCCTACACATATAATTCTATCGATGGCCCGAGTGGGTATGAAACTGGGGTTGCCAGTGGTTGATGCCCTGGCGGTGTAGATTGCAATATCTGAGGGATCATTAGAGTATTAGGGATCAACATTTTTACGGTTATGTACATATTTTACCAAACTATATACTTATAGTTTACCATTCTGTATGTTACTATCCTTCAGTTAGGGAACCTAAACTATAGGAGACCTCAATATACCAAATCACCTATCTACAATACACGTGTAAACATTGTTTTGGCTGTATATAAAATGAATTATTATTAAGAAAAGGAAAGAAATTATCAAGGAAATGCGCCAAGCCATTATGTCTATATAGCACTGGGAAGGGGTCAGGATAAGGATTTGGCATGGGACGAGGGTGAAGAAGGAATGGTGCCCAACCACTTGGACAGTCAGGAATTGAACGCCGACCTGCACGAAGCGATACTGTCGCTCTACCGTCCAGCCCAAGTGGTTGCGCACCATTAATTATTATTAATCATGGATAATTTTAAAATGTTTTAAAAGAAATCAATTTTGAACCTATCTCAAACAATATTAATGGATTACCTTCTGGAAGAGATGTGGCTGATGGTAATGAACTCTCTCCGGGATCTGATGCCGCCAAGAGTATTGGATTATCTCCTTCAGAAGGTGATGTCGCCGCCACGACGGCCGCCATGAGGACGAGGATGACCACTGCTGCCTTCTGCAAGACAAGACTCTCATCATGACCAGGGACTGCTGTCCTTCAGGCAGTCTTAAACTGCTTATTTTATATATATAAATATATATATATATATATATATATATATATATATATATATATATATATATATATATATATATATATATATATATATATATATATATAGCAAGTCGACGAAGAACTCTGTAGGGTAAGGCAGGTCCTAGTCAACAACGGCTTCTCCAATGGTTTCGTCGAAGACATCATAAGAAGGAAAGTGAAACGCCATGCAACCTCTGAAGAGACAACTAACACAACACCTATACCCCCTATTAGACTATTTTACAGGAACTTCTTTTCCACAGCTCATAAAACGGAGGAAAGGGTCCTGAAAGATATTGTTAATAGAAACGTTATCCCCACAGACAAAAATCAGAGGATACAACTGACGATTTACTATAAAACCAGAAAAACGGCCAGCCTACTCATGAGAAACTCTCCAGACACAAAGCAGAACGCTTTAAAAGAGACCAACGTCGTCTATGCCTTCAAATGCCCTCTTGGGGACTGTAAGCTCCAAAAAACCCAGTATATAGGCAAGACAACAACATCTCTTTCTAGGCGTTTAACGATGCATAAGCAACAGGGCTCCATTAAGGAACATATAATCTCTTTCCACAACCAAACCATCGCCAGAGAAATCCTAGTAAACAACACAGAAATCATCGATAGATACAGCGATAGCAGGCGGCTTGACATCTGCGAGGCACTACACATCAAGAAGTCAACACCAGCAATCAACAGCCAATTAATGCACAACTATATTCTACCCACCACAAGACTCCGCTCCAATATAGAAGCATAAAGAAATATGGACCAATAGGCTTTCTACAATCACTTCCATTCAATACCCATTGTTTCGTGTTCTGTCTTGTGTTTAGGAATTGAATACCCTATTAATACCACCTCACCCCATCCACCTCACTCAAATGTAGATATAAACAAATCGAAGATGTGTAAGTTCTATTCAGTTGTGTATGTGTAAACTAACGTCTTTGAAAATGTAATAAGTTTTACGAAACGCGCTCAAGTGTCGCGTCAGACTAGAAATAAAAATGAATTTTGGAGAATTGATTTTTGAATTACCACCAACAGTGAAAAGAAACGTACGAAAGATCGAGAAAATTCGTGTTAGAATTATTAATCTTACTTTTTCGGTCATATTTAATAATATATGTCAACAGGAAAGACTGCTACCAAATATATATATATATATATATATATATATATATATATATATATATATATATATATATATACCTAGAAGGGGTACCACCTCTGGTGCAAGTGTAGGGACCCATACCCTCGGAGAAGAAAATAAAGAGTACTCAGAGAAGACCTTGTGGATCCTCACTGAACACTTTGATATTTTCTTCTCCTACCACCCCTATTCTTTTGGTATGTGTGTATATTTATCTAACTTTATTTGAAAATGTCATTACACAAAAAAAGTTACAATATTGATTACATGCAGGGTGCAAGGCTGCTTGTCACAAGTTGTACAGCTCTTCCAGCTCCTCAGAAGGCGGGCAGGAACCATGGATGCAGTGAGCATTTCCTCTCTGGATTGCCACACTAAGGCGCTGAAAAAGAAAACTGGCAGCTCTAGGGTCTCTAGTTGTTTCGATTAGCTTAGACCCCAACTCCTTCAAAAAGCTAGCAGCACTTTTACCCCAGGCACCAAGTGTCTCTGAGGCAATGGGGACAAAATTGTAGTGGTGCTCAAGGTCTCTGTATTTACGTGACTTGGCAGCTTCCCGGTGATTGGCAGCTCCTCCTGCTTGTGTAGCACTGAAGTCAACATAGGTATTGGCTAAAGTTGAAACGCATGTGTAGTCCCACACCAACTGTCTACCATTCTTCCAGGGGTTCACCGTGATTCCGTCTGGGCGACCGACAGGCTCATCAGAGTTGCGGGACATTAGGTAACGGGGCTCTCTCTCTGCTGGACAACCGGCTGTGGTAAGGATTCTCTTAATAATGTCATTGACCTCGCCGTGTCTTGCATGCCATCCTCCTGTCCTTTGGCAGAGAAGGCCATGCCGTCCGTATCTGTCGGCCTCTGCCTCGCCGCAAATACACCTGTATTCGGTGTGGATTGGGGCAGCGAGGCGGAGAGCCACGGCAATTCGGAGGGCCTGCGGTGTGAGACGGGTGCCGGTTGCTGACATTGGGGTTGCTAATAGGAAATCACCTGCATGGGGAGCTGCTACAGCTCTAAGTCGGGCAGTGTCATGTGGTGTTGTCGCAGCTTCTAGCAAAGTCGCAGCTTCTTGGTCGGCAATGGGGCGATCCCAGCTGGATTGCTTATGGGCTTCAGAAGGCGGTGGTTGGGGTGCTGGTCCTGTGAGAGAGACCCATTTGGTTGTGCAGTCTGTGAAGCTGGGATCATGTACCCCAGCCTGTTGAACTAGGTGCTCAGGTAGGATTTCCTTCACCAAGTTGTCAGACCCCACTGAAGAGGACAGGAACGCTGGTACAGCAATTTGTGTTGCTGTGCGCACGCCAAGGCCCCCGAGTCTGACAGGAAGGGAGGCCTGTTTCCACTGTAAGTCGCTGAGGGAAAGATTGAGGGCTTTTTCTAGTGTTGATTTCAGCAAGCTGTCGTACTCTTCTAATTTAATATTGTTGAAAGATGGCGAACATCTTAGAAAGTAGGTCAGCCTGGGGAGGGACAAGCATCTGGTGATGAGGTAAAGTGCATCATGAGCATCGATGTCTTCAATCCTCTCGTTCATCCTCTTCAGGTCAGTGATCGTCTTACCAAGGACCCCGTCGATGGCATTCCTTCCAAGAGGAGCACCTAGGAGTGTGCTGTCCTCAGGGTTGGTTGTATGAATGTCAGGCAAAACAACCTTTATTTGCTCTATTATATATATATATATATATATATATATATATATATATATATATATATATATATATATATATATATATATATATATATATATATATATATATATATATATATATGCATTAAATAGGGAGTACCCCCTCTGGCTGGAAGATGGGGACTTTGCCTCGGAGGAAATCACACAACGCATTAGATGGAATGTTTTGCTCCCCTCCATTATAGTTTGTGTGTGATTTCCCCTACCAATCCCTTCCTTTTGTGTTTTGTTGTGCTTTATTAGATATTTAAAGGTTACAAGATGTACACTGATTAATACAGTAGCTGCTTAAAGGTTATGGATCTCTTGAAGCTCCTCCGCTTCCGGACAGGAACCAAGGATACAGCGGGCGTTTTCCCTCTGGATCGCCACACTGAGGCGCTGAAACAATAGGGGTTAGAAGGGATAGTAGTAAGGGTCGTGAGAAGTAAACAGTAGTGAGAAAGATAGTAGAGGTCCAAGTTTACTTTAAGGTTGAACCACTACTGTGTGCAGCTAGGCAAGGACTGCCGTGCGAGCCGCTCACAGTAAGTATTAAAAACGTAAAATGCCTAGAGCAACGGCACAAGAGCTTGAGGCGATCGTGCTAGGTATAGGTCGTGTGCGAGTCCCACCTGGAGATGCAGGCAAAACAGAGGTCGGTTCATCGAATTTATAAGATTCCGTGCTAGATAATTTGAGGTGACCTCTTATGAGACCAAGTCCGTAAAGTAATGTTTACTGAGGGAGAAAGGATTTCCAGAAACACCATGTGCTTAACATCTATTTTTTAATAAATTAATTTATTGAGCATAAAACGAAAATATATTTACTCATGGAAATGAGTCAGGTAAATTATTCAAGAGTTACTCAGGTGACGTAACGAAACGCTATGCGTGTTAGTGGCTCTGCAAGAATGCAAAAATACTAATCTTATGTAATCTCACAACTCAGTGTACCTTCTTGTAAATCAAAATTATTATTATTATTATTATTATTATGCAACCTAACCTTAACACTGGTATAATGACCACCTCAACAATAACGGCTGCCTAACACCACTGCCGTATACAACAGGAACAATTTGGAGCTCAAATTTTAAGCTCGGGTCATTAAATTGCCTGCACAAAAACATAGACTGACATGTGTTGGAAATAATCACAAACACGCCCGCGGTCGAGACCAGCACTATGTGTGGCATCTCGCTCTAATAGGCTTATCAGCTAGAGTCGAGACCCCTTCACCAGGATCACTGTGTTGCAATTAAGCATCACAAAATGCGAGTCGATGTGATCACAATTTAATTACAAGTACTCACTCTTACAGGACCCACAATCATACAACGCTCTTCGTCGTCGATGTATAGAGTCATCCTCATCTGGAGTCGTGACTTGTAGCTTTCGAGGGTGAGCTCACTAGAGCACCCATCTTATCCTTTTCATAGCGTCTTGAGAAGTGCCTTTCAGTAGAGCTGGCTCTTACCCTCCTCCTTTAAGTCAAAGCTTACAGACCAGCGACCAATCGAATGCAGTGTCAACTATACATAAGTAGGCTGAAGTCAAGAGTTCAGAAATGTCAACTGAGTTAGCAATTCTCCTGAATGGCTGAGCTCTGAACGCTCCTCGAGTGGGGCCGGGTGAGAGACAGGGAAACAGGCCTACAGCGACCGTTGGCTTGCAGTTAGACAGCGAAGCAAAGCGCGTACCTGCCACACTCACGGTTAAGTTTGGGGGTGTGTACCTCCATCCATAAACATACAGGCTAGTTGTACAAACTGCCCTCTTCGCATAACTAGGAGGGCAGAGCCTCCTCCTTGTTATCCTATACGATGCCTAGTATAACTAGGCTTCGCACGTCAACAAACACACGAATTCTGAACTGCTGGCACGATTCTCCATCCACAGACACCCAACACGATGGTACAAGTAGAGCGAGAACTTCAGTACTTGTAATTAAATATATAGGCGAAACTAATGCTCAATACTATTCCTGTGCAGAGCTGTTCAGCAGTCGTGAATGCAAGTTTAGCTGTGAGAAACCGTTCTTTCAGAGTAAGGATCCACAGATGAGAATGGTAGTAGGGAGCCACAGGTGGGATAAATAGTACGGGTCCGGAGATGAGAATGGTTACAAGAGTCGAGAATGATAGCAATTGTACCGAAGTAAAAAAGTTCTTGTAGGGCAACCTGTTTTCCAACAAATTACGTCTGAATTGGGTCGTTTGCCCGTATGGTCGGAAATTGACGTAATTTGAAAATGAAAAATAAAGCAAATTAATTTTTTTATTTTTTTTTCTCCAAAACAGCAAGTCAAGGGTTCTCTGGTAGGTTAGGAGGGCAGGAAGTTCTCCTAAGGTTTCAAAACGTCATGAAAAAAGTTTATTGAATGTTTCCTCTCCTAACCTAACATAGTAAGCCGGAGGACCCAAAACAGAAAACGGGACAATACGTCACTTTCACGAGCCAATTTAATTTCAAATTACATCCATTTTTGGCCATACAGGCAAACGAACGAAAAGCGACATAATTTTAAGAGGACGGGTTGCAAAAACTGCACTAACAAATGGAAACTGCTCGCGAAAGTGAGGTGCTGTCCCGTTTTCTGTTTTGGGTCCTTTGGTAGGCTATGAAAGGACACTTTAAATTGGCCATTTACTTGACGTTGGGAAACATTAGGAGGATGGGCTGTGTAAGGAGTCCACAGGTGAGAACGGGGGTGAATGAGACACAAAAGGAAGGAACCACCAGGGGCGCCGGTAGCTGTATGGATAGCATGCTGGACACGTAATCCTGTGGCTCGAGTTCGATTCCCGGCGCCGGCGAAAAACAATGGGCAGAGTTTCACCTTGATGCCCCTGTTATCTAGCAGTAAATAGGTACCTGGGGGTTAGACAGCTATTACGGGCTGCTTCCTGTCTGTGTATGCGTGAAAAAATTTAGTAGTTAATAACAGTTGAGAGGAGGGCCGCAAGAGCAGAGTTCAACCCCCGCAAGCACAACTAGGTGAATACTACCCTAGAGTGTTCACATTACTCCTAAACTTAGGTCCAGATCCAAATCATTCTTACTGGTTGGTCAGTTAGGTATTGTGAAGGCTTAAATGACTGACATATGGTCGACAGGCTTGTAGCTAAACTCCAAATCAATATCTAAACAGCAACGAAGGGACATATACACAGATGTACCCCATCTTCTCGGTGTATATACACAGAGAAGTATCCATCTTCTCGGTGTATATACACAGAGAAGTATCCATCTCGATGTATATACACAGAGACGTATCCATCTTCTCGGTGTATATACACAGAGAAGTACCCATCTTCTCGGTATATATACACAGAGAAGTACCCATCTTTTCGGTGTATATACACAGAGAAGTACCCATCTTTTCGGTGTATATACACAGAGAAGTACCTATCTTTTCGGTGTATATACACAGAGAAGTACCGATCTTCTCAGTGTATATACACAGAAGTACCCATCTTCTTGGTGTATTCTTCTTCTCACTAGTACCCATACTTGTGGCTTTACAAGAATGTAAACACCATGCTTTGTATCCTCACAAATCCGATGTACTTGTATATATATATATATATATATATATATATATATATATATATATATATATATATTTATATATATATATATATATATATATATATATATATATATATTGTGACGATAATCTCCTTCAAGAGATTGAGCCTGCTCTTCCCTCCATAATTACGTCGTCGAAATTATATAAAACGACTATGGAAGACATGTCCAACAAGGACAACAACACCAGCAAGGCTTGCCAGGGTGAGCAAAACGTATGCAGCCAGCCACCTGTTCGGACTCAAACCACCAAACTACATGTTGATCGCTACCGGCTCCGCTGATTGGTCGCCGGTCTGGCTGCACCTGCACTCGCCCCCCCATACTACTTGATGTCTGGGGTCGCCCCAACCCCAGACCTCAGAATGTTCAGTGCTCTCGTTGTCACCACTCCTCCCAGCTAGACGCTAGCGTGTACTGAGAGAAGTGGTGGCTTAAAGCCAATATTCCAACACCTCCCATTTACTTTGTATTGCACTTCTTGTTATTTTGCCTTAACGTAACTTTTCATTGTGTCATTTAATTATTCTTATTATTTTGATTGATTGATTTTATTATAAGAATTTGTTTGTGCATTTTATTCATGTTTTGATTTATTTAACGTAATTAAAATTTCATTGTTAAAGTTTACTTGTGTTTTGTGTGTCTTCTCCTTACCTTACCACAGACGAAGTTCCAGTTTTTTCTATTTTTTTTTATAACTATGTGACGAGGCCATACCCCTAGCCTTAAACAGCCGAACACCAACGCGTTACCGTCACAATATATATATATATATATATATATATATATATATATATATATATATATATATATATATATATATATATAAATAAAATAAATAAATACAAATAAAATAAGTATATACACTGAGAGAAGTAGCCATCTTCTCGGTGTATATACACTGAGACGTGTACCCCATCTTCTCGGTGTATATACACTGAGAAGTACCCATCTTCTCGGTGTATATACACTGAGATGTGTAACCCCATCTTCTCGGTGTATATACACAGAAGTACCCATCTTCTCGGTTAATATACACAGAAGTACCCATCTTCTCGGTTAATATACACAGAAGTACCCATCTTCTCGGTTAATATACACAGAAGTACCCATCTTGGTATATATACACAGAAGTACCCATCTTCTCGGTGTATATACACAGAGAAGTACCCATCTTCTCGGTGTATATACACTGAGAAATACCCATCTTCTCGGTGTATATACACTGAGATGTGTACCCCATCTTCTCGGTGTATATACACAGAAGTAATTATCTTCTCGGTTAATATACACAGAAGTACCCATCTCAGTGTATATACACAGAAGTACCCATCTTCTCGGTGTATTCTTCTTCTCACTAGTACCTATACTAGTGACTTTACAAGGATGTAAACACCATGCTTTGTATCCTCACAAATCCGATGTACTTTCTTGTATATATATAAATAAAAATAAAATAAGTATATATACAGTGAGAGAAGTATCCATCTCGGTGTATATACACTGAGTGAAGTACCCATTTTCTCGGTGTATATACATTGAGATGTGTACCCCATCTTCTCGGTGTATATACACAGAGAAGTACCCATCTTCTCGGTGTATATACACAGAGAAGTACCCATCTTCTCGGTGTATATACACAGAGAAGTACCCATCTTCTCGGTGTATTCTTCTTCTCACTAGTACCCATACTAGTGGCTTTACTAGAATGTAAACACCATGCTTTGTATCCTCACAAACCCGATGTACTTTCTTGTATATATATAAATAAAATAAGTACAGTATATACACTGACAGAAGTATCCATCTTCTCGGTGTATATACACTGAGAGAAGTATCCATCTTCTCGGTGTATATACACTGAGAGAAGTACCCATCTTCTCGGTGTATATACACTGAAAATTTAGTCCTGAAATATAATCAGAGGTAAAATCCGCTTGTGCTCAACACCAGACCAGAGACTCACCATCCTGAGTGTTGCACTTGGAGCACAAAACGAGGCTTCCTCGGTATATATACTGCCTTGGAAGCAATCGATCGTAAACCAGGATAATCTATTTATTATTTAAATATAAATTATGTCCGTTATCTGTTTCGGGAGGAGGAAGCCTCAATCAACTGACATTTTGCTATACAATTTACGCATTAGTCACGAAAGGAGGCAAATATTTAGCAAGTTGATGTAGCCATTATAAAATGATCAGCACTTTATCAAAACGTCAAGGAGAGCGAGAAGGAAAGTTTGAATTAATGTTTTTTTGTCCTTTTATGAAAATCGAGATGTAGCAAAAAAACGAAGGAAGTTTGCATCAAAATTGTGTTCTACTTATTCAGATATCTGTGGAATAGAGAGAGGGGTGTTGGTACCCCTCCTCCTGGCGAGGTCGTTGGTACCCTCCTGCTGGAGAGTTTGTTGGTACCCTCCTGCAGGTTAGGGCGTTGGTACCCTCCTGCTGGTTAGGGCGTTGGTACCCTCCTGCTGGTGAGGGCGTTGGTACCACTCCTACTGGTGAGGACGTTGGTACCCTCCTACTGGCGAGGGCGTTGGTACCCCTCCTGCTGGTGAAAGCGTTGGTACCCTCCTGCTGGCGAGGGCGTTGGTTCCCTTCCTGCTGGTGAGGGCGATGGTACCCTCCTGCTGGTGGGGACGTTGGTACCCCTCCTGCTGGCGAGGGCGTTGGTCTCCCTCCTGCTGGTGAGAGCGTTGGTATTCCTCCTGCTGGCGAGGGCGTTGGTTCCTTCCTGTTGGTGAGGGCGTTTGTTCCCCTCCTGTTGGTGAGGGCGTTGGTACCCCCCTCCCACTGACGAGGGCGTTGGTTCCCCTCCTGCTAGCGAGGACGTTGGTTCCCCACCTGCTTGTGAGGGGGTTGGTACCCCTCCTGCTGGCGAGGGCGTTGGTTCCCCTCCTGCTTGTGAGGGGGTTGGTACCCCTCCTGCTGGCGAGGGCGTTGGTTCCCCTCCTGTTGGTGAGAGAATTGGTACCCTCCTGTTGATGAGAGCGTTGGTACCCTCCTGCTGGCGAGGGCATTGGTACCCTCCTGCTGGGTAGGAGGATGCTGACAAATCGCAGCATGATGATACGTAGTCAATAAGAAGACACAAAAGACGAATGAAGATGAAGAGAGAAGACACAGATAAGCAAAGAGAAAAGATGAGAAGACACTGAATGAAGAGAGCCGTCGCTACCAAGAATGGTGACAGATTTCCACACCAGAGCGCCCCCTACATGTCTACAGGACCACGCCTCGTCGCCCAGCAAGTCGTGTTGTTCAGCCCAAGTCCACAAGTCTTTATCTACGACTCCAAAGCTTCCTCTCCAAGATTATTCTTCAGCTATACGCACTTCCCGCTCGCTCCATGGGAATTTTGTCCTGTATTTAATCTTCATTCTCTTACACGAGTATTTTGGTGCCGTCTCCAGTATGGCAAGTCCTTGGCTTGGAAGATTTGTTTAAGTTCGGTTTATTTATTATGCACCCCATACCCATCCTGTGGACGGTATTGAAAAGGGTTACAGAGGCACATAATGGGCTTAGGGACTGATCTCCACAATTCATTTCCTAAGCAATTTACAGTCTTAATGAGCTAGTTACAAAATTCAGTATAAGTCGTCATATTATCAATGGATTCGACATTGACCACAAGTTCAGCTTCTAAATTAAGCAACTGACATATGTGGAGAGCTAGTGAATGCTCTGTGGACAGAGCATTAATATGACTTAAGGCGTTGAGCTTTTCATTCTTTTTGAATTAAATATTTACACATTTCTTGAACATTTGTTATAGAATTGTATCTGAATTCAAGTATCTTTTCACACCCCATCACATAGTGAAGGAGGGTGTGAATAATTTTGTTGACACAGTTTACATTTGGTCAGATCTACATCAGCGGATAATGAGAATTCCCAGAGATACTTGTAACCGAGTTTAAGCCGAGTAGTAACATCTAGAAGTCTGCTGATTTCATTCGATGACCCATAGATGTGTGGCTCCTCTTGCATGATAGTATGATGATAGATTGAATTACTGGTGTCGATTTCACTTTGCCTCAGATCTACAAGATTTTGTTGAAGTTCTTGGTGTACGACTGCTCATTGGCAATCCAAGGTTACACTCAACGTCTCCATTAAAGGCAGATTCTTTGGCTAACACATCAGCTCTATCATGCATTCGGAGGCCAACATGAGATGGAGACCACATGAAACGGACTCTGTTACCATCTTTAATAATTTTGTTGTATTTGTGTCTAGCTTCGGACACGAGCATGTTGCAGTTATGTCTTAAAGAGTTGAGAGTAATTAAGGATGATAAGGAGTCACTTAACCTTGCCAGAAAAATCCCACATACTCTGACACATATCAAAACATATCTCTCAGGCAGCTATCCAAACTCTCTCTTCTCCTTTCACCAGTCAGCCCGATAAATGTTGTGTCCATCATACACTCACTAAAAACCAAAGCTGGGAACATCACTGAAATCCCATCCATGGTATACAAGAGCATCTCCCATGCCCTTGCGCCACCCATAGCTCTGCTGTTCAACCAATCCCTAGAGTGTCATAGCTTCCCTGATATCCTTTAAAAAAACATGGGTAACGCCAGTTCATAAAGTAGGCAATCTGGCAGACATAAAGAATTATAGACCAATATCAAACCTACCCATACTATCAAAAATATTCGAAAAAATTATCTACAAACAGCTCTACTCCTACCTCGTAAAATTCGACATACTCAGCCCCTGTCAGTTTGGCTTCCGCTCCCAAAAAGAGTACCAACGATGTAATTATTAGTCTCCTTGATATAATTTACTTAGCCCTTGACAAAAGTGTGTTTCCGATTGGACTCTTCATTGACCTGAGAAAGGCCTTTGATACTGTTAATCACAACTACCTCTTACTTAAACTCCATCATTATGGAAGCCGAGGCCATGCCCTGGACTATATCCAATCCTATCTTACTGATAGACACCAATGTGTAGCCATCAATGATATAACCTCTCCCACTCTACCAATAACCGTTGGAGTGTCACAGGGCAGCATCTTGGGACCTGTCCTATTTCTTATATACATCACTGATCTGCCTAATGTCTGTAACATTCTTAAACCTATATTCTTTGCTGATGATACTACCCTCATCTACTCAAACCCCAACCCACACACACTAAATAATGTTGTTAATAATGAACTAAAAAGTCCACTTATGGATGTCAACCAACAAACTAACACTTTACATAGAAAAGACCTACTACATCCTATTTGGAAGCAAATCAACAAATGTAATTCAGCTTCAGATAGACAATGTTAACATTAGTAATAAAAATGATGGAAAGTTTCTTGGCCTATTCCGAGACAAGAGACTCAACCTCAGCACCTACATACAACACATAACTAAGAAAGTCTCTAAAACAGTTGGTATACTCTCCAAAATCAGATATTATGTAAATAACTCTGCTCTCATCTCACTATATTATGCACTAATCTATCCCTATCTAAATTATGGTATCTGTGCATGGGGTTCAACCACTGCAAACCACCTAAAGTCCATCATCACTCAGCAAAAATCTGCTATTAGAATAATAACAAATTCTGCTTTCAGACAACACTCAGCCCCCTTGTTTAAATCCCTAAACATGCTAAATATAAATCACTCCACACATTCTCTTGTGTCAACTACATCGGACCCATTATCACCACACCAGAAATAAATATATCTTTGATATCCCCAGAGTCATACTTAATCTGTGTAAACACTCTATGCAAATAAAGGGACCCAGTCTATGGAACTCACTCCCTAATGAATTGAAAAGCTGTCCAACTTTTGCGTCATTCAAAAACAAAACTAAAAAGTACCTAATTTCACCTTCATAGTTTCCTACCTTGTTGCTTTAAAATTGCACTGTATCTAGTGCTACCTAATCTCCCAATCTTTATGTACCTAATCTAAACGACTTTACCATTGTGATCATTTCTTATATGTGCTCTCAATTTGCTGTATGGTGCCTATTAATCTTTGTTTAAATTACCAATCAAGCTGTCAATGTGGTTTAATATACCTACTGATCTCTCTCATCTCATTGTTTTTTCTAGCAATGTATCTGCTATCATTTGATTACTTCTGCTAGAATTTACCTACTTAAAATTATTTGTTAGATTAATGACCTGCCCGAAACGCTGCGCGTACTAGTGGCTTTACAAGATTGTAAATACCATGCTATGTATCCTCACAAACCCAATGTACCTTCTTGTATATAAATAAATAAATAAACTTACAATTAATGTATCAAATTTGGAGACTTGTACACATTTCAGTGCAAGGAGCAAGGCAAATAGTTCAGTCTGAAGGGTAGAGGCTCAGTTGTTTACATGGACTCCCCACTCAAAATGTAAGCCATCGCCCATTGTCAGGACAACTGCACTTCCAGCTGCACCCGTAGTGCGGTGTAGGGAATCATCAGTGTATATGATTTGAGAGAGAGAATGCTCTGTGGACAGAGCATCAATATGACGTAAGGCGTTGAGCTTTTCATTCTTTTTGAATGAAATATTTACACATTTCTTGAACATTTGTTATAGAATTGTATCTGAATTCAAGTATCTTTTCGCACCCCATCACATAGTGAAGGAGGGTGTGCGAATAATTTTGTTGACACAATTTACATTTGGTCAGGTCTACATCAGCAGATAATGGGAATTCCTAGATATACTGGTAACCGAGTCTAAGCCGAGCAGTAGTAACATCTAGAAGTCTGTTGATATTATTCGTTGATCCATAGATGTGTGGTTCTTCTTGGATGATAGTATGATGATTGATGGAATTACTGGTGTCGATTTCACTTTGCCTCGGATCTACAAGGTTTTGTTAAAGTTCTTGGTGTACTATTGCTCTCAAACTGCTTATTGGCATTCCAAGGTTATACTCAATTTTCTCCTTTAAAGGCAGATTCTTTAGCTAACTCATCAATCAGCTCTATCATGCATTCGGAGGCCAACATGAAATGGACTGTTACCATCTTTAATAATTTTGTTGTATTTGTGTCTAGCGGCATACACGAGCATGTCACAGTTATGTCTTAAGGAATTGGGAGCAATTAAGGATGATAAAGTCACTTACAATTAATGTATCAAGTTTGGAGACTTGTACACATTTCAGTGCAAGAGCAAGGCAAATAGTTCGGTCTGAAGGGTAGAGGCCCAGTTGTTTATATGGACTCCCCACTCAAAATATAAGCCATCGCCCATTGTCAGGACAACTGCATTTCCAGCTGCACCTGTGGGACGGTGTAGGGAACCATCAGTGTATATGATTTGAGAGAGAGAATAATATGTGGATAGAGCATCAATATGGCTTAAGGCGTTGAGCTTTGCCTCAAGACGAAGCTTGGGCTGATTTCTTAGGTGGAAAGGGAGGGATTAAAACTGAAAAGGGTGTAATCTCCCACAGTGCAACAGCGTGTCGTTGTTGTCTCTCTGGTACAAATTATAAATCTGATATATTCTGAGTTCAGTTCCATTTTAATTATCCATTTGAAACAATGTTGACCTTCAATAAAGAAATTCTGGAGGACTTCTGTGCAAGGGTTAGGATGAGTTAGCCTAAGCATTTTTATACGAATTTGACAGTTAATTTCATTAACACAATCAACGACGCTCGGAACATTAAGTTACTTTCTCATGTTAAGAATCTTTGTGGTACGAGGGCACCCAAGGATTATCCTCAAAGCCTCGTTCTGCAATTTTTCACGCCATCCAAGCTTTTTTCAGGCATCAAAGCTAGCAGAGGTGCATCATAATACACTGAGGAGAGGGTGGGTAAGCTTACTGAGGTCCCGTCCTACGTTGCAACCCACTAATATTGCATAACTCCTGGGGTACCCATTTACTGCTAGGTGAACCGAAGCACTAGGTGCAAAGAAACATATCCAAACGTTTTACCCTGTTCGGGAGTCAAACTTGAGTACATATCCAAACGCCTTGCCCTGTTCGGGAGTCAAACTTGAGTACAATCATATAACTGGCCCCTAATGAATAGGTGCAACAACAACCTCTAGTTGTTAGGAATTTTGATGGGACTAGTCTTCTGTGCTCCTGGGCAACCCTAAATACAATGCAAACACCAGCGAGCCAGTTGGAATTAAGCAAGACCTGGCCCCCAGGGAATTTACGCTCATCAATTTACTTATCGTAGCAGATGATTCACCTAACTTCAAACTGGTGCAGAGGAAACTCATATTATTTGATTCAACCACAAACCCTACCATAACAAAACCTTTTGCACTACGTCATCTATATTTACTTTATGCACAATACCCCACACAAGAGGTCGTCCGTTCAAGTCTTGTAGTACTACAAAAAGAAGATTTACAAACATAATACTATAGGTAGGCCTACAGCCCCTGAAGGAGACATACAATTATCTTGCGGGTGCAAAATGGGGAAATATTTTAAGAACAGTATCTATATTTGACAAATTGTTTTTTCCCTAACTCAAATAATGTGGGGTTTATTATTCTATACATATTTCTAATGACTCTTAGATGTTCACACTCTCTCGGGTAGTGATCAAGGCGGTGTCTTCTTTTTTTGCAGGGATATTCCCGCGCGGGCCCTAAGCCTCTGGCTGGCCCAGTAAGTGTTGCTTGTTTCTGTTTTACTTGGGCGGAGTATTAGTATTTATGACTCGTATGGTCGCTTCAGTAAGAATTTGTCCCATGTGTTTAACAACTTCTGCTCTGTTGAATCTTAGTTGAAATCTTAATGGGTTTGTAACTGCACTGTGTTAGATAATGTTCCAGTGGTCTGTCGGGCATTTCTCCACAGTGCTGACATGGCGGTGTTGATCACTCTCATCACAGATTCTGTAACTCCTCTTCTCAACTGTTGTTTCCATTCCGAATTTCCATGGATATTTGTATCCAAGACGAATTCTCGCTATTACTGATTCTCTCCCGCGGCCACCTCCTCTTCGTCCATATTGATATCGATTGCCAGCAGCAACCATGTTGTACCATCGTACAGATTCGCTGATTTGTGTTTCTATCCTCCTTTCCTCAGTTACCTTGTCACGGTGATGTTGCCTGACAATACCTCTAATTTGTAGAAGAGTCTTGAGTATGAAGTATTCAATATGGTCTCCTTCAGCAGCCAGAACATCTGCTCGTTCATTTCGACATATTCCAACATGGGAGGGGATCCACAGAAACTTGACAACTCTTCCCTCGTTGATTAGTACCCTCACAGCTCTCTTAATTTCAGAAACTATCGCAAGATTTTCTACCCGATTTTTACTTAGGCTTGTATCATGACATCATGTTGGATTTTTTTGTTGCCATTTCATTGATGATAATCCTGCGTGAGTCATCCTCCCAGGGAGATAACCTACAGTGGTCAACCCGTTCAAGTGTTACATAATTAATTTGCAGTTATTTATTTGCCCCCCACTTGTGATGGGAGTATGCCTTTGTCTTCTTTGTGAAGAAAGTGAAACAAAGCTCAATACATTTCCTTGCAAAGAGTTCAATGGACTGCTTAATTTTTCCCCAGGTTGGGGCTTGTATTAGGACATCATCTGCATACCCCACTTGTTGCGTCCCTTCCGGAAAATCAATATTTGCAGTGGCGTTCATAAGTACATTGAAAAGTATGGAGCTTAAGACTCCGCCATGGGACGGGGTGGTCCCGAGTTCCATATTCATTGTTCTCGAGACTTCTCCATTGAAGCAAACCTTGGCTGTCCTCCCTGTGAGGTAGTCTTCAACCCAATTTCAGGCAACCCATCCTCCGAATTGACAGTACGATTTAATACTAAGTGTAATAAGTACACTTTCTTACTGTAATAAGCAGTGCATAATTGCACTTATGGGGCTGTTACATAGACCCAACTCCCTCCCCCGCTTTAATTCTTCTCGTTTTCTAAGTCACTCAGAATTTTAGGATGACGTTTTCAATTTCGATTTGCGATACACAAGTTTTAAATATCAGGAATTTCTTTTTCAGGTTAATTAAACAATATAGACTTTATACAAAATTTTAAAATATCCTGAGTTACTTTACAATTTATTGATATATTTTAGTTTTATTTAATTAGTTTTATAAAACTGTAATATCAATATAGCTATAGGTTAAGTAATAATTGTAATTAAGAAGCAATAAAATTATTATCTTCAAAAACTATGACGGTTAGGTGAGGTTGTGGTTTTCTTTTCAGTTTTTCAGGTAAACTCAAATATTCACAATATATCTGACAGTACTATTTAATACTAAGTGAAAATAAGTACAATTCCTAACTGCTATGAATAGTACATAATTGCACTTATTTGTCTTCTTACATTTACCACCCCATTTTTGGAGGACGGGCTGCAATTTCATGAGTCTGCCCTTGATACCCATGCATGCAACCTCGTCCACGATCGCAATACCTTGAGCTTTGTCGAAGGCTCCTTTGATGTCAACAAATTCAGAGTACCTAGCCGTGTC
The DNA here is from genome assembly GCF_040958095.1 of Procambarus clarkii. Lineage (NCBI taxonomy): Eukaryota > Metazoa > Arthropoda > Malacostraca > Decapoda > Cambaridae > Procambarus > Procambarus clarkii. Next base: position 52,488,368 of record NC_091159.1, read on the forward strand.
ATTAGCCAAGTAATTAACTATACAAATCGCTGTGCTCCGTCCTTTAACAAATCCATTGACCCCCTCCCCTAGCCTGCTATTTTGTGCAACAGTCGGTTTAGGATGATCCTTTCAAGCATCTTGCAAGTGCATGCCATGAGACAGATGTCTGTAATTGCCAGGGTCATGGGGCTTCGGAATGGGAACAATTATTGCGTGTTTCCATTGTGTGGGCAACACTCCACTTAGGAATGACTTGTTAAACAGGTGGAGTAGTGGATTCCCAGAGATTGTCTGGGAATGGACAGGTGGAGTAATAGGGCTGGTCTGACCAGCCCCACTACCACCATCATCACCAGTGTAACCCTCCCCATCACCACCAGTCTGACCCTCCCCATCACCACCAGTCTGACCCTTCCCATCACCACCAAGTCTGACCCTCCCCATCACCACCAGTCTGACCCTATCACCACCACCAGTCTAACCCTCCCCATCACCACCAGTCTGACCCTCCCCATCACCACCAGTCTGACCCTCCCCATCACCACCACCAGTCTGACCCTCCCCATCACCACCAAGTCTGACCCTCCCCATCACCACCAGTCTGACCCTATCACCACCACCAGTCTAACCCTCCCCATCACCACCAGTCTGACCCTCCCCATCACCACCACCAGTCTTACCCTCCCCCATCACCACCAAGTCTGACCCTCCTCATCACCACCAGTGTGACTCTCCCCATCACCATCAGTCTGACCCTTCCCATCACCACCACCAGTCTGACCCTCCCCATCACCACCAGTCTGACCCTCCCCATCACCACCAGTCTGACCCTCCCCATCACCACCAGTCTGACCCTCCCCATAACCTCCAGTCTGACCCTTCCCATTACCTCCAGTCTGACCCTCCCCATCACCACCACCAGTCTGACCCTCCCCATCACCACCAGTCTGACCCTTCCCATCACCACCAGTCTGACCCCCCCATCACCACCACCAGTCTGACCCTCCCCATCACCACCAGTGTGACTCTCCCCATCACCATCAGTCTGACCCTCCCCATCACCACCACCAGTCTGACCCTCCCCATCACCACCACCAGTCTGACCCTCCATATCACCTCCAGTCTGACCCTCCCCATCACCACCACCAGTCTGACCCTCCCCATCACCACCACCAGTCTGACCCTCCCCATCACCACCACCAGTCTGACCCTCCCCATCACCACCACCAGTCTGACCCTCCTCATCACCACCACCAGTCTGACCCTCCCCATCACCACCAACAGTCTGACCCTCCCCATCACCACCACCAGTCTGACCCTCCCCATCACCACCACCACCAGTCTGACCCTCCCCATCACCACCACCAGTCTGACCCTCCCCATCACCACCACCACCAGTCTGACCCTCCCCATCACCACCAGTCTGACCGTCCCCATCACCACCAGTCTGACCATCCCCATCACCACCACCAGTCTGACCCTCCCCATCACCACCACCAGTCTGACCCTCCCCATCACCACCACCAGTCTAACCGTCCCCATCACCACCAGTCTAACCGTCCCCATCACCACCAGTCTGACCGTCCCCATCACCACCACCAGTCTGACCCTCCCCATCACCACCAGTCTGACCCTCCCCATCACCACCAGTCTGACCGTCCCCATCACCACCAGTCTGACCCTCCCCATCACCACCACCAGTCTGACCCTCCCCATCACCACCAGTCTGACCGTCCCCATCACCACCAGTCTGACCCTCCCCATCACCACCAGTCTGACCGTCCCCATCACCACCAGTCTGACCCTCCCCATCACCACCACCAGTCTGACCCTCCCCATCACCACCAGTCTGACCGTCCCCATCACCACCAGTCTGACCCTCCCCATCACCACCAGTCTGACCGTCCCCATCACCACCACCAGTCTGACCCTCCCCATCACCACCACCAGTCTGACCATCCCCATCACCACCACCAGTCTGACCCTCCCTATCACCACCACCAGTCTGACCCTCCCCATCACTACCAACAGTCTGACCCTCCCCATCACCACCACCAGTCTGACCATCCCCATCACCACCACCAGTCTGACCCTCCCCATCACCACCACCACCAGTCTGACCCTCCCCATCACCACCAGTCTGACCGTCCCCATCACCACCACAAGTCTGACCCTCAGCATCACCACCAGTCTGACCCTCCCCATCACCACCAACAGTCTGACCCTCCCCATCACCACCAGTCTGACCCTCCCCATCACCACCAACAGTCTGACCCTCCCCATCACCACCACCAGTCTGACCCTCCCCATCACCACCACCAGTCTGACCATCCCCATCACCACCACCAGTCTGACCCTCCCCATCACCACCAATTTGACCCTCCCCATCACCACCACCAGTCTGACCATCCCCATCACCACCACCAGTCTGACCCTCCCCATCACCACCAATTTGACCCTCCCCATCACCACCACCAGTCTGACCCTCCCCATCACCACCACCAGTCTGACCCTCCCCATCACCACCACCAGTCTGACCATCCCCATCACCACCACCTGTCTGACCGTCCCCATCACCACCACCAGTCTGACCCTCCCCATCACCACCAGTTTGACCCTCCCCATCACCACCACCAGTATGACCATCCCCATCACCACCACCAGTCTGACCGTCCCCATCACCACCACCAGTCTGACCATCCCCATCACCACCACCTGTCTGACCCTCCCCATCACCACCACCAGTCTGACCCTCCCCATCACCACCACCAGTCTGACCCTCCCCATCACCACCAGTTTGACCCTCCCCCATCACCACCACCAGTCTGACCCTCCCCGTCACTATCACCAGTCTGACCCTCCCCATCACCACCACCAGTCTGACCCTCCCCATCACCACCACCAGTCTGACCCTCCCCATCACCACCACCAGTCAGACCCTCCCCATCACCACCAGTTTGACCCTCCCCATCACCACTACCAGTTTGACTCTCCCCATCACCACCACCAGTCTGACTCTATCCATCACCACCACCAGTCTGACCCTCCCCATCACCACCAGTTTGACCCTCCCCATCACCACCACCAGTTTGACCTTCCCCATCACCACCACCAGTTTGACCCTCCCCATCACCACCACCAGTTTGACCCTCCCCATCATCACCACCAGTTTGACCCTCCCCCATCACCACCACCAGTCTGACCCTCCCCATCACCATCACCAGTCTGACCCTCCCCATCACCACCACCAGTCTGACCCTCCCCATCACCACCACCAGTCTGACCCTCCCCATCACCATCACCAGTCTGACCCTCCCCCATTACCACCACCAGTCTGACCCTCCCCATCACCATCACCAGTCTGACCCTCCCCTTCACCACCACCAGTCTGACCCTCCCTATCACTACCACCAGTCTGACCCTCCCCATCACCACCACCAGTCTGACCCTCCCCATCACCACCAGTTTGACCCTCCCCATCACCACCACCAGTTTGACCCTCCCCCATCACCACCACCAGTCTGACCCTCCCCATCACCATCACCAGTCTGACCCTCCCCATCACCACCACCAGTCTGACCCTCCCCATCACCACCAGTTTGACCCTCCCCATCACCACCACCAGTTTGACCCTCCCCATCACCACCACCAGTCTGACCCTCCCCATCACCACCACCAGTCTGACCCTCCCCATCACCACCACCAGTCTGACCCTCCCCATCACCACCACCAGTCTGACCCTCCCCATCACCACCACCAGTCTGACCCTCCCCATCACCACCACCAGTCTGACCCTCCCCATCACCACCACCAGTCTGACCATCCCCATCACCACCACCAGTCTGACCCTCCCCATCACCACCAGTTTGACCCTCCCCCATCACACACAACTCCACCACTGGCAGAGGGATGTGGTACTTGAATGTTGTATTTTCTTTCCTTGTTTCTATTTTTAGCGTCGTTTTCCTGCCCAAAATCATTTTTGATTCCTATTCTATTTTAACCATATTCCAGTTCCCTTCTTATACATCCGCTTGTTTCATGAACAAATATTAATACAGCAACAACATTAAAACAAAAGTTTATACCTAAGATGTTTTAACAATTGTTTAAACTTTCCTTCTTCGTTATAACAAGCATAAAAAAAAACATTATTTAAGTATACGTTCGTTCTCGGTGTACTTATATAAATGGAACTCCAAGTGAACATGTGATCATTTTGCTGGCGCCTCCACGATGGTCAGTACCTCCCGCACTCTCCGCGGTAGACATTCTATATTTTGTGTGTGTGTACGTATGTGAGTATCTAAACTATAAGAGAGAACGTCTGTCTGTTGTCTGTTCAGAGTTGGTTGGAGGCCATACGCTAGGGACTAGGTTCACCCAGATTGGCAGATATACTAGTCTGGGGTACGGGATGAACATAGGTGTAAGCTGACTTCCAGCAGGTAACACAACCCATCTGCAAGCAGCTAGCACTAACCGGACTACCATCCGCTAAAACTACCAGGACCTAACACTACCAGCAGTTAACTACCACCAGTGAACGTTACCAGAAGCTAACACTACCAGCACCTAACACTACCAGCACCTAACTACCAGCAGCTAGCACTACCACAACTACAAGCAGTTAACACTACCACAACTACCAACAACTAGAAATAATAACAAACATTCATCAATGACCGTGGACCATAACTGCCTCTTCACTTCCAGAAAGCACCAACGGGACTCCTGGTTCTCACCCTCTTGTGCTCAGCCGCAGCCCAAGACCCAGAGAACAAAGGTCAGTGTAGCTCCCTGGACGGACCTTTCTAAGAATTCTTATTTTGGTGTTCTTAGCATTAACAATTAAAATAATAACGTGTTTCGCCCACAAGTGACGCATTCAACCAGACGTCCTAAAACGGTCCTATAAACAATAATTATGCCCTCTCATGTAGCATGAAGGTGTTTATTTGCATTGACACAAAATGTTAATGACCTTATCATGGTGATTTTAATGTGAGTCTCCTTGAACACAAACACACACACTTCCTCTCCCTGTAAGAGTTAATGTAAGAATGGTTTCAATTTCAGATGAACAGGATCCCAAATTCTTCATAAAGTCCTATTCCACGACTACCTGGACCTTCTTGTCTTCGTTCACCTCGACAGTTCCTTACACTTGTTACAGAAGTAAGTCACCATAACCCTCACTGGTTACAATAACTATAATTGGTGTGTTTACAAGATCTCTTGTAAAATCTCTTCTTAACAAGTCTGTGTGGGTCAAACTAATTAACTACCTACACAAGAGAATCAAACACTATGAATAAAGAATGAGAATCGGTCAGATTATTATTATTATCTATTTGTTTTGCTCATTACTAATTACTTTAACGGTTTCAAATTAGAATTATTCTTTCATGTACATTTATCTGAGCATTTATTATAAGCTATTAACGAATATTATTGTGCGTTATTTTTCAATCATTGCAACATTTTTTTAATTTTTGAAGAAAATTTGTTTGGTTGCCATGTTACAAAAACGTGTTCCATAGTTTTGACTCTTACAAAGTAACGAGATCGTCGAAATTGCTCTCTTCATTCATAGGAAGCAGCTATCCGCTTGTTACAAGATATAAGATATAACGTCTCTTGTCAGTCAGTTATTCCTACGGGAGAGACTTGTAAAGAAGCTTACTTCTTGGTATACATCTTTGATTGAATGAACTTTGTTGATTTTAATTTTGTGAACTTTGTTGAATACACACAGACAAGTCACAGCTCTTCTGTGTTGGAGAGTCTAGATGTACAGTGCTTGTGTTGGGGAGTCTGGAAGTACAGTGCTTATGTTGGGGAGTCTGGATGTACAGTGCTTGTGTTGGGGAGTCTGGAAGTACAGTGCTTATGTTGGGGAGTCTGGAAGTACAGTGCTTATGTTGGGGAGTCTGGAAGTACAGTGCTTGTGTTGGGGAGTCTGGAAGTACAGTGCTTATGATGGGGAGTCTGGAAGTGCAGTGCTTATGATGGGGAGTCTGGAAGTACAGTGCTTATGATGAGGAGTCTGGAAGTACAGTGCTTATGATGGGGAGTCTGGAAGTACAGTGCTTATGATGAGGAGTCTGGAAGTACAGTGCTTATGATGGGGAGTCTGGAAGTACAGTGCTTATGATGGGGAGTCTGGAAGTACAGTGCTTATGATGGGGAGTCTGGAAGTAGTATTTTTGAGATATATGTAGCTTTATTCCAGTTAAATAATGGACAAAGACTGCAAGGAAAACAAATATGACTTTGTGTTTTATTGGTCGCTTTTAGAATTTCGATCGGAAAAGGTCATGCTAACTCCCTACAATTCACTGCGTCGTCCAATTATTGAGTGTTCCATAGTTTCGGTCATCGTGCTTGAGAAAAAATGTTTAGAAATTGCAGCCATTTTAGCGCCGAGCAATGAAGATGGTGACAAGGCAGAAATACACAATTCAAAGCCATCTAAAATAACCAAGTTCATACGGTCTCGAAAAAGGCAAATTACGAAGTGTTTCAAACCGTCAAAGCACATAACAGTATTAATTTTGACAAATATTTTGAATGCCCCACAACACAGAGCAATAGTTGTTAAAGTACAGTAACACGATCACACGCTACTGAGACTGAAGACGTCTTTCATCGAGTGCTAAATACATCCAAAAGTTAACTTGGATCTAATAGTCTGTTGCTATTTGTAATCCTCTTAAATCTTTTGTAATCCTTTGTATGTGATAATACTTCCTTCTCGCGCAGCCTACCAGACATCGGCCTGCCAGGGTCGTCGGTTGCGCAGGACCAGAATGGCAGACATGACGGGAGACTTCAAGAGTTTCGACCTCGCTGGTAGTCTTGACGACTCGGCCGCTCAAGAGAGCGAGTCTGAGAAAGAGAAGTTCTTCTTCACTCTGTGGAGGACCGCCAGCACCACCGTCACCGTCACCACCTACTCCACCAACCGCTCCGTCACCGTCTCCATTTCCGTTGCCTGCACCTATCCTGGATATGTTAGCAATATATGCTAACATTGCCTGCACCTATCCTGGGTTTGTTAGCAATAGTTGCTAACATTGTCTGCACTTACCGTGGACGTATTAATAATAGCTGTTAGAGTGGACGACGTCATCCACCGATTGAGTTCAACCTTACAGACTTAATTAATAACGATGACTTTTTCCTTTCATCTTTATCACTATCTTCTTGCTGACGAGTGAACTATCTACATTATAGCTCGACATTGTAAACATTGTAAATACATAAATGACCCCTAATAAATAGATGCACCAGCCTCCTCTCGTATAATATTGTGTATCCTTTGGTAGTTTACTGGTCTACATTTACGAAACGTTCCTAACCTTACCTAACCAATCCTTACCTAACCTATCCTTACCTAACCAATCCTTACCTAATCAATCCTTACCTAACCAATCCTTACCTAACCTATCTCAACCTTACATATCTGTATCATTAATTCATTTTCTTAATATAATATATTATTAATATTGTTATGAATAAACCAATTTGGAAAGAAATATTTAGAAATCACGAAAATTCCCGTGCCTATTAAACAAATCGGGTTTTGCTTACTAGGCCAAGTACCGCAGTTCTGTTATTAGGTATGACATATAAATATGCCCGGGCCTCTGCCTGTCTGTTCTTCTTGTTCTGCTTCTGTCTCTCTCTCTACCCCTCCTTTCCATTCACTTTCTCCTTCCCTTAAAGTCTCAAATTCTCTCTGCCACCTTCCCTCCCTCTCGCGTTCTCTTTCTGTATATTGTTGTGGGGGAGAGAAGAGGAACTATCTATTGCTGAGAGGGATGCAGATGATACACTGTCACTGCTTTCTACAGTGCCCCCACTTCCTTGCTATTAAGGGGCTCAACACTGCGAGGATATCTTTTTCTCTTTTCCCTGTACTCCTCTACCCTCGTATCAAAGTCAGCACTCAACCTCTATGCACACAAGTCAAGCACAGGGGCCTCAACAGCTCCAATGAAAATTTGCTAGGTTAGCATTCAGTCCCTGGAGGGCAGGATGTAGAACGTGAGGTGTTAAGATGATTATATGTAGCGATCCCGGCCACCTGGTCACTTTCACGAACAAAGATCACATTCACTCCAAAATTCTACCACTTACGTGCTATTCATGCCCCTGCCGCCACTTTAGTGGCTTAATCTTCATCGATCAATCAACCTGGTGACGCAGTTACCTTATGTGAGAAAATCCTAGCAGGCATTTATATATTTTTATTACATTTTTTGTTAACTTCAATATTGTATTATTATGGTGCTAAGTGGACTGTATGTTTTGATTCAGCCTGCCAGAATCTAATCTGCACATAGTTGGAGGGACAATTGTAAATTATACCACCTATGAGTGGATATATGATAAGCTACAATTGTTTCCCTTTGCAAAATATAAATTATACCACATATGGTGGCCTAATCTACAGTATTTTTGTTAGTACTACTCAATCTTATGATTACATTAGTATACAATTTAGAATGCCTCAGCTGTGTGGTAAAGATGGCCTGATTATACTGTGTGTTTCTCTCAACATCTGTTAAGGGGTGGCACATGTAGTCCAGGGCCTTGTAAATGGCGGCCTGGCGTCGGTGGCGTCTGTGTACAGGTAGGGTAACAAGAAACTACACTATTTGTGTGGGCCAGCTCAGCTTGCAGTAACTCCAAATCACATATTTACCTGCCGAATGAATGACATTAATCATTGTTCCATAAACATATAAAGTACAGGTGTGACATGAATATTGTGTGTGTGTAGTGGTGAGTAAACACTTTGTTGAGCTTTAAGCTGCACAGTATAACTGCGTACCTATCTATCTAAACAGTAAATGGCCAAAAACATATTATAGATACTTGGTAAGATGGATATTCAAGCACTCCTGTTGTTGTAGATTTCTGTGGCAATGTACTAGGAAAGCGTAAGTTGTCTATCGTGTGTGATGCATATCGCAAATTCTCCAGGAGCCCTCTCTTTCGTGTGTTTGTTTACAAGTTCTGGTGCATGACTGGCTGCCTCCTTGCTATGGGGAGGCGTTCCAGTAATATTTCCTCAATATTCTGTGTTTATTTTACAGTAACGAGGGAGCTAAGCTAAATTTTTACTGCGAATTATATTTATTCAGTACGAGTGAATACTATTTTATTATGTTTAAACACTAGACTGTGGTTTAAAAGAATAATTAGAGTCTTATATTTACATGCTGCGAAAATACCTCTGTTGTGATGACACCATGGAACCACCCATTCTCTAAATTCTTATTGGGTATGTTATTATTCAAATTGTACGACGGTTGAGATGTAACCAATCACAATCTAGTAAGCCTCTGGCGTCATTCTCCACAGAGCTGGTACCAGCCGTTCTGTGACCAGTCAGTATTCTCACAGACCCAGAGTAAGTTGGACTTCGGCTGGTCAGTTATATACTTTGTTACCTTACTCAATAAACTACTTAAGTGATCTACGGTGTATTATCTACAAGCCAACAACAACCATATATCAAAGAAGGTAACAAATAGGTAACTGTAGCATGTTAACGTGTGTGTCGGATTTCCAACACCTTAATAATAATCAGGTTAATTAGCTACACGTCCAATGCCAAAGGAAAAACTTCTCCATCACTCGCAATGTGGTACAGAGTGCAGTCACTCCTCCAAGGAATGAGACTGCGGTCCGAAATCTCTAAATCTGTTTCTATGTTCTCAGTGATCAATATATTATTGTTTAGGCTTTCATATATATCAACGTAGTACAGATTGAAATAGAGGCATAACGGAAACACAATCTTTATATTTAACAATACCATTTACTAAAAATAACATTTACGTATTTCAAGTAGTAGCTTACCTCATTCAATTTCAAAATAAACAGCCACTCGACCTTCAGTAAATCAATGCTGCTTTACTCGATTAAACTAGACAATTATAATGTTACTTTGACATACTAATCTCATTCACAACTGCACAAGAGGCTTCGCATTTTACATTTTATCTTTATCTGAATTAGAATTACATAACATGCCATAATAATCATTTAACAGCACTAGACTTCTCTTCATCAATTAAGTTATACCTTACTGTTTCTTCACAGTGCAATGCAATCATAAATAAACTTATTCTTAAATGTGTGTGTGTGTGTGTATATATATATATATATATATATATATATATATATATATATATATATATATATATATATAATGCCCCGGAAAACATTCAAGCGTGGCGTAATGTCCTTCTGTTTGGCAATGTATGCCTTACCGTCCCTCCAATGAGGGACAAATCACTAGCTTCCTCGGTCCTGAGGGCGATAAATGAATACCCAAGGGAGGACAACCTAGTTCGCCTGCCCCTCCGAGCAAAACACACCCACCGCAGAAATGGTAACAACAACATACCGGAAACGTACAAAATTAGAGCACAAATTACCAATAAAATTGAAGAGGGAAATACCGCAAGTACTATTATAGTCCTCACCAGTGACGAGAAAATTGCTCCTCGAAACTCAGCCACAGCACGGGCCCTGCAAAGCAAGCACCCACCCACCCAAGAGGGGGAGCCGGTCGGCCGAGCGGACAGCACGCTGGGCTTGTGGTCCTGGGTTCGATCCCAGGCGCCGTCGAGAAACAATGGGCAGAGTTTCTTTCACCCTATGCCCCTGTTACCTAGCAGTAAAATAGGTACCTGGGTGTTAGTCAGCTGTCACGGACTGCTTCCTGGGGGTGGAGGCCTGGTCGAGGACCGGGCCGCGGGGACACTAAAAAGCCCCGAAATCATCTCAAGATAACCACCCAGAGCCCCTCAAGGCGACAACATCGTTCCGCCATCAGCCGACACCATTTCAGACCCATTAACCGTTGGTGAATCTGAGGTCTACAAAGCAGCCCTTTCTTTTCCACCTGGGTCAGCAAACAGCTTTACAGGGTTAAAACCTCAACACATCAAGCAAATGTTAAATCCTGCGGTTGGTGATGCTGCACAAGATCTTATGGAACTCACAAGGTTCGTCAACATGTGCCTGGCTGATGACCTGAGGTCATCAGGCCCCTCTTTTTTGGTGTCTCCCTCTGTGCTCTCAAAAAGAAGGACGAACGAATCAGGCCAATCGCTGTTGGCAACACTCTCCGACGCCTGATTGCCAAGGCTGCTACGAGGGTTGTCAGCCAGCAAGCGGCAGAATTGCTGAAACCAATCCAGCTAGGATTTGGAATCCCCCAAGGCTGTGAAGCGGCTGCCCATGCAGCACGAGCATACATCACCAACATTTCTGATGAAAAGGCCCTGCTCAAACTGGACTTTAAGAATGTCTTCAACAGGGTCAGACGAGATGCAGTACTTTGTGCCGTACATTGCCATTTCCGGCCCCTCTACCCGTTCATACTATCGTGCTACAGTGGTGAGTCAAAACTGCTCTTTGGTGAACATGAAATCAGATCATGTGAAGGTGTTCAGCAAGGTGATCCTCTTGCTCCCCTTCTTTTCTGCTTAGTCTTAAAAGAAATCACCGAAAGCTTGTCCAGCGAGTTCAACATCTGATTTTTGGATGATGGCACTATAGCTGGCACCGTAGACCACCTCTTGGCAGATATCAGGAAAATAAGGGAGCAAGAAGTAAACCTGGGTTTCGTCCTGAATCCTTCCAAGTGTGAAGTAGTCTCCTCCAACCCAGACATCGTAGCTAGAATAAAGTCTGCCTTGCCTGGAGCCCATGTCATTAGGGCCGAGAACAGCACCCTCCTTGGAGCCCCCCTTGGGTCTAACGCCATTGAGGAGATCCTTGACATGAAAATCGCAGACCTTAGGAGGATGGAAGACAGAATAGGTGACATCGATGCCTACAATGCTTTTTATCTCCTCACCAAATGCCTATCCCTTCCGAAGCTAATCTACTTTCTGAGGTGCGCCCCATCTTACGACAACCGAAAGCTTGAAGAGTATGACCTCTTACTGAAGACCATGCTGGAAAAAGTTGTTAACCTCTCCCTCAACGAATGCCAGTGGAAACAAGCCACTCTTCCTGTAAGGCTCGGTGGCTTGGGTGTCCGCACCGCCACCCAAATTGTTGTCCCAGCCTTCCTGTCTTCCTCATCAGCATCAGATGACCTGGTTAAGGAAATTCTACCTGACACCCTAAGTAATGTAGCGGGGATACAGGACCCCCACTACACGGAATGCGACACGAAATGGGGTGCCATGGCAGACCCAGCACTCAGACCAGCCATGCCGAAAGCCAAGAAACAATCCAGTTGCGACATCCCCATTGTAGACAAAGAAGCCACAGTTTTGCTGGAGGCAGCAACAATCCCCAGTGATCGTGCACGCCTCACAGCTGTGCAGGCTCCCCATGCAGGGGACTTCCTTTTGGCAGTCCCCATGTCTGCGACAGGCACACGCCTTGATCCGCAGGAGCTCCGTATTGCAGTCGCTCTCCGCCTTGCTGCCCCTATCCACACTGTTCATAGGTGTATTTGCGGCGAGGCAGATGCTGACGAATATGGATTGCATGGCCTGCACTGTGGAAAATCGGGTGATTGGCACACTAGACACGACGAAGTCAATGACATCATTAAAAGAAGCCTTGCCTCTGCTCAGTGTCCAGCGGAGAGAGAGCCCCGCAACCTACTGAACCGTGATTGTTAGCTTTGCCGGCCGACCAGACGGAATCACACTGCATCCGTGCAAGGGTGGCAGACAGTTGGTATGGGACTATACTTGCGTATCCACCCTGGCAACCACATCCATCAACCTCTTTGCCGGCACAGCAGGAGCCGCGGCGACACACAGAGAAAGACAATAGTCAGTCAAGTACAGGCAATTAGATCATCGGTAAAACTTCGTTCCAATAGGGTCTGAGGCCCTAGGCCCATGGTGTGAGAGTGCAAGAAGGTTTCTTAAGGATCTTGGTTCCAAGCTCCTTGACACCACAAGAAACCCTAGAGCGGCAAGTTTTCTCTCTCAGCGCCTCAGTGTCGCGATCCAGAGGGGGAATGCCCGCTGTATCCTCGGTTCCTGCCCGGCGTCGGAGGAGTTCGAGTAAATCTACAGCCTCTAGGAAGCGAAATTTTCTTGTGTCCTCTTAATGTTCATTTTTTGTATAAAATCAGATATGTAACTGTGTAACGTTGCATAATAAAGTGTACACCATAATAAATAAAAAAAGGGGGGTGGTAGGAGAAGCGAACACTCTTTCGTATTCAGAGTTAAATGAGAAGTTTTTCCCTGAATGCTCTGTGTTCCCTTCTCTGAGGCTGTGGGTCCCTATAATTGCACCAGAGGTGGTACCCCCCTGTATGTATATATATATATATATATATATATGTCGTACCTAGTAGCCAGAACGCACTTCTCAGCCTACTATGCAAGGCCCGATTTGCCTAATAAGCCAAGTTTTCATGAAATATTTGTTTTTCGGCAACCTAACCTACCTAACCTAACCTAACTTTTTAGGCTACCAAACCTAACCTAACCAATAAAGATAGGTTAGGTTAGGTTAGGTAGGGTTGGTTAGGTTCGGTCATATATCTACGTTAATTTTAACTCCAATCAAAATTTTTTTACCTCATACAAAATGAAATGGGTAGCTTTATCATATCATAAGAAAAAAATTAAAGAAAATATATTAATTCAGGAAAACTTGGCTTATTAGGCAAATCAGGCCTTGCATAGTAGGCCGAAAAGTGCGTTCTGGCTACTAGGTACGACATATATATACATATATATATATATATATATATATATATATATATATATATATATATATATATATATATATATATATATATATATATATGTGTGTGTGTGTGTGTGTGTATATATATATATATATGTATGTATATATATATATATATATATATATATATATATATATATATATGTATATATATATATATATATATATATATATATATATATATATATATATATATATATATATATAAACCATAAACACCCAGAATGTGTAGGAAGCTATTTGGGGTATTAAAATCATACTATCCGCTATCTAAATTAACATAAGAAATAAATTACTAAATAAATATATAAATCTCACAAGTCAGTTTTCCCCACAACAGTTTCAGTCATGATTCAGAATCTAAGGTCAAAAGTTAAATTATAAAGCACATTACAACTTCGTAATTTATGGTTTGGTTCATGGAACAAATTACTGAGCAACAAATTAGACGCGGGATTACTGGATGATTTCAAGCGTAGGTTTGACATATATAACCGAGTGTGGGTAGGTATAAATAGGAGCAGCCTGACATGGGAATCTCCTATTGAATACTGGAGTGAACTGAACAAATCCACAGGCGACAGGAGGGTAGAAATAGCCTAAGCTACTCTATCCCTTTGAGATGTATTTCTTTCTTATCTCAATAAACATACTTGAACTTAAATTCACAGGAGCCTTGATGATGGTTCGAACCTATGCGATAAGTGTTCCCAGACACGCTCTAGTCAACTGTACCACGACATTGTAAGAGAATTACAACCTGGAGTGCTACTTCCCCCGCGAGGATGCTTTTATGACCAAGTAAAAAGTGACCGACAGACGATTCTCGTTCTCATGTCATTTGTTCGTGCCTCGCTTACGAAACCTCCCGGGGAACCGTGCCTGTGGGGTTATCTTGAGATGATTTCGGGGCTTTAGTGTCTCCGCGGCCCGATCCTCGACCAGGCCTCCACCCTCAGGAAGCAGCCCGTGACAGCTGACTAACACCCAGGTACCTATTTTACTGCTAGGTAACATAGGCATAGTGTGAAAGAAACTCTGCCCATTGTTTCTCAACGGTGCCCGGGATCGAACCCGGGACCACAGGATCACAAGTCCAGCGTGCTGTCCGCTCGGCCGACCGGCTCCTCCAACCACCAACTGTTTATGAGAATCATGTACCGAGACAAGTCTAATATTATTGTTTTTTTTTAATTAATGCTGTTTTAGCATACATTACTCCATAAAGTTTGTTACTTATGTGTTGATATGTTAGACTATAAGATTTCTGCTTGAAGGTCGATGAGGGGGATGATAAACTTCATATCAGTCATAATATATATAATTTAACAGTAGGGGTCAATTATGTATATACATTATATTACAGCTTCGTTATCCAAGAATGCTAACTCTTGCTTATCCCATTTTAATCCGATGGTTTTCATCAAGAAATTATAAGCGATGATACTACAAGGCGATCAAATGGAGTACAGCATCTCAGTTCCGTTAATATGCAACACTCAGCCAGTCAATATTCCCCAGCTATGGTAAGATATTTTCAATAATTATAAATAGAATAACAAGCATCACACATTCGAATGCATCTGAGTAATTATTGCAGATATTTTCCTAATGGTAAACACTGAAGTTGGGATGAGCAAGAGGTGAACAATGTCTTCGTCGAGGAATGTATTAACAATTATTATATACTATTCCGGGGTAGGTGCAGGCAATGGAGGCGGAGATGGTGACGGAGCGGTTGGTGGAGTAGGTGGTGACTGTGGCGGTGGTGCTGGCGGTCCTCCACACCGTGAAGAAGAACTTCTCCCGTTCGTCAAAATCACCCAACACACTGCTGTCGAGTTCCTTAAGGTCGTCTTGAGAGGACAAGTACAGCTTTGCGTTTTTCATGCGATGAAGTCTGCGGCCAGAACACGCGGCTAGTCCAGCCCCGGCTGCGGTAATCACAAGAATAATTAAACAAAGTTGCAGCAACAGAGTAGCTAGCCGATAAGATGTTTAAACATTATTAACTGTATGTATTTCCATGCTGGGGGTAAATATAGTGATGGAGGGGATGGAGATGTAGGAATACAGGGTTTTTCATCTCGTGAGGGATTATAGGTGGCCAGCTAGTGTTGTACACGTGTTGGAATACATGTGAAGCAGGTGTGCTGCAGACTTACTGGTATAACAGGTGTAAGGGACGGTGGAGGTGAAGGAGGAGAGGAAGGTCCAGGTGGTAGTGGAGTAGGACTTCACGAAGAACTTGGCGTCACCGGAACCTCCATCATCTGCAAAGAGCAACAGGGAAGAGTCAACATGCTGATCAATCCCACCAGTAATCTCGGTAGACTACCACTCGGTAAACTGATAGACATTGACACAGCTAAAATACAAACAGACTACAAGTATCTAGCAGTTCAACTTATGGGGATCTAGATCACACGGCGCATAAAGTATGTGGACGAAGACACGGACACACAAACATTTTATTTTTTGTGCTAAAATTTAGCCATTTTGAGACTATTTGCGTAAATTTGCGTTGCATGAAATGGCAAACATTTGATTGTAAATTATAAAATATAGTTTATTTGGTAAGACTTTCTAGATTATGGAAAACACCGAGTGGTCCACAGAACATGCTCCCTGGTACACGCC
Organism: Procambarus clarkii; assembly: GCF_040958095.1. Lineage (NCBI taxonomy): Eukaryota > Metazoa > Arthropoda > Malacostraca > Decapoda > Cambaridae > Procambarus > Procambarus clarkii. The sequence continues at coordinate 52,504,748 of NC_091159.1, forward strand.
ACCTTCCCAGGTGACGATCTATCCTTCCCAAGAGACGACCTGCTCCCCCACACGACGACAACCATCATCTACACGAAGACCATCTCCCTTAGAATAACTTCCCAGTGAAGACCCATTCTCAATGCAACGACATTGGGAGTGGGTCTTCATTTGAATACTCCGCCGGTGGTGGTCATCGTATTGGGAAGAAGGCCATCTTCCCAAATGAGGATTTTCTCACCAGGTGACAATCCTCCTCAGGTAAGGACTTTCCCCAACTGACAAGTGGGAATATTCTTATATATTTATCGAGTTTTCACACAATAATTTTACTTGTGGAGGTGTCACTACCTTTTTCGTTGTTCTCTTCTGCCGCTGTAGAGGTCAGGAAGAGGAGGACCCCTACTGCTGCTGCTGCTGCTGTTCTCTGAAACGAATTTCCTTTGTTATTAGTATTTCAAGCTGCTGCATATGGTAGCAGATTAGGAGTTTGTCTGCTAGTAATCAAAAGATCGAGAAATTCTGTAGGAGCCATGTGGAGGATTCAAACCTACACACCGGGTACTCCCAAGTATATGCCTTAGACCACTTAACACCGACAGGCTCAAATGCTAACAATCAGAAGATTGTTAGCTGCTGGTAATGTGTCGGAAAATCCGACACCATTTAATAATCATACAGATAATAGCTGTGTTGTATAAACAAGTTACCCATAGAAAACGTAACTTGTAGTGGAATTACCATCTAAAGAAAACGGGATATCATCACCACATACTATTATAAATCACCACCTATTATGGTGGGAATTATTCTTAAATACATTAGTCTTTGGACTTTACCATCACAAAAACATCTCATATAAATTAACTTAATTATCAATATTAAAGTAGAGTAAATGTGACCCTTCTATCACTTTCTGAAATGTGGACAATGTAAGCCAGGCGTCAGAGTGAGGAGGAGGGCAGCCATTGTTTATATTGAGACCAGAGGCTCACACGGGAGCAAATTCGGCTCCTGTTAAATTTACTTGGACGAAGTGTTATGGAAACCAAAGGTACACCATTATCACACGCTGTCTACAAATTCAAGTTAAGTGTCTATCCGAAACCCGTTTATCATTCATTTATGGCCATTAATGTCAGGATATAGGGTGATCCAGTTAGATCACGAAATCGCCTCAAACTAAAGGTAATTAAGCCAGGTCTTCATGTTCCATGTACAGTTTTCTCTGATATAGCTTGTCATATATAGGATTCTGGCTTCACAGCTAGCGCACTTTTGACAGGTCAAGACGAGGAAGGAAGATTTGTGCACCAGTTACTGGGTGATATGGAAGCTACCTCAAAGAGGATAATTTGGTGTCTACACCCTAGTTATACCTGGTGGACTAGTCTGCTGTACTATAAGATAAGGAACCTCTTCAATGTTTAATAATGTGTAGTTAATACTGTAGTTTGATTGGCTGCATATATATTCAATTAATAAACCCCCCTAATGTGTAGAGGATCGATTTGTGAGATTTTGAGATTATTGCAGAAATACAGTCCACTTATCATTATACAAATTGCTATCGAAGTATATAAATTAACGTAAATATAAATTCATATAAATTAAATAAATATAAATCTCACAGGTCGGTTCCCACATAATGGTCATAAGTGCTCTCGCAGTACCAGTAGAGCCTTCCTTGCATACACAGACTAGAGCTAACAGATCAATAAAATCTCTTTATCTAAACATAATGAAAGATTGACATATCTTAGTGACTAAGATATATGATAAGACTTAGTAGGGAAAATGTTGCCTGGGGAAGATATACAAACTGGCGTATTCCTATACACGTCACTAATACAAAATCTTAATTAGTGCATAAATCTCAACACCTAAAAATTAACCTATCAAAAGTAAAGACGGAAAATGAAAGAGGTGACAACGCTTTCTGCAGTTCATTGTTATTATCTCAAAGCAATCACGATAAAAATTAAAAACAGCATATATTATCAATGCAGCAGGTTAATCACTCAATAAATATATAATTATGACGAGCTCAACTATAGGAACTTAGCCTTGATGAGGCGTTAACACAAATAAATGGCTACAATGACAACAGTGTTTAATATTTACGCAACGATTTTATCACTCTAATCCTCTACCGAAACTAAATATTTAAATCATCAACAAATATCCTAGTCTTACGTGAATAGTTATGCAATACAATGTTCTTACATATATAACACTTTATTAAATACTTACTCGTAATCATTAAGCAAATAATCGTAAACAGCCTTATCCTGAAATGTGAGATGTGACAACTGATTACGTCGCTTTTCGCTCGTATGCGCGCACAGGCTAAAATAGGACGTCCTAACCTACCAGAGGACCCTTAACATGCTATTTTGGAAAATAAAAATAAAATTTTTTGTTTTTAATTATTTTTCATCTTCAAATTACGGCCTTTTTTGACCGTAGGGCATTCGAGCGAAAAGTGACATAATTTGTAAGAGGACGGGTTGGGCCGATTGACTCTTGCTGATGGGCAACGTCGGCTAATATACCGTTTACTACTTCACTTGCTATATTCGCTATCTAGACTATTAGTGTTTATGTTGTTGTTATGATAATTTTGGCGTTGTACGCGTATACCCAACATGTATGGCCTTGCAATGTTCAATATTGTCAGTCCTCTAACCATTTGCCGAATTCATGTATATAGTTTAGAAAGGCCTCAATATAATTTCACTTACCACTTTTCCATAGATTTATAAGTCATCTGCAAATTTGGTGAAGTTTGTGATTTTCTCAAATATGTTGTTGATGCGTATTACAAAAAAAAGTTATAAAATTAAATATTTGGGGAATCCATGGAAGGGGGGTAGAAATAGCCTAAGCTACTCAATCCCTATGAGACGTATTTTTTTCTTGTCTCAATAAACATACTTGAACTTGAACTTGGAGAATCCACTCATAATATTTGGCTTGTCAGATTATTTCCACCTATATAACACGACTGGTACTGTTAGGTAGCAGAATAGTGTTGGTGTGGTTTAGTGTTGGCCTTAAGACCACCGTAGTAGATTAATAGTCAACTAGCAAGTATACTTTTCCCTTGAATATAGTCCAGGATGAAAATAAACCTTCAGTGTAATTTCACCGAAAAGATGGAATGAGTTGGTGTGAGCTTGAAACCTATCAACCACTGAAGGGATGAGTATTTTTTACAACTTAACTAATATAAGAACTACAGCAAACTCAATGAATTTCCACTATAAGAAATTGTTTTTGAAATTTAAACCCTCGATTTCTTTATATATATATATATATATATATATATATATATATATATATATATATATATATTGCAGTTGTTTTAGATTCAGCTACTCGGAATGAAAGGTCAAAGAAATTTCACTGAAATATACATTTTACTGATGTTCCCCCGACTAACTGCTGGATGCCTATGTTCTCGAGAGATATGAAATGTGTCTCAGAATAAAAACATAACCAATTTGGTCACTATAGATATATAAATCGCAATACCTTTTTTATTTATTAATTCTTCTACACAGGTGGGTAAAGGAACAGACGACTGCTGACTCCTGTTAGCAGGATGAGAGCTTTCCCTTCCCATAGCTCCTTTAAGCCTTACCTATAAGATTTCCTGGAACTGTGATTCCCAGTGTTGAGATATCATGCAAAGTATAATATAAATACATTATTTAAAAACTATTGAAGAAAAACAGTTCTGTTGCCATCTATAGTAATATTTCACATAAAGTGTATTCGGATATTGTGACGCTCGATATTAAACAGCAGCCACTGGATTCTGATTCAATATAGTCCGCATATCACAAGGATATATAACCCGAGAGGAAAACCCATCTCCTAGGCGTAAATACACCGAGAGGTGTACATTTTACATTGTTCCTGTACACTTTGTACATGTATAAAAGAAAATGTACATATATGCTCGTTAGCGTTGTGAATGTTTGGCCACGTCTGTGGTAGAAAATAATAAATTAAATAAAAATATCGAGTGGTGTACCCATCGTGTTTGTATATGGCACCGAAACGGAGGGAGTACCCAGCTTCTAGGTGTATATTCACTGAGATGTATATCCATCTTTGTGTTTATACACCGAGAGATATACCCATCTTGGTATATATACAACGAGAGGTATACTCATCTTGGTGTATTTACACCGAGACCTATAGCCATCTTCTCGCTATATAACCCGAGAGATATACCCATCTTCTCGGAGTATATACAATGAGAGGTTACTTTTGTTCTGCATAAGATTCAGAACAAAATATACTTGCTGGGAAGCTAGTGTCACGGAATCTTCCTAAGAATCTTCCCGCGATCGACAGGCCTCAAGCCTAACACTAAACAAAAACCAACTGATGTTTTTGTTCTCGTTTTCTCTCTTTTCTCTTCTCCGCTCTCTCCCACAATTCTCCTCTCCTTTTCCCTTCACAAATCAACACAACGAGCACAGGCTCTTACCCTCATCCTTGCTTCCTGGGCACAACATAGGTTAACGAAGATCACCCACCTTTATATACATGGACGGAAAACGTTAATACAGGGATAAATATGCACTTAAACCATTTCTAACCTGCTACTTCCCATAACACGGAAGTAATGGCTGAGGAAAACATGCATACAAGTGCCTCTCACAACGAGGTACGTATAAGTTGAAAATAGGCCAATTACGATTTATTTATACTCGCAATAAAGATCTGCTACCCTGGTCTATGTGTATCACTGAGCAATTATAAAAATAATAGGTGTATGGCGAGTTAAGGAGAGGATAAAAACATACTCTTGACACAGGTGACGGCGGAGCCTAAAATAGTAACGAGGAAATGTATTAATGATAATCCCGGCATTGAAGGTTCGCCTTGATGTAAGTGAGGTGCGAGGCTTCTTGGGGTCTGTCTGTTTATCTGAAAGCTCGTACCCCTGTACCTGTATGTGTGAGAGACCATACCACTGTATGGTCACACATACAGGTGTATGTGTAAGAGACCATATCACTGTACCTGTATGTGTGAGAGACCATATCACTGTATCTGTATGTGTGAGAAACCATACCCCTGTACCTGTATGTGAGAGACCATATCACTGTACCTGTATGTGTGAGAGACCATATCACTGTACCTGTATGTGTGAGAGACCATACTCCTGTACCTGTATGTGTGAGAGACCATACCGTTGTACCTGTATGTGTGAGAGACCATATCACTGTACCTGTATGTGTGAGAGACCATACCGCTGTACCTGTATGTGTGAGAGACCATACCATTGTACCTGTATGTGTGAGAGACCATACCATTGTACATGTATGTATGAGAGACCATATCACTGTACCTGTATGTGTGAGAGACCATACTCCTGTACCTGTATGTGTGAGAGACCATACCGTTGTACCTGTATGTGTGAGAGACCATATCACTGTACCTGTATGTGTGAGAGACCATACCGCTGTACCTGTATGTGTGTGAGAGACCATACCGCTGTACCTGTATGTGTGAGAGACCATACCATTGTACCTGTATGTGTGAGAGACCATACCACTGTACCTGTATGTGTGAGAGACCATACCATTGTACCTGTATAAGAGACCATACCATTGTACCTGTATGTGTGAGAGACCATACCATTGTACCTGTATGTGTGAGAGACCATACCATTGTACCTGTATGTGTGAGAGACCATACCATTGTACCTGTATGTGTGAGAGACCATACCGCTGTACCTGTATGTGTGAGAGACCATACCATTGTACCTGTATGAGAGACCATACCATTGTACCTGTATGTGTGAGAGACCATACCACTGTACCTGTATGTGTGTGAGATCATACCACTGTACCTGTATGTGTAAGAGACCATATCACTGTACTTGTATATGTGAGAGACCATACCACTGTACCTGTATGTGTGAGACATACCACTGTGCCTGTATGTGTGAGAGACCATACCCCTGTACCTGTATGTGTGTGAGAGACCATACCACTGTACCTGTATGTGTGTGAGAGACCATACCACTGTACCTGTATGTGTGAGACATGCCACTGTGCCTGTATGTGTGAGAGACCATACCCCTGTACCTGTATGTGTGTGAGAGACCATACCACTGTACCTGTAAGTGTGAGACATACCACTGTACCTGTATGTGTGAGAGACCATATCACTGTGCCTGTATATCTAAAAGACAATACCATTTATTTATACGTGTGCAGCCCGGTCTCTTGAATAGTGCATCGCATTTTGACGTCTTAAATCAATTTATTTACTAAAAATCATAGCGGCTCACAAAATTGACGTGATGTCACGTTTTCTATTCGTGGGTCCTCGATAGGATTAGGTTCTGGCAAGTTATTAGTACCCAAGGGAAAAGACTGGGGACGACTACATAATTTGTTCTATTATCTACTCTCTATCCATGGTTAGGATATGAATGTAGGAAATGAATAAATCACTTTAAAAAAACAAGCTTGTAAGGGTTTATCACATTAAACAATATAATAATGTGTCATTTGAAACGGTATTGTCTGACGACATCACCTGGAAATAGGTACTATGCTTATATTGGTGATTGGATATGTCCAAATTAGAACTATCATGAAATCCTTTATATTTCATACTAACCTGATGGGCTGCTTGAGTGAAACATGGAAAATTTGAGGAAAGTGCCACTGGGAAAGGCACAGCTTGGACGAGCATGGTCTCAGGATGGTTTGGGACGAAACTGAAACGCCTTATGTAACCTAGGCCTAACAATGAACTAAAACTAGAGTGTATAATATTGTTAATTGGTAAGTAAGATAATACTGTCTTGTTCACAGTGCGAACCCAGGCGCTTTCGTCTGGGTTCGTATCCTAGCCGGGGAGGATTGAATGGGCGCTAGTCCTCACCTGTAGCCTCTGTTCACTCAGCAGTGAATGGGTTCCTGGTTGTTAAACGATTAGGCGGGTCGTATTCCGGGGAAAATTAGGATTAAGGACCTGCCCATAACGCTATACGTGCTAGTGGTTGTACAAGAATGTAAGAACTCTTGCATATATAACAAAATATATACATATTATACTACACTGCAAGGACGAGAACAACCCGTCCTCCTAATAGAGCGTCGCATGTTGACGTATACTCTACCGAAGACCAAAAATTGTCTTACTAAAAAAATCGTAGCGGCTCACAAAATTAACATACTCCCGTTTTCTGTTTTAGGTCCTCTGGTAGGATGGGATAGGGCATTTTAGTACGACAGTTTCTTGACGTTGGCAAACCTTTGGAGGACGGGCTGCGAGAACGACTTGCGGATATATATTATGGGTTGTGTAAATCACACCGGTCAATCTAAATAAACAGCCTAATGTATCTAAGGCTAACTGCATACAAACCCATAATATATAGCAATATTAAATTATATTTGAGCAATCCGTTCTCCTGAGCGTTTCCACAGTCTTTAAAGTAATGTACTAAATTGCCCAAACCTAACCTCCCCGAGGACCCTCAAATAGAAAACGGGGCATAAAGGCAATTTCGCGAGCCGCTACTATTATATCCCTTTTTCACCTTGGTAAAAGTACAGTATACCTCAAAATGCGATGTACTATTTGGAGGACGGGTTGATTTGAGAGTACTATTTATTGTTTCACGAAAAACTAAATTCATCTTAGTCGGGTTCATAATGTGTTGGTTGAATACTATTATGATGATCACTGTGGCCAGACCATTTATAAGCTCTCACATAAAAAGTTAGGAAGAATGGAAGGATGAGAAAATTCAAATCATCAATCTAATATTATATATATTAAAATAGGGGTCAATTATGTATATACATTACAAAACAGTTTCGTTCTCCGAGAATGTTAACGCTTGCTTTTCCCATTTTCATATGACTGTGTTCATCAAAATATTAAATGCAGAGGTATTATTATGTAATTAAATTGAGCATTGCATCTCATTTTTTTCAATATATGACCCTCAACTGCCGGTCAATATAACTATGGTAAAATATTTTAAACTAACCTCCAGTGTTTTAACTAAGATAGTTTGATTATCAACGGAATAACAAACATGACACTTTGGAATGCCTGGAGGAAATTGTTGTAGATAATTTCCTAAATATTATGAACGCAATGCTGATGGAATGAGCAAGAGATGAACAATGTCTTCGCATCGATGAATGCCCTAACAGTTATTGAAAATAAATCCGGGGTAGGTGCAAGCAATGGAGGCGGAGATGGTGACGGAGCGGTTGGTGGAGTAGGTGGTGACGGTGACGGTGGTGCTGGCGGTCCTCCACACCGTGAAGAAGAACTTCTCCTGGTCAGACTCGTCGTCCTCCGAGAAGTCGACAGAGTCACTTTGCACGCTGCTGTCGAGTTCGTCATCCTCTGCCGCAGGTGACAAGAACATCTTCATGCTCTTTTTGCGGTGAAGTCTGCGGCCAGCACACCCCATGGGTGACTTAGTGCCCGCTAGTAGGATCACAATGACCATTAAACCATGTTACAACATTAGGTTAGGACGGTAGCTTAAGTGAAGCCCCTATAAACTAATAAGTAAGATGTTATTGAACATGTAATAACAAAGTAAACTTATAGAGTAACATTAAACTGTATAAAGTATCAATAAACAAATACACAGTAAGAACATTATTAATTAAAGTAGTTAACAAAGAGCCCGTCCTCAGAGCAAACTCATTATAGGTAGAAATCTATTACAAATCAGCAGATAGGAACAAGTCAAAAATAGCTAACCCTTGGGATAATCAAGCGTACTTTTGACTTTTAGGAAAAGAAGGCAGTGATTCAATTGTATAAATCTGGTACGCCTACATTTGGATTACTGTATCCAAGCATGGAGAACACGTCTTCAGAAGGAAATGGTTGCTCTGGAGAAAGTACAACAACGGGCAACAAAAATCATTCCAGAGCTAAGCCAACTCACGTATCAGGAACGGTTGAGGGCCACAGGGCTTGATCCGCCTTGTCATGCAACGAGGCATGACAGGGCGGATCTCATTGAAACTTTTAAAATACTGAACAATTTGGAAGACGCTGATCCGGAAAATTTCTTAAAGCAGTTTGATATAACACAAACAAGGAGCAACGATTTCAAGCTCAGCAAGCCACAATGTAGGATTGAGAACAGGACATGCTTTTTCACCCACAGGGTTATAAGCCCATGGAACTGCCTACCCGGTGAAGCCGTAAACGCCAAAACTCTGTTAAATTTTAAAGTACAGCTGGAAATGATCAGCAAGGCAAATAGGGGGAGCTTCGACAAGCTGCCGTTTTCCTGTCCTCGTCGAAGCCACTACTGTTAGTGGGCCTCAGGTAAATTACCTCGAGGGACAAACCACCTGTATAGTTACCTAGATATTTGTGATGGTCTGAAACCATATTACAGTTCCAATAATAGTCTACTTGTAAACTGGCAAGTGAACCGTTGTCCTAAACAGTAATTATTCTTAAGTTATAACTTTATTGTATTATAAAACATTGGTTTAAAAATAACAAGAGCATGCTTAAAAAGCTTTCTTGGAAATGGTCTAAAGAATTTGGTTTTCTGTAAACAAAATTCAAGGGCACAATTAAATATTTTTCGAATATCATATTTCACATTTCGGGCAATATTAAACCTTAACCTAACCAAACGTAATTAAACCTTAACCTAACCAAACCTTAACCTAAAGTAACCTTAAACTAACTTAACCATAAATGGTAAGCAGATAATAGTACTAATTACATAGTCGTTCTGAATCCATTACCGTGAGCGGATTTCCAAACCGAGGACAAGTTGTAGACAAAATAATTTCATTCTTAACTGAAGTTATCTCCATGTTGTGGTTTGGTTAGGTTAGGCTAATGTTGCAGGCGATGAGTCACAATAACGTGACTGAAGTATGTTGACCAGACCACACACTAGAAAGTGAAGGGACGACGACGTTTCGGTCCGTCCTGGACCATTCTCAAGTCGAGAATGGTCTTGACATTCTCAATCGACTTGAGAATGGTCCAGTATGGACCGAAACGTCGTCGTCCCTTCACTTTCTAGTGTGTGGTCTGGTCAAAATAGGCTTTCATAGACACTAAGTTTATTTCTGTTGTCTCTGGTCACAATATCTTCCCTTACTTACTGGACTTACTGGTGTAGGAGGTGTGTTGGAGACTTACTGGTGTAGCAGGTGTGTTGGAGATTTACTGGTGTAGCAGGTGTGTTGGAGATTTACTGGTGTAGCAGGTGTGTTGGAGACTTACTGGTGTATCAGGTGTGTTGGAGATTTACTGGTGTAGCAGGTGTGTTGGAGACTTACTGGTGTATCAGGTGTGTTGGAGACTTACTGGTGTAGCAGGTGTGTTGGAGATTTACTGGTGTATCAGATGTGTTGGAGACTTACTGGTGTAGCAGGTGTGTTGGAGACTTACTGGTGTTGCAGGTGTCTTGGAGACTTACTGGTGTAGCAGGTGTGTTGGAGACTTACTGGTGTAGCAGGTGTGTTGGAGACTTACTGGTGTAGCAGGTGTGTTGGAGATTTACTGGTGTATCAGGTATGTTGGAGACTTACTGGTGTAGCAGGTGTGTTGGAGATTTACTGGTGTATCAGGTGTGTTGGAGACTTACTGGTGTATCAGGTATGTTGGAGACTTACTGGTGTAGCAGGTGTGTTGGAGATTTACTGGTGTATCAGGTGTGTTGGAGACTTACTGGTGTATCAGGTGTGTTGGAGACTTACTGGTGTATCAGGTATGTTGGAGACTTACTGGTGTAGCAGGTGTGTTGGAGACTTACTGGTGTATCAGGTGTGTTGGAGACTTACTGGTGTAGCAGGTGTGTTGGAGACTTACTGGTGTATCAGGTGTGTTGGAGACTTACTGGTGTAGCAGGTGTGTTGGAGACTTACTGGTGTAGCAGGTGTGTTGGAGACTTACTGGTGTAGCAGGTGTGTTGGAGACTTACTGGTGTAGCAGGTGTGTTGGGACTTACTGGTGTAGCAGGTGTGTTGGGGACTTACTGGTGTAGCAGGTGTGTTGGAGACTTACTGGTGTAGCAGGTGTGTTGGGACTTACTGGTGTAGCAGGTGTGTTGGGGACTTACTGGTGTAGCAGGTATGTTGGAGACTTACTGGTATAACAGGTGTAGGGGACGGTGGAGGTGAAGGAGGAGAGGAAGGTCCAGGTGGTAGTGGAGTAGGACTTCACGAAGGCCTTGGCATTCGCGGAACTTCCATCCTCTGCAATAAGCAAGACTGTAGTCAAAATAATATTTACTAATCCTACCATTATCCTGGAAAACTATCAACTATCCCGGTAGGCTATCCCTGTAGATTACCAATTATCCTTGTATGCTACCAGTTATCCCTATAGCTACCAGATATCCTGGTACGTACCACATTATACCTGTAGGCTACCATTTACCCCGATAGGCTATCAACACTCCTGGTAGACTAACAATTTTTGCGCTGATGTTGCTATGTACCTAATTTTGTAACGGATTGACATTTTAAATCTCTAATAACATTGTATTCAAAGTAGTTGTTAATATTTTGTTTTCAGATGGGAATTCGACTAATATAAATATATTTCCTTCAATTATTTTATCGATCCGTGGACATGCTGGAGCTTCTCAGGATTTCAAATACCCATAGAAATTTAAATGTTTATCTAAATGAGGAGAGCCATTAATTTAATTAATTTAATTAATATATTAAGTGGGTTGAGCAATTTCTAATACTTTTAGGGCTAGTGTTCGCCTCGCCTTGACTAGGCTTACCTATTTCCTAAAATGAGATCCCTTTACCAGCAGTCCAAAGATAAAAGAATATGATAAACGTCTGAGAGCAATATCCATGAAAGTGTTATTCCTCTTCCCGAGTCAAGAAAACTGAATTAAGCAAACGCTTACAATTAGACTTGTATGTATAGGTATCATGACGGCATCGCAGATAGTACTACCTGCAGTCTTATTCTTGCGTTCTTCTGCTAATGAATTAATCGGAGAGATCGTACCAGAACACTTTCAATACTTCATTGGGATTCGTGATCACAAGTTCACTGAAGATGCCTTTCTGTGGTATAAACTTCTAGCAGGTTTTTCAAGCCAGCCAACTTCCCCAAACGATTGCAAACAAACATACTGTGATAGCCCCATGGTGGAGAATATTGCCTCAGCAACGCTGGGCCAGAATCCACGATATATAATGCACTCTTCCCGCCTGTGCAAGCCCCTCATCCTGGAAATTATATATTAGCTGTCACTAGTTCCTCCCTCGATCATCATGCTGTTTCACTTCGCTCTGCTACACATGTCCATCTAGCACATGTCTAGCTGCGGCGATCATCGGCAGAGCTAAATGGCCACCATAGTCTCACCTGTCGTAGCTCAAAGGAAATAACAGCTTGGCATGAAGTCGTCAACGCACTATTAAGATATATTGAGATGATTTCGAGGCTTAGCGTCCCCGCGGCCTCCTTTTTGTTAACCCCCCCCCCCCCAGGAAGCAGCCTGTAGCAGCTGACTAACTCCCAAGTGCCTATTTACTGCTAGGTGAACAGGCGCATCAGGGTGAAAGAAACATTTTGCCCATTTGTCTCCGCCTTCACCGGGGATCGAACCCGGAACCTCAGGACTACAAATCCGAAGCGCTGTCTACCCAGCTGTTAGCGTCAGGTGTTAGATGGTTGGGCTTATTTCCTATCACCTAATGCCTTGTTCACATAACAGTAAGTAGGTGCCCAGGAGATAGTCAGCTTGTTGCGAGGTTGCACCCTGGGCGGGGTCAGTAATTTGACCTTGGGGAAGGGGGGGAGGGCCCTTGATATAAGCCTAATATGTATAAATACAATCTGGCTGTCCCCGACACAATAAATTATTACATGTGCATCTACATTGGCTGATACTTATCTACAGTACTGTGCATCGGAAGAGGGTGGGGTTGGCACTTTCAGCAAGACCCGTAAATCCAGTAAATATAGGGATTTTCAGCATTGTTACAGGTTCGTGCCGCGCTCAAAGACCCATTGCTCCAGGAGTAAGCGTGAATTTAATTTCCCGGAGGAGTTGGCTGTGACTCTCATTAGGCAAACCGTAGACCCAAAAGTACGGTTTCGTGTTTCAGCACCTCATATCCAAGAGGTAAAAGGCCTACTGAATCACGGCCACGCTCCTGCACCTCTGCAGAGCCGGAAGCATTTATGATGTATGTATTTGATAAGTTATAAGACGATTATATAAAGAGTACTATCAGTTAACGTTACGGGGCTATTCATGCCCTTGCCACCTCTTGGGTGTCTTAATCTTCATCAATCAATCAATTTACAGAACACCTACAGCCTCCGCCGATCAACAATGAGACTGAAGGACGAGACTACTCGGTCCTTCCGACACAGTAACACGTACCTCTCATTTCACCAACTGAAAAAAGGAAGGAATAACTTGGATTAATGTTATCCAATGTACGCGCGTGGATTAATAATTCAAGAAATTCATTCAAGGTTGTTCGCATTTGTGTTGCTCACGTGACCCCACAAAGTGAGGCGATTCGATAAAATATCTATGCCCAAGATAGCTGTCGGGTTGTTGGGGATATAGCCTCGGCTACCAATGACTTTTGTACAGTTACGGTGGTCGAGTGGTTAAAGTACCAGGTATGCCAAGGTGCATAATGCTCCTGGCTGTCTGGGTTCAAATCCTTCTTTGGTGTGGAGTTTTCATTTGCATATTGGTTTGGGGACCATTCAATCTTGTTCGCATACACACATATATATAGAGAGAGAGAGAGAGAGAGAGAGAGAGAGAGAGAGAGAGAGAGAGAGAGAGAGAGAGAGAGAGAGAGAGAGAGAGAGAGAGAGAGAGAGAGAGAGAGAGAGAGAGAGAGAGAAAGAGAAAGAGAGAGAGAGAGAGAGAGAGAGAGAGAGAGAGAGAGAGAGAGAGAGAGAGAGAGAGAGAGAGAGAGAGAGAGAGAGAGAGAGAGAGAGAGAGAGAGAGAGAGAGAGAGAGAGAGAGAGAGAGAGAGCATGTGGCATCATACTGGCCAAAAATGTTTATTAAAAACATTAACCTTGAGACCATTTTCAGTATTTTACTGCATTCTCCCATATTTATCTTGTTTTACTTGAATCTAGGAAGTGAAAAAAACAGAGTTAAGATGAAGGAGTAGATCCTAATGCAAATCTCTGGAACCGATATAATAATTACATTAATTTTAAATTTCAGTATACAAGGAAGTGTACGAAACCTATATTTTGTAAATTGTAATTTTAATATATGTTTAATTCATTTACAAAGAAGAAATTAATAGTTTAGTTTCTTTGCCCAGCTTCACGGTGTATACAGACTGAGTTTACTTAAGTCTAGACTATCTTCAGGACTTAAGTATACTTGCTGAGGCCTTAATTATCCTCCAGTTGTTGCTGTTGTTTAAGATTCAGCTTCTAGGAACAAAAAGTTCGAAGCAGCACGGGCTATGGTGAGCCCGTATTGGACTTACCTGGCACAGGAGCGCGGCTGTGTTATCCTCCAGAGGATGACGGGCCTTTAGTCCACCACCTCACCAACCAAGAAGTGCGCAAAGCGAGGACCCAAGACTGAGTGAGACAGAGTGCTGCACGAACATTTATCCAAATGTTTCGCATTTGGTGTGTAAATAATAATTAAATTATAATAATAATAATAAATTGTGTCGCGGGACAGGAAGCCAGAGTGTATTCATACACGATTGGCTAGGCTTAGTCCCCCCTCCCCTCCCCCCAAAGGTTGAATTACTGGACCCCGCCCAGGATGCAACCCCACAATAAGCTGAATAACTCCTGAGTACCTAAGTCCACTACGGGCTCACCATAGCCCGTGCTACTTGGAACTTTTATTTCAAGTAGCTGAATCTAAAACAACAACATACGTACTGCTAGGTACTTATGTACGTATGTGCAGGTTGGGCACATTTCAGGCGCATTAGGTGAAAGGAAATGTGCCCAACCATTTCTGTCCCGCCCGGAATTCGAACTCTGAAATCTCGATTGTGCGTCGAGAACGATCCCGACTGCACTACCAGGACCCATTTTGTGGGGTGACGGTCTGTCTCATTCCTACTGCTTGGTCTGCAGTTGGGCTTAAGGTCTACAAACCTTTGATAGACCTTAAGGCCACTACAATAGCTTACTAGCCAACCAGTAATAATTCTTGAGGCCTGAACATAGTCCAGGACTAAAGTAATCTGTCTCAGGGGTACATATATATACACAAAGAGGCGGTGTATACCTTTCTGTGTATATATATCCTACTGCTGAAGTGTGAAGAACTTTATTTTGTTCCTCCTTCTGACGTGAAGCACTTTACCTTGTTTCTCCTGCTCTGCGGCCGCTGTGGAGGAGCTCACTATAGCCAGGACGAACAGACATGCTGCTGCTGCTGCTGCGGGTCTCTGAAACTAAGTACCTTCCAGTTAATGTTGGTGCAAGTTACTGCAATGAAGGGCAGTCCAAAGCATTTGATGTCACCTGCTATTTGAAGAGCTATTGCAACTCAAATATGGTAACATACTGGGACAAATTCTATGACAAAATTCGCGTGTTTGCTAGGCATAAGGTACACTTATTTATATTGGAGGAGGAGGGAGTTTTGTGGTCTGGTAATGTACTAGGAAAAGAGGCAGGGAGGAAGAGGGAAGAGTTGTCGTCCTGTTGACTGTGCCAGAGTGGTGCTGGGTAAGGAGTTAAGAGCAGTGATGGAAAAGCTATGCAGAGTATTAATGGCATGAGATATTACCTCGAGGATGAATTACAGACATAGCAGAAGCTCTAGGCACAAAACATATATATTGGGTGAGGTAGAAGCGTCTGTGTCGGAAAATCCGACACCATATAATATCATACAGACAGATAAGAGCTGTGTTGTATAAACAAGTTACCCATAGAAAACGTAACTTGTAGTGGAATTACCGTCTAAAGAAAATGGGATATCATCACCACATACCATTATAAATTGACCAGCTATTCTGCTGGGAATTATTCTTAAATACATTAGTCTTTGGACTTTACCATCATAAAAACATCTTATATAAATTAACTTAATTATCAATATTAAAGTAGAGTAAATGTGACCCTTCTATCACTTTTTGAAATCTGGACAAAGTAAGCCAGGCGTCAGAGTGAGGAAGGAGGGCAGCTGTTGTTATGAGACCAGAGGCTCACACGGGAGCAAATTCGGCTCCTGTTAAATTTACTTGGACGTAGTGTTATGGAACCCAAAGGTGTACCATTGTCAACACGCTGTCTACAAATACAAGTTAAGTGTCTATCCGAAACCCGTTTATCATTCATTTATGGCCATTAATGTCAGGATATAGGGTTAGCCGGTTAGAACGCGAAATCGCCTCATACTAAAGGTAATTAAGCCAGGTCTTTAATGTTCCATGTACTGTATAGTGTTTTCTCTGATATAGCTTGTCATATATAGGATTCTGGCTTCACAGCTAGCGCACTTTTGACAGGTCAAGACGAGGATGCAAGATTATGTGCACCAGTTACTGGGTGATAGAAGCTACCTCAAAGAGGATAATTTGGTGTCTACACTCTAGTTATACCTGGTGGACTAACCTGCTGTACTATAAGATAAGGAACCTCTTTAATGTATGTAGTTATTTCTGTAGTTTGATTGGCTGCATATATATTAATTTAATAACCCCCCCTAATGTGTAGAGGATCGATTTGTGAGATTAAGAGATTATTGCAGAAATACAGTCCACTTATCATTATACAAATTGCTATCGAAGTATATAAATTAACGTAAATATAAATTCATATAAATTAAATAAATATAAATCTCACAAGTCGGTTCCCAAATTAATTGGTCATCTTCGAACCGGATGACGGATTATTTGATCCTATGAACCCACATTTGGTCATCTTAGTACCGGATGAACCAGTTAATAAGTGGATTCATTAAATATACTAGTGCAGTGTTATTTAAACAAAGGCCAGCCAGTCAAAGACGGAAGCGTAGCCTCGAGGGAGCTCAGGAGCCTCCCTCAGTTCAGATCTGCCTCATCAGCGGTTTCATGTACACCCACAGAGATTTGGTGGCGTGTTATTCTGTGAAATGACAGCGCTAATATAGAATCCAGCCAAATTAGTGACTGTGTCTTCGCGAGATTGTTCACGGATTTCGTGGTGTTACATTTCGCGAGAGATTATCCACGAATTTTGTGGACTTTATTTCGCGAGGTCACTAATAATATTTAATACTTCTAGATAATATTAGAAGTTTCATAGAGGCTAATTAAGAGGCTATTATCAATAATTGTGTATATTATTTCTCCAAAATAGAGAATTATTTAATATATTGCACTAGTGATCACAGTATAATATTTACTAATTGCCAACCCACAACAGGGTAGGATATTAAACAATGACTAGTTGAACTATTATCGTTCATCCTAGTCCCATTATTACCATAGTCAGTTGTACTATATTGATCAACCTAACACCATTAATGCATGGTCCAGACCCTATTTTGGGTGTAATTTTTATCAACTCGAGTTGAGTTGTGTATATATAATAATTTACTTATGATCATTACACCTTTGAGTGATTAATTAGTGTCTCTACCATCCTAGGGTGATATAGAAGAGCTAACCTAAAGGTACTTCCAGTGACACTGGTTTATCACTCAAATCATTAGTGTGTATGATTGTATATATATAATGTGCATTAATTTTAAGTGCTAACCTCTAGTAGAGGTAGGATTATTGCCTAGTGAGTTCAGAATTTACCCTAGGCTACCATTAGAGCTTGTTCAGTATTATGAGCAGCCCAAGTACAAGCCCCACAAGGCTTCACCAACTAGCCAGTATGGATAATGCAGGGAGAATGAAAAGAACCCTTGCAGGTCTTAAAGGCCACTTAACAAGACAGATCAAGAAATGTGAAGATTTGTCACAACAATCAACAGTTGATTATGCTGACCTGGAAAGCTATTATCAAGCAGCTGCAGGTAAATTTGAGCAAATCAAATGCCAAATGGCTGTCCTTGTGGGGACAGACTACTACCATCAATTCATTGGTAGCCCTACTAAATATCAGGGTATAACCATGTTAAACTCTGCAGGAGGTAAATTACTCTCAGGCCCAGTATCAAGCCTGAGGAGACCTATGCCTGCAGATAAACAATACCAATAGAAACTAAATTTGTCAGCTGATTATATTTCTCCAGTAGCATTATACTAAGGAGATTACAGCTGACTATAGTAACAGAGGTTGATGTTAGTATCATCATTTGAAGCTGAAGATGAGTTCATGAGGCCTCAGTGGCAAATCAGTGAACAGTAGCCTAAAACAGCTACAAGTCACTGCGACCAATGTCACTGAACCCACTGCAGTCTCAGAACCATACTTTACTTTAATGATGAGCTATTCA
This sequence comes from Procambarus clarkii, assembly GCF_040958095.1. NCBI lineage: Eukaryota > Metazoa > Arthropoda > Malacostraca > Decapoda > Cambaridae > Procambarus > Procambarus clarkii. Next base: position 52,523,154 of record NC_091159.1, read on the forward strand.
ATCTTCTGAATCAATTAACTAAATTAAACCCCAATAAATCTGATGACTGATTTGATACATTTATTATTTAATCAAGATGTATTCCATGGGCCTCAGTGTTTATATATCAGTGACTAGTTACCTGAAGAAACTTCAAGTTATATCTAATGTCACTGATCTCACTGCAGTCCCTGAATCATACTTGACTGTAGTACTTGATCACATCCAGTCTTCTGGGTTAAATAATATGTAATAAGGCTTGAATATTAGCCTTTCAAGAGTTGACAGGGAAATGAAATCGCATTAGACTTCTAACCCCTACAACTCTAGTACGGGACATCCGTCCTGTACGAACAGACGCACAAATGTGTGATTACTAACTACTAACATCAAATTAATCTAATAATTCGAAGGAGGAGTATCGGTGTTCGTCTGTTCTAATTAGGACTTCGACCCGTGAGCAGCCCCTGGGGAATTATGTCGGAAAATCCGACACCATATAATATCATACAGACAGATAAGAGCTGTGTTGTATAAACAAGTTACCCATAGAAAACGTAACTTGTAGTGGAATTACCGTCTAAAGAAAATGGGATATCATCACCACATACCATTATAAATTGACCAGCTATTCTGCTGGGAATTATTCTTAAATACATTAGTCTTTGGACTTTACCATCATAAAAACATCTTATATAAATTAACTTAATTATCAATATTAAAGTAGAGTAAATGTGACCCTTCTATCACTTTTTGAAATCTGGACAAAGTAAGCCAGGCGTCAGAGTGAGGAAGGAGGGCAGCTGTTGTTATGAGACCAGAGGCTCACACGGGAGCAAATTCGGCTCCTGTTAAATTTACTTGGACGTAGTGTTATGGAACCCAAAGGTGTACCATTGTCAACACGCTGTCTACAAATACAAGTTAAGTGTCTATCCGAAACCCGTTTATCATTCATTTATGGCCATTAATGTCAGGATATAGGGTTAGCCGGTTAGAACGCGAAATCGCCTCATACTAAAGGTAATTAAGCCAGGTCTTTAATGTTCCATGTACTGTATAGTGTTTTCTCTGATATAGCTTGTCATATATAGGATTCTGGCTTCACAGCTAGCGCACTTTTGACAGGTCAAGACGAGGATGCAAGATTATGTGCACCAGTTACTGGGTGATAGAAGCTACCTCAAAGAGGATAATTTGGTGTCTACACTCTAGTTATACCTGGTGGACTAACCTGCTGTACTATAAGATAAGGAACCTCTTTAATGTATGTAGTTATTTCTGTAGTTTGATTGGCTGCATATATATTAATTTAATAACCCCCCCTAATGTGTAGAGGATCGATTTGTGAGATTAAGAGATTATTGCAGAAATACAGTCCACTTATCATTATACAAATTGCTATCGAAGTATATAAATTAACGTAAATATAAATTCATATAAATTAAATAAATATAAATCTCACAGGTCGGTTCCCACAGTCTGTGTATACGGAACGTGTAGATGGTATTGGGATGACAGAATCGTGGATGCAGGTAGAATCTATGGAACTTCAAGCTGGGATGGTAGACTGTGTAAACCTAAGTACAGGAGGTGGGTTGGTAGGGTTTCCATACTAAAAACCTTCTAACAATTCCACGTAAATCATTTATGTTGAACAACAATGACCCAAAACAGATGAGAACATATGAGGTGTTGAGTATGAGAACAAATAATAGTATGAGAACAAATAATCTCACTGGAAAATGGAAAGCTAAGTACAAACTAAGAATAGCGAAGTATATATAAAACAAATATTCATAATTTTAACAAAATATATATAAGAAAAAATGATATTATTAGAGCAGAGACTGCAAAGATGTTATCCTAAAGTTACAATTGGGTTAACTGTAAATAAATTCTATGTATGCAAAAGATGGGTTGTACTGTTCCAGGGCTGTGCTGATAGCTGCGACAAGGTAGCTATCAGCACACACTCTCCTGTGTGTCCTACACACAGGAGAGTGTGTAGGACTCGGCACAGGAGCCAGTTTGTAAGACTCTGTACTGGAGGCAGTGTGTTGATATTTGAGCTGCTGGAAGCTAGAGGTTTGGATGTGTGTCGAAAAATATGAAACATATGTACAGATAACGATTTAGTGCACACATGTAAAGATCAAGATTCAGTGAACATATGCACTGATCAAGATTCAGTGTACATATGTACAAATCAAGATTCAGTGCATATGTACACATATGTCTCAATATCTCCAGAAGGAGCAGGATTTCTTATTATCTTTCTCAGCAAGGCAGAAGGTAGCCTCATGACGCTGGAAGCATCTTTAGAACGACATGCCATCTTGTGCATTAAAGAATATATATATAATAAGCTCGATATGAGTTTCGTTACATACGCAAGACCCTCAGAGCCCGTTGATGGCCATCAAAATGCACAAAAGCTACTCATTCCTTAATAGTAGAGATGTAACAGCGATTTTCCAGAGCGTCCTGCAGGCATGCAAAGGTGTATTTCTATCTGGTAGCGAGCCATACAGGAATAACCAGTAAAACAGAAGCAAAAACCGGCAATCATACCCGAACAAACAGTCAATATCTACCGTAAATTGATTTCTGCTGGAGATACAATACTGAAGAAAACGGGCAGCGGAAATGGAACAATCTTGTGCAGAATATATTTTGAAGTATAATCAGTGTGTCCAGTATGGGTTAGATGCTTGTTATATGAGCAGTGTGTCCAGGTCGTAGTTGACCCACCTAGTCACTGATCATTAATCTCAAACTTAATTTTACAATGTATTTAACTTAATATCTTGTTACGACCATTTCAGGTTTACGTTCGTTATCTTTATCTTGCTTTTATATGTTTTCTTAGTGTGTGCAAATTATGTATGTAATATAATAAATTATTTGAGTAAACATTAATAATTTGGTTTAAATATTAAAAATTCAATTTAAATTACGTGCATTATGTTACATATAATTCACAGATAAATACAATTATAGCAAGTTAAAGTTGAAAACAATTATAAATGAAAATATCTTTATATACCTGAATAAAGATATCCGAATCAATTACCCGTTCAGAAAACAGAAGCCAATCTGATGGGAGCCTACCTCAATATTTCCATGTGCAGGCTACTGAACATATGGCCCTGTATGACTAACCATCCTGCGGGATGGGAACTTCTAGTATCACTACTACCTTATTCACTCTTGTGTTCATGATATCCTCATAATGCATCCGGAGTCTGCCAGTGCAGACTGCTTATCACATACCTCTGTATGACTAATCATCCTGTGTGATGGGGATTTTTTAGCATCACGTAGCTAGTTTCTTGGACACGCTGTACTCTCCTTCATATAGTCTAGGGAGGCTGCACAAATGCAGATGTACTTATATATGTTAATAAAAAATATAAAAATGCAACACCTGTGGACAAGTTAAGAGTTTTATCTCTCGCCACAAGAAGTGTGTGAGACCTTACCATCATCCCTGGGACGCGTGTACTAAGTAGCTGTAGACTAGGGTCACTATATATTATATACAACAAGAACGGATGAACTCGCAGGAAAGAACGCAACGAGTCTATTTCCAGATGACCACATATGGTGGCTGACAAGGAAATAATATAGAGTAAGGTCTAAGATTAAAGTAGTTTAATAATGACAAAAATAGCACGCATTTCATTATTTCACGAGCGAGGGAAGAGCTTCCTTCATACGGGCGGCCCAAGATACTTAGCAAAGATGTCAGGAAAGTTACATTTGAAAATCCCATCAGTAAGAGCTCGTCTTATCGATGCTGAGGTGTAAAATGTACCGGGTCTCCTCTACCTGTCTGAATGAGGACCGATACGATTGATTGATTGATGAGGATTAAGCCACCCAAAAGGTGGCACGGGCATGAATAGCCCGTAAGTGGAGGCCCTTTTGAGCCATTACCAGAATCAATAGATGATACTGGAGATCTGTGGAGGTACGACTGCACCCTGCGTGACGGGAGATGTCTCCCGTGAGGACCAATACGTTCCTGTAGCAATTTGATGTACCTGAATGAGGAGACCACAGCACCTCACCTCGAATAGTCCCCCACCACCCACCGACCAGGGACAGCTCACAGAATGAGTGTTAACATCGACTAGACACCACATAGGCAGGTCTGCACCCCCTCGAATCCGCACGACTAAGCAGCTGGAAGAGTATGGGCAGGATCTACACGTCAACACGAAATTCCAGAACAATTAATAATTGACCAACGTGGGTTCATCCCCATGACTCTGGTCATGAGTGAATGTGTTGCCCGTACAAGGAGACGGAGCCCTAGGCAGTACCAGAAGTTAATATGACCATAATAGGGGAATGTAAACATCACAGCACCAGCTCGGACACTAAAAATCCTGAACATTTACGAAACCTGTACGTCCTTCCATACCATGGTGGTTCAGTTTGCATTTACTCAAGAGCCTATAAGCTCTAATGCACTACGAGGTTATTTATAACAATAATATTTTGTTAGCTTACTTCTAGCTCAATTTTGTTATCTTACTTCTCATTTAGTATTAAGTGTTTACCTCTTCACATCTTTAAATAATGTTTCTTTTTCCAAGTTATTTTAAGTTTTGTTCGAAACTCTTTTCAAATTAGTAGCTTTCTTAGTTTGTGTAACTCGTGTCCCCACGCCTCTTATGTTCTTTGTACACACATTTATTTAATAAAGATGTGAATTTGAATAACCTCGGGTTATGACGTTTTGATGCTCCTAAACTGTTTAACAAACATAAATTAATCCGCCATGATTGAGGAACGATGTACAGGTTTGGCAAGTGGACACGTAAATGTTTGATCAATCCTGGTCCTGGCCTCCGCTTAGAGCACCTGAACACCCCACGTTATAAGAGATAAATTCTTAAAAAGAAGAAATATCTAAGAGTAAAAATCACAAGGCAAACAGACGCCAGGACGCCTCCACCAACCTCTAGCTGACGTTCCCAACACCAAGACGCCTCCACCAACCTCTAGCTGACGTCCCCAACACCAAGACGCCTCCACCAACCTCTAGCTGACGTCCCCAACACCAAGACGCCTCCACCAACCTCTAGCTGACGTTCCCAACACCAAGACGCCTCCACCAACCTCTAGCTGACGTTCCCAACACCAAGACGCCTCCACCAACCTCTAGCTGACGTCCCCAACACCAAGACGCCTCCACCAACCTCTAGCTGACGTCCCCCAACACCAAGACGCCTCCACCAACCTCTAGCTGACGTTCCCAACACCAAGACGCCTCCACCAACCTCTAGCTGACGTCCCCAACACCAAGACGCCTCCACCAACCTCTAGCTGACGTTCCCAACACCAAGACGCCTCCACCAACCTCTAGCTGACGTCCCCAACACCAAGACGCCTCCACCAACCTCTAGCTGACGTCCCCCAACACCAAGACGCCTCCACCAACCTCTAGCTGACGTTCCCAACACCAAGACGCCTTCACCAACCTCTAGCTGACGTCCCCAACACCAAGACGCCTCCACCAACCTCTAGCTGACGTCCCCAACACCAAGACGCCTCCACCAACCTCTAGCTGACGTTCCTCAACACCAAGACGCCTCCACCAACCTCTAGCTGACGTCCCCAACACCAAGACGCCTCCACCAAGTTTATCTAGACAGACAAGTTTATCTCGGTCTAAAAGGAAAACAAATTTATGCAGATGAGAAACTCATGGTTTAATCAGAGATGTAAGCTAGCGAAGCAACTAAGTACAAGGGCGTGGAGAAATTATGGAAACAACAGGATACTTGTAAGTAGAGACGGATACCAGAGTGCCAGGAATGAATACGTCAGGGTGAGAAGAGAGGCAGAAGAGCAATATGAAAACGACATAGCAAGCAAGGCAAAGACTCAACGCAAATTGTTGCATAGCCACATCAGGAGAAAAAAGACAGTGAAGGAACAGGTAATAAAACTGAGTATGAGGGCAGTCAGATTCACTGCAAAACGACAAGTAAGTGTGCGAGGATCTCAATATGAAATTCCAGGAGGTCTTCACATTAGAACAAGGAGAAGTTCCAGAGATAAGAGAAGGAATAGTTAACCAGGCACCATCCCAGGAATTTGGGATTACCAGTGGGGATGAAAGGAAGCTTTTGCTAGAGTTAGATGTGACAAAGGCTATAGGCCTGGATGGAATATCGCCATGGATACTAAAGGAAGGAGCAGAAGCACTGTACCTGCCACTCTCCATAGTCAATAACAAATCACTGGTAACAGGGGAACTGCCAAAAATTTGGAAGACGGCTTATGTAGTCTTGATATACAAGAAACGCCCGAAACGCTTTGCGTAATAGTGGCTTTAGGCATTGTATGTACTAGCTCTATCTATAAGTCAACCAATCTTTCTAAAAATTTCTTGTATGTATGTACCTTACCTAAATAAACATTTATTTATTTATTATTTATTTATAAGAAGGGAGATAGACAGGAGGCACTGAACTACAGACCAGTGTCTCTAACTTGCATACCATGCAAGTTGATGGAGAAGATTGTGCGAAAAAAGCTAGTGGAACATCTGGAGCGAAGGAACTTTGTGGCACAACATCAACATGGGTTCAGGGATGGCAGGTCCTGCCTCACAGGGTTAATTGAATTCTACGATCAGGCAAGAAAGAGATGGGTGGGCAGACTGCATATTTTTGGATTGCCAGAAAGCCTTTGACGCAGTATCACATCAGAGACTAGTGAAAAAACTGAAGATGTAGGCAGGAGTGAAAGGAAAGGTATTCCATTGGATAAGGGAGTACCTAAGTAACTGAAAACAACGAATCACTGTGAGGGGTGAGGCTTCAGATTGGTGAGGCGTCACCAGTAGAGTCCCGCAGGGTTCAGTCCTTGGAACTATACTGTTTCTGATATATGTAAATGAACTCCCACAGGGTATAAAATCGTTCCTCTCATTGTTTGTTGATGATGCAAAAATTATGAGGAGAATTAAGACGGGTGAAGATAGTATGAGGCTACAAGATGACCTAGACAGACTGAGTGAATGGTCCAACAAATGGCTGTTGAAGTTCAACCCGAGTAAATGCAAAGTAATGAAACTAGGCAGTGGAAACAGGAGGCCAGGCACAGGATACAGTTTGGGAGATGAAGTACTTAATGAAGCGGACAGAGAGAAAGATCTATGAGTTGATATAGCACCAAACCTGTCTCATGAAGCCCACGTAAAAAGAATAACATCTGCGGCGTATGCGACGCTGGCTAACATCAGAATTGCCTTCAGGAACCTGTGTAAGGAATCTTTCAGAACCTTGTATACCACATATGTCAAACCAATCTTGGAGTATGCGGCCCCCAGCATGGAGCCCGTACCTTGTCAAGCACAGGACGAAGCTGGAAAAAGTTCAGAGGAATGCCACTAGGTTAGTTCTAGAAGTAAGAGGCATGAGTTACGAGGAAAGGTTGCGGGAAATGCACCTCGCGACACTTACTATTATTAACATCTTTATTGACAAAATTAATTACAATCTTGCCTAATCTGAGGATTTCGATTAAGTCTTATTAAAGTGAGGATAATGCTGGTATTCACTGTCACGCAGGACAGATGGTCATACATAAGACAATAGGTCAAAACTGTAGGCGGAAGTACATATATATCATGGTTACAATCAATATTTTAATGTATGGATATGTGAAAACAACTTTCTATTGTGCACTGCCACACAAGGGCAGGGATGGCTTCATAAGTGATGCAGATTAGAGGTAATATAAATATAAATTGTTCCTCATTCTTTAAAATGGACAAGCAAATTTTGGATAAATTGTTAGGATGTCGTCCAGAACACCTGAGTCAATAAAATAGTTACACAGTTGGTGGTACAAAAGGCCAGGAGGTCTAAAGTCCTTTACGATTTCACATTCAACAATATAGTGTTCTAGTGAATGCATTAAAGGTTTATCACAGAGTTTACAATCTGAGTATTCTGGTAGTGGCTCAGCCTCACTAACCTGCCAGATGTGTCTATAGCCAAGGCTAATTCGCGCAATGACTACATCACATTCCCTGGTTCGGATACTGTGCTGACCATACAAATACCAATTATTACAAAACTTGTCATAACTTTTAATACTGCAGCTTTCAGGTCTCTGGGTATTTCTTAGTTCTTCTAAATCTGAATTAATTTCTTTAATTTGTATGTTTCTAATAATTGCATTAGATAGTCCAAAGTCATAATCAATGTTTTCTTTCCTGCAAGCCTCATTAGCCAATCGATCTACAAAGTCATGTTTTCCAACTCCAACATGGGATGGGATCCACACTAATTTTATACAAGAGTTATTATCATTGGCAAAAATTCCATTCCATTTAATATTACAAGCTACTTCCGACATACATTGTGACGGGTTATTTAAGGACTGCAGAGAACTTTTAGAGTCACAGAAAATAACCACCACCATTGAGCTTAAGGTATTCAGTGGCTAGATAAATGCCCAATAGCTCGGTCTGTGTCGTGCTTGCCCAGTTGTTCAATCTCTGTGTACTAGACATGATCATTTCATTCCCTTTATATACTACACATGCACAACCTGTTCTACCACTGGAAGACAGAAGAGTAAGGGGAGACATGATCACTACCTACAAAATTCTCAGAGGAATTGACAGGGTAGATAAAGATAAACTGTTTAACACGGGTGGTACGCGAACAAGGGGACGCAGGTGGAAACTAAGTACCCAAATGAGCCACAAGAACTTTAGAAAGAACTTTTTCACTGTCAGAGTAGTTAACAGGTGGAATGCATTAGGCAGAGATGTGGTGGAGGCTGACTCCATACACAGTTTCAAATATAGATATGACAGAGCCCAGTAGGCTCAGGAATCTGTATAACAGTTGATTGACAGTTGAGAAGCAGGACCAAAGAACCAGAGCTCAACCCCCGCAAGCACAACTAGGTGAGTACAAACACACACACACACACACCCAGGCCCTTCCTTCTCCACCAGTCTCCCCGTACCAGAACCTCCCACATCCCGCTCACCACAGATCCCACAGGTCCCCCCTAGAGGAAAATCAGAAGAAAGTTAGTTTCAGAGTAATGCACTCGAACATAGATGGGATCACAAGCAAGGCAAGTGAACTAAGGGAAAGAGCACAAGAGTGAACCCAGATGTAATCGGACTCACGTAAACAAAACTCTCAGGAATCATAACGAATATCGTGTTTCCCCAGGAGTACACAGTATTAAGAAAAGAGAGGGAAGGTAGAGGAGGAGGTGGAGTGGCCCTACTAATGAGAAAGGAATGGAGTTTCAAGGAGATGGCTATCCCGGGCTGTGAGGGTTTCAGAGACTACATAGCAGGCACCATGACAATGGGAGGACCAAGAACAGTAGTAGCAGTAATATATAATGACAAATGACAGAAGACCCAGTCAAGAGTATGACAACAACAATATGGCAGTTAACACTATAATTGAGAGGGCAGCCTCTGCTGCCTGTAGAAATAGATCCCACCTGCTCATCATGGGGGACTTCAATCACGGAAGGATTGACTGGGAGAACAAGGAACCGCATGGAGGAGAGGATACGTGGAGAGCTAAACTATTGGAGGTGGTGACTAGAAGCTTTTTAACCCAGCATGTCAGAGAACCCACAAGGATGAGAGGCAATGACGAACCAGCGAGACTTGACCTAGTCTTCACTCTGAATGACTCCGACATAAGAGAAATCGGTTTTGAGAGCCCAGTAGGAATGAGCGACCACAGTGTACTGGCGTTTGAGCACATGATTGAAGAAGGGTTATTGAACTCGAGGAGGGGTACTGAAAAGAAAAGGCTGGCATTCCGAAAGGGAAACTATGAGGAGATAAGAAAATTTCTAACAGATATAGCATGGGAAACAGAGCTCGGGGGAAAGACGGCCCAAAACATGATGGACTACATTACGCAGAAGTGCAAGGACGCAGCAAACAAGTTTGTCCCAGTCCAAAAGGAAAACAGTGAAATTAAGATGGTTGGTTAAACCCATGGTTTAATCAGAGATGTAGGCTAGCTAAGCAGCAAAGTAAAAGGGCATGGAGAAATTATAGGAATAACAGGACACTTGAGAGCAGACAGATACCAGAGTGTCAGGAATGAATATGTGAGGATGAGAAGAGAGGCAGAAAGACAATACGAAAATGACATCGCAAGCAAAGCAAAGACTCAGCCTAAATTGCTGCACAGCCACATCAGGAGAAAAACAACAGTAAAGGAACAGGTTATGAAATTAAGGTTAGGGGCAGAAGGATTCACTACAAACGACAAGGAAGTGTGTGAGGAACTGAATAAGAAATTCTAGGAGGTCTTCACCTTAGAGCAAGGAGAAATTCCAGAGATAAGAGAGGGAATAGTTAACCAGGAACCACTAGAAGAGCTTGAGATTACCAGCGGGGAAGTAAGAAAGTGTTTACTAGAGTTGAATGTGACAAAGACTATAGGCCCAGATGGAATCTCCCCTTGGATACTAAAGGAAGGAGCAGGAGAACTGTGCCTGCCACTCGTCATAGTGTATAACAAATCACTGGCACCAGGGGAACTGCCAGAAATTTGGAAAGCAGCTAACGTAGTCCCGATATACAAGAAAGGGGATAAACAGGAAGCACTGAACTACAGGCCAGTGTCCCTAACCTGCACACCATGCAAGCTGATGGAGAAGATTGTACGAAGAAAGCTAGTGGAACATCTGGAGCGAAAGAACTTTGTAACACAGCATCAACATAGGTTCAGGGATGGCAAGTCCTGCCTCACAGGGTTACTTGAATTCTACGACCAGGCAACAAAAATCAGGCAAGAAAGAGAAGGGTATATTTATACTGCATATTTTTGGATTGCCAGAAAGCCTTTGATACAGTACCACACAAGAGGCTAGAGAAAAAGCTGGAGATGCAGGCTGAAGTGAAAGGGAAGGTACTCCACTGGATAAAGGAGTACCTAAGCAACTGAAGACAACAAGTCAGTGTGAGGGGTGAGGTCTCAGATTGGCGAGACGTTACAAGTGGAGTCCCGCAGGGGTAAGTCCTTGGACCTATACTGTTTCTGATATATGTAAATGATCTCCCAGAGGGTATAGGCTCGTTTCTCTCAATGTTTGCTGATGATGCAAAAATTATGAGGAGGATTGAAACAAAGGATGATAGTAGGAGGCTACAAGATGACCTAGACAGACTGAGTGAATTGTCCAACAAATTGCTGTTAAAGTTCAACCCGAGTAAATGCGAAATAATGAAACTAGGCGGTGGCAACAGGCAGCCAGACACAGGATACAAAATAGGAGATGAAGTACTTAATGAAACGGACAGAGAGAAAGATCTAGGAGTTGATATCACACCAAACCTGTCTCCTGAAGCCCACACCAAAAGAATAACGTCTGCGGCATATGCGAGGCTGGCTAACATCAGAACAGCCTTCAGGAACCTGTGTAAGGAATCATTTAGAATCTTGTATACCACATATGAAAGACCAATCCTGGAGTATGCGGCCCCAGCATGGAGCCCGTATCTTGCCAAGCACAAGACGAAGCTGGAAAAAGTTCAAAGGTATGCCACTAGACTAGTCCCAGAACTAAGAGGCATGAGTTACGAGGAAAGGCTGCGGGAACTGAACCTTACGACACTGGAAGACAGAAGAGTAAAAGGAGACATGATCACTACCTACAAAATCCTCAGGGGAATCGACCGGGTAGACAAGGATAAACTGTTCAACACTGGTGGTACGCGAACAAGGTACGCTAGACTGTCATCCCGGTGACTTAAGACACCTCAAACTGTCAACTCTGAAACACATGACACCTCAAGCTCCTTCTTTTTTAATTAAAAAAAAAAACTTTACAGAAGATTCACAACTGAACCGTGTCTAACCTAACCAGACTTGATATTATACAAAATTCTAATATATAATAACACTAATTTATATTCGAGAAAAAACAGTTATGTTAACATCACATACAGATATGTTAACATCACATACAGATATGTTAACATCACATACAGATATGTTAACATCACATACAGATATGTTAACATCACATACAGATATGTTAACATCACATACAGATATGTTAACATCACATACAGATACGTTAGCATCACATACAGATATGTTAACATCACATATAGATACGTTGACATCATATACAGATATGTGAGAAATCCACCATGTCAACATAGACGAACGCGTGTTTGTGTGGCGGGTCGTTGCTCGGGCGAGTGCAGCCCGACGACGACCTGGCGGGCGCGGGGTGAAATGCCTCCGCCCAACAGAGGGGGAAGCTCTGTTATGACGCCATTATACCTCTAAATCATGAATGATATGAGGTTGAGAGGCCCAGAGACACTTCAAGATGTTATACACGACCAAGGACCACATTCCTTCCAAAATATTTACCACCAATGAGGCTATTCGTGCCCGTGACATCTCTTGTGGTGGGTTAATCTTCAACAACAACAACAACGGATGATATGATGCAAATACGTGGCCTCTTAATCAGCGGGGTAAGACGCTCGCAGACACGCTCAAGTAATAAGGAACAATAAGTGAGGAGCTGGCATACAGGGGCCCGAGTGGGATATAAGGAGACAGTTCCAACCTGCGAGGATTATATACAGATTACACCATTAGATAATGTCCAGAAGACTTCAAGGTTACACAACTCCACCAAGGGATTTACCTGAATTTATCTGAGGATCACTATCTCTCTCGTAGCCTCGAAAGAGACAGGAAGCCGGCGACTTATCCCGCATTGTTCCCGATAATTTTTTTTTCCAACTAGATTTTGAACTGCAGTAAAGCCTTGGCATTTAAAGCTTCACGGTATGAGGAGGACATATATATATATATATATATATATATATATATATATATATATATATATATATATATATATATATATATATATATATATATATATATATATATATATATATGTCGTACCTAGTAGCCAGAACTCACTTCTCAGCCTACTATGCAAGTCCCGATTTGCCTAATAAGCCAAGTTTTCATGAATTAATGTTTTTTCGGCTACCTAACCTACCTAACCTAACCTAACTTTTTCGGCTACCTAACCTAACCTAATCTATAAAGATAAGTTAGGTTAGGTTAGGTAGGGTTGGTTAGGTTCGGTCATATATCTAGCATCTGCCCGAAACGCTTTGCGTAATAGTGGCTTTAGGCATTGTATGTACTAGCTCTATCTATAAAGCCAACAAACTTTGTAAAATCTCTTTATGTATGTACCTTTGCCTAAATAAAAATTATTATTATTATTATTATCTACGTTAATTTTAACTCCAATAACAAAAAAATGTTTGGTTAGGTAGTCGAAAAAGTTAGGTTAGGTTAGGTTAGGTAGGTTAGGTAGTCGAAAAACAATTAATTCATGAAAACTTGGCTTATTAGGCAAATTGGGCCTTGCATAGTAGGCTGAGAAGTGCGTTCTGGCTACTAGGTACGACATATATATATATATATATATATATATATATATATATATATATATATATATATATATATATATATATATATATATATATATATATATATATATTGGTGTATACTGGCAGCAGGTTTTCTTTTAAACATGTCTCATTGTGTCTCATTGAATATGACCGCATATTCAGTATTTATTATTTTCTGGTTTAGGGCTTCTATCCCTCTAACTATTTTCCTAGCATCAGGGCTTAGCTGAAAGAGGAGTTCTCCAAAACACATTTTCGTTATTTCAAGGTGAAGAAAAAAGTGAATTACTATAGAATGCATTACACTTATTTATACAATTTGCACAACGTTTCGAACCTCCATGGTTCATTCTCAAGTGAAAAGAAATTACAGAAATCGTTGATTTATAACCGTACGGGGTCAGGTGATAAAGGTAAAAACAAGGGGGATACATTGGGGATAAATGGGGGACGAAGCACATAAGAACGTAAGAATAATGGTAACTGCAGAAGGCCTATTGGCCCATACGAGGCAGCTCCTATCCCAAAGATTAATCAGGTGTAATTGGCCTGTTATGTTGAACAGTGTCTTCTGTGTTGGCATCGTTATGTTCTGGTCTTGTCCTTACTCTCATGGTGGGTAGAGGAAATAGTTCCGTGATTTGGATGTTCATGGTAGGTTGTTCTATTCTTATGTGAATTGCTTCAAGAATTTGTAATCTTCTTGCATCTTGGGTTTTGTCTATTATACAGATATTTTTGTTTAACATTTCTCTTGTTAGGGTGATGTCATGGGCTTGTCTCATGTGATTCCTGGGGGTACCGGATTGAAGATGACATGCCAAACACCTCGTCAGCTTGGTCGACGTCATGCCTATGTACTTAGATTGAAGGTTACATCCTTCGTGGGGGCAAGTGTACATGTATACAACGCTTGACTGCTGTAGAGGGTTCTCAGTCGGCTTCGGGCTGTTTTTGATAAGGAGTTCGGAAGTCTTCCTGGTTTTGTAGAATATGATCAGGTCATATTCTATGATCAGATTCCAGTCACTTCTGGGGTGTGAGTTTTCAGTTGCATATATGCCTAGAGACCGTTCAGGCTTGTTCGCTTATATATATATATATATATATATATATATATATATATATATATATATATATATATATATATATATATATATATATATATATATATATTTTTTTTTTTTTTTTTTTTTTTGAAGGCATAGACAGTAGCCAGAACGCAGCACTCGGCTTACTATGCAATGACCGATTTGCCTAGTAAGCCAAGTTTTCCTGAATTTATACATTTTTTTAATTTTTTCCTTGTGAAATGATAAAGCTATCCATTTCATTGTGTATGAGTTAAGTTTTTCAATTTGAGTTAAAACTAACATAGATATATGACCGAACCTAACCAACCCTACCTAACCTAAACTAACATAACTAAATCAATAATTTATGTTCTTAATATAATATAATAATAATATTTAAAACAAACCAATAGGAAACAATTTACTGAATATAAAGAAAATCACTCGGCCTGTTAGGCAAATCGGGCCTTGCATAGTAGGCCGAAAAGTCCGTTCTGGCTTCTAGGTACGACAAATATATATATACATATATATATATACATATATATATATATATATATATATATATATATATATATATATATATATATATATATATATATATATATATATGTCGTACCTAGTAGCCAGAACGCACTTCTCGGCCTACTATGCAAGGCCCGATTTGCCTAATAAGCCTAGTTTTCATGAATTAATAGTTTTTCGACTACCTAACCTACCTAACCTAACCTAACCTAACGTTTTCGGCTACCTAACCTAACCTAACCTATAAAGATAGGTTAGGTAGGGTTGGTTAGGTTCGGTCATATATCTACGTTAATTTTAACTCCAATAAAAAGAAATTGACCTCATACATAATGAAATGGGTAGCTTTATCATTTCATAAGAAAAAAATTAGAGAAAATATATTAATTCAGGAAAACTTGGCTTATTAGGCAAATCGGGTCTTGCATAGTAGGCCGAGAAGTGCGTTCTGGCTACTAGGTACGACATATATATATATATATATATATATATATATATATATATATATATATATATATATATATATATATATATATATTAGTATATTTTGGTAGCAGTCTTTCTTGTAAACATATATTATTAAATATGACCGAAAAAGTAAGATTAATAATTCTAACACGAATTTTCTCAATATTTCTTATGTTTCTTTTCACTGTCGATGGTAATTGAAAAATCAATTCTCCAAAATTCATTTTTATTTCTAGTCTGACGCGACACTTGAACGCGTTTCGTAATAACTTATTACATTTTCAAAGACTTTAGTTTACACACACACAACTATAATCTGCAAACACTAAACAGAGTTCTACTATGCTATAATTTAAACAGCTTTCATCTTATATACCTGCATTTGGGTGAGGTGATATGTTACAACAGTTTTGGATGAGGTGAACAAAACTTTCAACACAAGACAGAACACGAAACAATGGGTATATATTGGGTAAATTAAAGGGAAGAATGGAAGTAACTGCAAAGGGCCTATTGGCCCATATTTCTTGATGCTTCTATATTGGTGCGGAGTCTTGAAATGGGTAAAATATAGTTGTGCATTAATTGGCTGTTGATTGCTGGTGTTGACTTCTTGATGTGTAGTGCCTCACAGATGTCAAGCCGCCTGCTATCGCTGTATCTATCGATGATTTCTGTGTTGTTTGTTAAGATTTCTCTGGTGATGGTCTGGTTGTGGGAAGAGATTATATGTTCCTTAATGGAGCCCTGTTGCTTATGCATCGTTAATCGCCTAGAAAGAGATGTTGTTGTCTTGCCTATACTGAGTTCTTTGAGGCTTACAGTCCCCAAGTGGGCATTTGAAGTCATAGACGACGTTGGTCTCTTATAAAGCGTTCTGCTTTGTGTCTGGAGAGTTTCTCATGAGTAGGTTGGCCGTTTTTTTGGTTTTATAGTAAATCGTTAATTGTATCTTCTGATTTTTGTCTGTAGGGATAACGTTCCTATCAACAATATCTTTCAGGACCCTTTCCTCCGTTTTATGAGCTGTGGAAAAGAAGTTTCTGTAAAATAGTCTAATAGAAGGTAAAGGTGTGGTGTTAGTTGTCTCTTCAGAGGTTGCATGGCGGTTCACCTTCCTTCTTATGATGTCTTCAACGAAACCATTGGAGAAGCCGTGGTTGACTAGGACCTGCCTTACCCTACAGAGTTCTTCATCGACTTGCTTCCATCCTGAGCTGTGGCTGAGAGTACGGTCGACATAAGCGTTAACAACACTCCTCTTGTACCTGTCTGGGCAGTCACTGTTGGCATTGAGGCACATTCCTATGTTTGTTTTCTTAGTATAGACTGCAGTGTTGAAACCTCCGCTCCTTTCCATGACTGTTACATCTAGAAAGGGCAGCTTCACATCCTTCTCCATCTCGTAAGTGAAGCGCAACATAGAATTCCGCTCGAATGCCTCTTTCAGATGTCTGACATCAGGTACCTGTGTAAAAATGTCGTCAACATACTTGCAGTATATGGCCGGTTTCAAGTTCATGTCGACTAAGACCTTTTGTTCGATGGACATTACCCTTTTGCTCTACGCGAGGTTTCTGTCCACGATGAGCTGGCCTTAGGACACCTGCGTTATCATTTGACAGATGTACCGCCCCAGTCAAACTCCCCACCTGATAATGTCCTCGGAGCGGATCGCGGCGGGCGCGAACGCCATGTAGAAGTTCGCAAACAGGACACTTAGGGGAGAACCCATTACATTCTTTTGCAATCTGCATTAAAACAGATTCAATTATGTTCCTATTGAAAGTGCTTTTACAATTCGTTATTGAAGAATCCATCTCCCAATCAATTTGGTGAGAATTTTTTGACAAATGAACAAACAAAGCATTAGACAATTGGCCATGTCTTACAGAGTATTTATGTTGCGAAATTCTACATTTCAAATCTTTAGATGTTTGCCCAACATAGAACCTAATAAAGTCTTTACAAGATATGTTATAAATGACACAATTATCACTACGAGGGCAATAGGGTTTAGTTAGAAACAGCCCTCGTAGTGATAATTGTGCAGGTACAGGTACAACTAACCTGTAAGTAAGTTAGGTACAACTTCTAGTTTCAACTCTTTTGACCATGTTTCTTTTCACTGTCGATGGTAATTGAAAAAATAATTCTCCAAAATTTATTTTTATTTCTAGTCTGACGCGACGCTTGAACGCGTTTTTAACAACTTATTACAATTTCAAAGTCTTTAGTTTACACACATAACTGTAACCTGTAAACACGCTAATCCGTCAGACTTATACTCGCATTTGGGTGAGGTGATATGGTGTAACAGTTTTGGATGAGGTGAACAAACTTGTGACAAACATAAGACAGAACATGAAACTATGGGTATTAATTGTATATGAGAGCATAAGAATGGAAGTAACTGCAGAGGGCCTATTGCCCCATACTTCCTCTTGATGCTTCTATATTGGCTCAATGAGTCAACTAACACAACACCTGTACCCCCTATTAGACTATTTTACAGGAACTTCTTCTCGACAGCTCATAAAACGGAGGAAAGGGTCCTAAAAGATATTATTGATAGGAGCGTTATCCATACAGACAAAAATTAAAAAATACAATTGACGATTTACTATAAAACCAAAAACACGGCCAACCTACTCATGAAAAACTCTCCAGACACAAAGAAGAATGCCTTGAAGGAAACCAACGTCGTCTATGCCTTCAAATGCCCACTTGGGGACTGTAAGCCCCAAAGAACTCAGTATATAGGCAAGACAACAACGTCTCTTTCTAGGCGATTAACAATGCATAAACAACAGGGCTCCATTAAGGAACATATAATATCCTCTCACAACCAGACCATCACCAGAGAAATCTTAACAAACAACACAGAAATCATCGATAGATACAGCGATAGCAGGCGGCTCGACATCTGCGAGGCACTACACATCAAAAAGTCAACACTAGCAATCAACAGCCAATTAATGCACAACTATATTCTACCCACATCAAGACCCCGAACCAATATAGAAGCATCAAGAGGAAGTATGGGCCAATAGGCCCTCTGCAGTTACTTCCATTCTTATGCTCTCATATACAATTAATACCCATAGTTCTGTGTTCTGTCTTGTGTTTGTCACAAGTTTGTTCACCTCATCCAAAACTGTTACACCATATCACCTCACCCAAATGTGAGTATAAGTCTGACGGATTAGCGTGTTTACAGGTTACAGTTGTGTGTGTGTAAACTAAAGACTTTGAAATTGTAATAAGTTATTACGAAACACGTTCAAACTTCGCGTCAGACTAGAAATATAGATGAATTTTGGAGAATTGATTGTTCAGTTACCATCGACAGTGAAAAGAAACATAAGAAATATTGAGAAAATTCGTGTTAGAATTATTAATCTTACCTTTTCGGTCATATTTAACAACATATATATATATATATATATATATATATATATATATATATATATATATATATATATATATATATATATATATATATATATATATATATATATACAAATATATATATAAATATGTATATATATATATATATATATATATATATATATATATATATATATATATATATATATATATATATGTGTGTGTTGCGCATAATATTGATAACATAACGGTAAAGGCATGGGTCATACAGGATAAATCCCGTTAGTTTGTGAGAAGAAAGTAGATATGGAATAATTGAGGATATGAAGAAGGGCTTTTATAACGATTGTTAAAGAGGTTATCACCACCACAGTAACTGCACCACCAACAACCAACATCACAGCCGCCTCACCACCACCACCACCACCTGGACGCTCTCAAATGGGTGTTCGACTTTACAAACAGAGATGCTAGCCATTCAAAAGGCTTTGGAACATGCTCTTGCTGAACACAGACAACATGTTATCATACATACAGATTCGAGAACCGCCATTGAAACCTTGCAACAAGAACACATATGTGATAACATCCATCTGATCACAAATGTCATATCATTCATGCAAACACTCAAACGACAAGGCCGACGGGTACTTATCAACTGGGTGCCAAGTCATGTGGGAATAATAGGAAATGACATTGCAGACGAAGCTGCAAAACTTGCTACTAAGAGGAGAAATGTAGACATTTACATACCACAGAGTCTATCACAGATTAAGAAAGTAATTAGAAACAGAGCAATGCAAAAGATGTACAGTGACCACAACACAGCAGTTGCAACATCAGGATCTGCGGGTTGGTACAAGAATTCAACCAACTACGAACCACTTAGTTTGATGAGAGGGAGCAGTAGAGCAACAGAAGTGCATTTACATCGCATCAGGCTTGGATACCCATGTGCATGGGAAATAGGCTTACAGGTTCCGGAAGATGAGAGGAATGTCAACACAAAAAAAAACACCACCACCACAGAGCGACGTCACCACCACCAGCGTGGCTGTTGACGTGTTGGTGCCCAGGGCAGCCAGCCCCACCACCGTACCAGGCCGCGATGGTGGGGTGACGACCGCTCCTGCAGTAGCTACCGTTGGTCTGGGGCTCGGGGGAGGGGAGGGTGGGGACCCTGGTGCGAGGTAGCGGGACCAACACAACACCAACAACAGCGGGTCAACAGTCGGGGACATACATAGTACTGTGGTATTACATTAGACATCAAGATTAATTAATATGTAATAACAATTATATATTATATTTTATCATACATAATATAAGATATAATAAACAATAACTTTTATAACACTTATGAAATGCATAATCTTTTATACATTTTATACAAAACACGAATATTTTCAATATTTCTTATGTTTTTCTTCACTGTCAGAGGAAGTTGAAAAATTAACTCTCCAAAGTTCATTTTCACACTTTATTATTGGTCTGATGTCTACGGATGCGTTTCGCAAGGTTAAGCCTTACATTCTCAAAGGCTAATTTACTATACTGTTGTTGTTTTGATTCAGCTACTCGGAACAAAAAGTTCCAAGTAGCACAAGCTATAGTGAACCCGTAATGGACTTCCTGGCACAGGAGCGGGGTTGTAACGTGATTTACCATGCTTGCTGTTGTTATAGATTTAGCTACTCAGAACGAAGTGTTCTTGTAGCACGGACTATAGTGAGCCCGTACGATTTACCATGCTGTTGTTGCTGTTTAAGATTCAGCTACTGGGAACAAAAAATTCGAAGTAGCACGGGCTATGGTGAGCCAAAATGACACAAGACCCACACAGGAATATGATAGAAACAACATGGCCACCATTAACATAATAGAAAGAGCAGCTTCTGTTGCTAGCAGGAATGGATCTGGACTACTAATTATGAGAGACTTCAACCATGGGAAGATAGATTGGGAGAACAGAGACCCGCATGGAGGACCAGAAACATGGAGAGCTAAGCTGCTGGACGTGGCAACAAGAAACTTTCTAAGCCAGCACATCAAGGAACCAACAAGAATGAGAGGAGAAGATGAACCAGCAATGCTTGATTTGATATTTACCCTAAATGAGTGGGATATAAGGGAAGTTAAGATGGAAGCGCCCTTGGGAATGAGTGGTCACAGTGTATTGAACTTTGAGTACCTGGTAGAGCTAGGAATTATCTCCCAAAAAAAAGAACTAGGAATCAAAAGGCTGGCATACCGAAAGGGGAATTATGAACAGATGAGAAGTTTCCTAAGGGAAATACTTTGGGACACAGACCTCAGAGATAAGTCTGTACAGGGTATGATGGACTATGTTACCCAAAAGTGTAAGGAGGCAGTAAACAGGTTCATCCCGGCCCAAAGGGAAAAATCCGAGAAGCAACAGAAGAAGCCATGGTATAATAGGGCATGTATGGAAGCGAAGAAACTGAACAAAAGGGTGTGGAGGAACTTCCGGAATAACAGAACACCAGAAAGCAGAGAGAGATACCAGAGAACCAGGAATGAGTACGTCAGGGTGAGAAGAGAAGCAGAGAAAAGTTATGAAAATGATATAGCAAACAAAGCCAAGACCGAACCAAAGCTACTCCACAGTCACATCAGAAGGAAAACAACAGTGAAAGAACAGGTATTGAAACTTAGAACAGGCGAGGACAGGTATACAGAGAATGACAAAGAGGTGTGTGAAGAACTCAACAAGAGGTTCCAGGAGATCTTCACAATAGAACAAGGTGAGGTCACTGTGCTAGAAGTAAGGGAGGTAAACCAGGCGGCCTTGGAAGAGTTCAAAATTACGAGAGAGGAGGTCAAGAGACACCTGCTGGATCTGGATGTTAGAAAGGCTGTTGGTCCAGACGGGATCTCATAATGGGTACTGAAAGAGTGTACAGAGGCACTTTCCTTGGCACTCTCCATAGTGTGTAGTAAGTCACTGGAGACGGGAGACCTACCAGAAATATGGAAGACGGCGAATGTGGTCCCAATATACAAAAAGGGCGACAGGCAAGAGGCAATGAACTACAGGCCAGTGTCCTTGACTTGTATACCATGCAAGGTGATGGAGAAGATCGTGAGAAAAAACCTGGTAACACATCTGGAGAGAAGAGACTTCATGACAAATCGCCAACATGGGTTCAGGGAGGGTAAATCTTGTCTGACTGGCTTAATAGAATTCTACGACCAGGTGACAAAGATTAAGCAAGAAAGAGAGGGCTGGGCGGACTGCATTTTCTTGGATTATCGGAAAGCCTTTGACACAGTACCGCATAAGAGGCTGGTACATAAGCTGGAGAGAAAGGCAGGTGTAGCTGGTAAGGTGCGCCAGTGGATAAGGGAGTACCTAAGCAATAGGAAGCAGAGAGTTACGGTGAGGGGTGAGACCTACGATTGGCGTGAAGTCACCAGTGGAGTCCCACAGGGCTCTGTACTCGGTCCTATCTTGTTTCTGATATATGTAAATGATCTCCCGGAGGGTATCGATTCATTTCTCTCAATGTTTGCGGACGATGCCAAAATTATGAGAAGGATTAAGACAGAAGAGGACTGTTTGAGGCTTCAAGAAGACCTAGACAAGCTGAAGAAATGGTCGAACAAGTAGTTGTTAGAGTTTAACCCAACCAAATGTAATGTAATGAAGATAGGTGTAGGGAGCAGGAGGCCAGATAAAAGGTATCATCTGGAAGAGGAAATTCTTCAGGAGTCAGAGAAAGAAAAAGACTTGGGGGTTGATATCACTCCAGACCTGTCTCCTGCAGCACATATCAAGAGGATAACATCAGCGGCATATGCCAGGCTGACCAACATACGAACGGCATTCAGAAACTTGTGTAAGGAATCATTCAGAACTTTGTATACCACATGTCAGGCCAATCCTGGAGTATGCAGCCTCAGCATGGAGTCCATATCTAGTCAAAGATAAGACTAAACTGGACAAGAGCTACGAGGAGAGGTTAGAGGCATTAAATATGCAAAAACTAGAAGATAGAAGAAAAAGAGGCGATATGATCACTACGTTCAAAATAATAATAGGAATCGATAAAATTGATAGGGAAGAATTCCTGAGACCCGGAATTTCAAGAACAAGAGATCATAGATTTAAACTAACGAAACAAAGCTGCCGGAGAAATATAAGAAAATTCACTTTTGTAAACAGGGTGGTAGACGGTTGGAACAAATTAGGAGAAGGTGGTGGAGGCCAAAACCGTCAGTTATTTCAGAGCGTTATATGACAAAGAGTGCTGGGAAGACGGGACACCACGAGCGTGGCTCTCATCCTGTAACTACACTTAGGTAATTACACATAGGTAATAATTACACACTAGGCTATCCGTCTGCGCGGAAGATCAGCATCAACACAAGAAAACTAAAAAATATTGTGGACGACCATATGAGCGTTCCCTCGGTCACTATTACTCAACTGAAATAAGTTCCAGCAGCAAATGAATGGTTTATTATCATTATTATTATTATTATTCAAAATAACAATGTAACAGTTATGCAGGCCAATTCCTGCTTCGTAAGGATTGGCTAACTAATAATTAAAGAAAGAAATAGAGAAGTGGAAACTTAAAATGCTTCAGTGCTCTTTACGTATAGGATGAAGAAAAACTGTTGTATCCCTTAGCCAGTCAATACGTAGGTGTAGCCTGGAGGAGGCGACGGCGGCAAGGATGGTGGTGTATTTTATGCAGCCCGTCCTCTCGAATAATACATCGTATTTTGACGTATAAATCCCCCTAAGGCCAAAATCTGATCCACTAACAATCCTAGCAGCTCGCAAAATTGACATAATGTCCCGTTTTTTAGTCGGGAGTCCTCGATTGATTGTTGCCGCCAGAGGCGGCTAGTTTATTGTGCACCCCATACTCATCATGTGAGCGGTAGCGCAAAAAGCATTACAGAGGGCACAAAAGGTCTTTATCAGACCTCATCTTAGATTATTACATAGATAAACAATTTCATCTATGCTTCACACCTTATAGTTACAATGTCAGCTAGTTACAGAGAAAGTGCTATTTCAAGAGCTATACATTTACAGTAAATCATTATACATTAATGGTAGGTCTTATCGCTAATATATAATAGTTTGACCAATGGAGATATTCCTGAGTCATAGCTTCTGTTTATTATTAGTCTTCACAATACACTACTGTCTCGGTTAGGTTATGTCCGAGCAATTTAGTACATCAATTTAGTGACGTTTTGAACGCTCGAGAGAAAGACTGAGATATAAGCTGTGACCATGATGGTGGTAGGGGCCCCTAGAGGCAGAGGAAAGAAAGGAAGTGTAGATGGAGCCCGAAGGTACCCGCCATGACTGACACTGACAGAGACTGGACATGGTGGGTACGGTGGTAGGAGCCTGGAGCACTGTAAGGGTCTCTGGTGCGAAGACATGAGAACAATTCCAGAGTGGGGGATCAGAGGTCCCTATAGATGCAGATATTTCTTAAAACGTGGCACTGGTGCCTAACCCGACTGGCCTATGACACATATATAGTGTGTTGTGTGTGTCTATTGTGTGTCTGACTATTGGCATTCTTTCTGAGATCAGATATTATGTACCTGCCCTGGTGACACTCTATTACTCTCTCATCTATCCTTACCTCAATTATGGTATTTGTGCTTCGGGTTCTACTACACAAAATCATTTACGTCCTCTAATTACTCAACACAAAGCTGCTATTAGAACAATATCTCACCCCTGGCCCCAGACAGCACTCGGTACCCCTTACTCAAATCTTTGAATATGTTAGATATTAAGTCACTGCACATCCTCTCATGTGTACTCTATATATTTAAAACTCTGAACTGCAATGTCAATCTTGTCCTTAAAAGTTTCTTAAAGTTTGTAACAGAACCCATGGGCACCACACCAGAAAAAAATACCTATTTGATATTCCATGAGTGAGACTTAACCAAATTAGAAATGTTCTACAACTCAAGGGACCCAGAATTAGGAATGACCTCCCTAATCATGTCAAAGGCCAGTTTAAGAGTAGAACTAAGTACTACCTAATTAACTCCCAGACGCTGCCTTAATCGACTGAGCTACGACATGGTAAAAGAATTGCAACCGGAAGTTCTACTGACCTTACTCGGATCCTGCAGCCTCTCCGATAAACAAACCAGGGTGTTACAAAATTCCCCCATGCACCCGAACTCTGTCAATAAGCTGTTCTACCTCTTCGGCCTTACTTCATTACACTTTGCAATTCTTTTGACCATGTCGTAGCTCAGTCGATTAAGGCAGCGTCTGGGATCCTCCCGGACGTAAGTTCGAACCCTCGTCACGGTCCTTGTGGATTTGTTCTTTAGTCTAAGTGTTTTTCCTCCACACCTTGCCCGAAACACTATGCGTATTAGTGGCTTTAGGTATTATATGTACTAGCTTTATCTTAAATCCAATAGTATGTTTGTAACTCTGCATTTATGTATGTACTTTTCCTAAATAAAATATTATTATTATTATATCCCTCCAGATTCCCCTTGGAAAGTTGGATGAGGCTAGCCCTAAGCGTCTGACTTCCTACTCTGGACAAACATTTTATTTTTAAGATATAAATTAATTCAGATAAATATACACGTTGCTAGTTTAACACCTGTTTAAGACATGTACACAAGATAAACAAGGCCATTGGCTTTACGTAAAACAATCACTGACTTAGACAAATCTACTGGCTCACCATAGATGTCAATTGCTCGCATTAGACTGTTGTGGTCCAGTTCTTGAACAAATTGTGCTGTAAATGATTACTGATGCATACATTAAACTATGTAACCAGCTTATGAAGATTGTTATGCACTTACCTAAATTAATTAATTCAGTCACTGAGCCCATTATGTGCCTCTAATATTTTCCACTACCGCCCATAGGGTGGGTACAGGATGCATAATAAATTAACATGATATAACAAATTTGCACGTGAATGAGGTGCATATAGAGCTGGAAGTGCATTTGTGTGGCTTGCAGTAAATTGGTACTGATAATCTGAGCTCTGTAAGCTTCGAATCACTCCTCTCCCCCCATTAACAATAGATAGAGAAGGGAATAGACAACGTTTTTACTTAGGTGGGTACAAGAACAGACGACTTCTGATTCCTGTTAGCAGGCTGAGAGCTTTCCCTTCCCATAGCTCATAGTTAGCATTATCCACTAGGTTTTCCTGGAACACTATCCGCCAGTCATTTAACATATGCAAGTATCCAATCACTGCTGGGTGAACAGAGGCGTACAGATAAGGTACCCGTCCCTGACCAGGACTCGAACCCAGATCAAATTGCTAGTGAGACACGGGACGAGTATTACCACCAGGAACCGTTCCACTCTGGCATTTGGACATAGAGCAGTGATTGCTGCAGATGTTGCAAGGTGTGGTTGTTGTGGTTGGTGGCAGGCTGGTGGTCAGCCTCGGGGACGCTCAGTAACATGTTAGTTGTTACATATTAGAAAGGTGTTTACAAGTCACCACGAGACGCATAGTGATGATCCGCATCTTAATTCTTGTTTGGGATTAATTTGTTTTGTTTTTAAGATGCTTTATTATACACCTGCGATACCTTTCATGTTAGCGCTGGTGGAAAATGTTACAAAGGTAAAGTACACGTTAATATGTTCAGGAACTGAACCTTAAAATTCGTTTAGCTAAGCTTGTTATGTAACTGTACCCTTCTTACACAATTTTGTTACTATAGATACATCAACAGTAGTTTCATAGTTTACCAAACTAACATTTCCGTGACCTCAAGAGCTTGGGTTTTAATACAAAGAGAGTATGTTAATTGAGCCCATTATATCAAACTAACATTACCGTAAACTCAAGAGCTGTTTTTTTTAACACAGTGTTTGAATTGACCCCATTATATATACAATAATAATTTGCCTATCTAGATAATTTTGAATGAAATACAAATTTCTTGAAAATTTGTGATAAAAGGTAATCTCTAAATTCATTAATTTTTCACATTCCATAACACAGATGCTGGGTGTTTTTTATTTGATTTCTTCATTTATTATGCACCTCCATGCCCATTCTGTAGGCGATAGTGGAAAAGGTTATCTGAATTTTCCTAAGGGCCACTATCTTGTGGCCTCGACGAGGACAGAAAGCCGGCGGCTTTTCAAAGGTCCCCCAATTTTACTTTATTATTTTATCTTATTGGATCTTAAATTGTTGTAATGTTTTGGCATCTATCGCTTCGGCGGGGAGGTGGTTCAGTGGGGTTATAACTCTGTGGTGAAAAAGGATCTCCTGTTTTGTCCTACATTGTGGCTTGATAAACTTGAAACCATTGCTTTTAGTTCGTGATACATTTGATATTTAGAAGAAGTGGTCTGGATCAATATCATCCAAATTGTTCAATACTTTCAAGTTTCTATGAGATTAGCCCGGTTATGCCTGGTTTGTCGTGTTGTTAGCCCTGTGGCCCTCAACCGTTCCTGGTTTGGCAGTGATCATTCATGTCGGATCACATTAATTATTTTACCCATTGGGTCTCGATACTATCGTAAGGCTTTCTTATTCAACGGTTCCATTTGTTACGATGCCTAGCGCACGTATCATCTTGGACCACATGGAACTGTTAGTTTAGTTCATTTATTATGCACCCCATACCCATCTTGTGGGTGGTAGTGGAAAGGGTTACAGAGGCACATAATGGGCTCAGGGACTGAACCCCACAATTCATTTAGCTAAGCAAGTTACAATCTTGATGAGCTAGTTACAAAATTCAATATAAGTCGTCACATCAACAATGGGTTCGAGATCGACCTCAAGTACAGGTTCTAAATAAAGCAACTGACATATGTGGAGAGCTAGTGTCAAAATTTATATGTTTGTCCTGCACACCGCCCCCCATCCAGTGGGCAGCGGTGGATAGGTTACAATCACTTAGTTACTACCTACAGTTAGCAAACTGGGGATATTTGGCTAAAATTTCTGGTAGCAAATCATTTTGAATGAAATATTGACACATCGCTGGAACATTGGTTGTAGAATTGTCTCTAAATTCAAGTATCTTTTCGCACTCTATCACATAGTGGCGGAGGGTGTGCGAATAATTTTGCTGACACAGTTTACATTTGGTCAGGTCTACATCAGCAGATAATGAGAATTCCACAGGGAACTTGAAAGATTTTTAACGTTTTCTTGATGGTTCTTAGGGTGGGAAGACGGTGTCCGATGCCAGCTTGGCCGAGAGGTGCCACGTGTTGGCGGTCCTGGTATGCCCTCATGACATGGTGGGTGGCTAGCTTCTGCTCTTCCTGAGGTTACTGGAAGACTGCATTTTTGCCCATTTGGGTATGAGTTTAGAAAGGGTCGTATTTTTTGCATTGACTACCCAGTTTTCTTCATGAAGGGTGGGAGCCGGTGCTTACCTCTCTGAGGGACTCCTGGCGCTCCCAAAAGATCTGCCTATCAGTGTTTATTCGCCTCAAGGCGCGTTGGTTCCACTGATAAGCGATGTTAATTTAGCCATATGGTTTTGCGATCTACCCTTCAAGGGAACACCGGGACATATACTGCACCACTGACGTTGAGGCCCCTAAATCAACAAGTACTAGTCTGATATGTTAGAGTTACGCAGTTAATGTATATTTCTGTTTTTTATGGCACAACTGGTTTAAGAATTCGATCATAACAGTTTCTAGTCCGAGCAATTTACATTTATTTTTATTTTTTTTTTTATTAACATATTAGGTACATCTGCATTAGTGCAGCTACCCTAGACTATATGAAGTGGAGTACAGTGTGTCAAAACAGTGCGTGTATGTAACAATACAGTGTGTGTATGGCGACCCAAATTAGTTTAGAACTCTAGGGAATCTGCCAGCCACCTTTCGCCAATTAAGTGGGAGGTCACTTTTAGGCCAGACCCCTTTTTTAACACGACCAATAGGACTGACCACGACCAGCCTATGTCTCTCCCATACCCGAGACCATTCACCCTGCAAAGTTAAGTAAGACTAGCCCCAAGTATCTGGCCTCCAACCTCATATTGACAAACATTCTCTCTTATATAGATTATGAGAAGGCTCTAAGCCAATATAATGTAGATGAAAACACATAAGCTTCAGAGCTACAAGATCAAGCTAAAAGATCAAGCACTTCCAAGTGAAAAAAGTATGCATGTGGAGTCAATATAGGATAGGGCCTAGGTCATGAAGGTGCTGCCATAGTGATGGATGGGATTAAGCAGCCAAGTTCTGGTTGTGGTGTTTGTTTGAACCTACCATTGGCTGTCATGAGTAGGGCCTCAGTAGTAGTTGGGTTCGTGCTCGACTCGGAATCGCAAATCCCAAGATCAAATCCCAGATGGGACGGAAATGGTTGGGCACGTTTCCTTTCACAGAATGTTTCTGTTCACCTAGCCGTAAATTAGTATCTGGGAGTTTGTCAACTACTGTAAGGGTAGCATCCTGGGAAGGGTCAGTATTTCATACTTGGGGGGTGGGACCTCCATACCAACCTAACGTACAGTATATACGTACACAGGCTGCCTGTCCCCTGACAAAATTAAAATGAACTAATTACATCACTGAGATTCAAAGAGCCATTTAATATACTGTATTCATAGAAATAATGTTTTAGAATAAACAGTTTCTGAATGCAGTGACATTTCCTCTGGTGACTAAAAAATCTGAAAGGTCCTGTAGTGCAGACATTTTCCTCCCATAATATAAGAACCAGGTTTTCTACACGAGATAATGGACCATAAGCATTATTGGTAATGAGTAATAAGAATTTTATTTTGTATCCCCAAATACGGTTACATAATTTGTAATTTATTTTTCTCAATTACTGTAAATTATGATAAAAAATTATTGTTTTTAAAATTATGTATATTTAAAACATTTTAATCACATCAAGAAACAGTACAGTATAATTAGAATCTTTTCAATAGTTCCAACACTGCCCTCAAGGTATAGAAAGATAGAGTACAGATGCAACACTTCAAGAACTATTAGTGTCTGTGTTGTGTCCAGGCCCCAGACTAAAGTAAGTAATCTTGCTTCATGGATAACACCTTACAAAACTGAATGAAAAGTCATACTGGATGAATGTTAGCAAATAGCAATACATAATGGTGACCATAATTGTAATATGTGATGGTAATACTGTATACTTTATATATAAACCTATGAAACACTTATTAGAAAATTTGACGTAATAAGCTTGGAAGAATATTACCGAGACTTTAAGAATTGAATGGAATATTATTGAATAGAATCTATACAACAAAAATGTACATTAGCATTCCAGTATATAAAAATAATTAAAGAAAAATCATTGGTCCAATGTAAGAAGTTGCATATTAAACATTATGACATAATTTACAGATAAATACCAAGGTGAAAATACATATTATTTGAGATCAAATTTTGCCTGTGCTTCCGTATAGGCTAAGTTTGATACAGCACTTACAAGCAAAATATTATCTCTAATAAGATCTTAGTTTTCTCTACATAACTGTCAGAACTTTAAATTATGTTTAATAATATTGATAAATTATGATTTGCAAGTTGTTTACTCAGCAATGATTATTTTATCTTATTTTTTTTTTGCATCCTGGAAGCAAGAAAAGTACACTATGAAGAGCAATGATAAATGCAAAAGTGACTAAGGAAGGCGATGAAAGAAATGCTGTTTGTAGTAATAACTTGGGACTCTTGTGGAAATTACTAATTGTTATTACACAATATAACAAAAGTAAACAAAAATATATAAGCCTCACCAGAGATATAAGGCCAAGTAAAAAGCTTTCCGTTTAGAAAGCTGAGCTACTGCGTAACAGTACTGTATTTGATGTTGAGATTAACAGTGACTGAAAAAACCCAATATATTTAAATTGGGATACAGTGCTTAAATACAGTATACATAACAGTCACGATACAAAAACCTCATTTCATATTATCATTTTGCACCAATTTATTCAATGATGGTTGAGTAAGGAGAGACTGAAGACTTGACGTGACTGACGGACAATTACCGTGCCGCTCCAATAATTTTTCTTGTTCCCCCAATTCTTCACACTTTTGCAATGCTTCTTCAGTTGATTTTAGAGCCTGGTACAAAAAAATTGGTAAGACATTTCAAAAATGTTATATTATATATAAAAAATGTAAAAACTAAATATACTGAACACTAAACATTTATAAAGTGCCATATAGTCTTCCCAGCTTGCTGCCTAATTTTGATGATTATTTATGTTTGAAAATTGTGTTGAAAATTACACCAATGAAAACTGACAAGGTGGTGTGTGTGGACCTCAACAAGAGGTTCCAAGATGTCTACAAAACAGAATAAGAATGGAAACTAAGGAAAGGAGATGACAGATGGACAGAAGCAACATTAGGCAGAATTGTAGTGTTTAAAGAGCAAGCAAACAGACACCTGGAAGAATTAAATGAAAGAAAAGCAGTAGAGCCAGACCAGATATCACCATGGACACTGAAGGAGGCTACAGGAATTCTATTATCTCTTTTTAACTATGGCACCGTCAACTGGCAACTTCATACAAATCTAGAAAAATGTAAATGTAGTCCCGATAGTCAAGAAAGAGGAAAGACAGGAGGTGCTAAACTATACACCAGTCTCACCAATGTGCATACCCTGCAAAATAGTGGAAAAGTCATCAAGAAGAGAATAGTGAAGCAACTGGACTGTAATAAATTTTGTAATTGAAGGGCAACACTGTTCCAGAGGAAATGTCATACCAAATTTAGTTCTATGACTCTCCCTAAGACACAGAGATAGAAAGAAGGTTGAGAAGACTGCATTATTCTTGGATTTCCAAAAAGCTGTAGATATTTTAACACACAAAAGGCATGTGAATAATGAGAAGACAAGCTAGGATGACATCCATACCTCATGAGCATAAAACAAAAACTTGAAAATGTACAATAGTTTGCCACAACACTTATATCAGAACTGAGAGGAATAAGTTATGAAGTCGAGATGGAGCAGAGTCCTCGACCTCATAATCAGTACAGTACATAGAGGAATAGTACTGAGAGGAACTCAGTACTATTCCAAGTCTTGATGGACTTGGACAGTTTCTATAAACTGAAGAGGAAAATTGGACAAAAGAACATTATAAGAAACTGAAAATGAAATTGTCACAGAAATGTAAGAAAACACTGGTAGCCTATATAGGTGGACTGGAAGTGGAATGAACTGAAAGAAGAGGTCAGTGCAGCATGTTCTAGTTTAGGAAATCATACCTCACAGAGCTTGGGCATCAAGAGGTGTAAAACAGCACCAGATACAAAAGGCTTAGAGGCAAGGTCAGGGAAAAGCACTAAGCTATTATGGCAATCTAGCACTTAGAAAGGGTATGAGCATAAGATTTGGGATAGGACAGTGGAAAGTAATGGTGCTCAACCACTTGAACAGTCAGGGATTGAACTCTGACTTGCAAAAATTACTGTAAAGGTCATTGCTGTACTGTTCAGTCCCAGAGGTTGGACATGGCATAAAGAGCTAGCTATCACTCCCCATAGTCACTGATAGCTAAGCACTAATTGCTTAGAAAACTTTTACTACATACAGAATTTCAATTTGACTTTTATCCACAAACTTACGGTAAATTAAGTAACTACAACTTGCACCTTGGCATTCATTTACCATGGAAATCAGAATGATTAAACACAATATGAAAAGGTTTACAGTACCTGAATTAATTTAGCAAGCTTTCCAGTGGCATCATGAACAAGTGGGCCAGTATCTGGAAGCTCTAACTTTGTGCTGGAGGTTGTCCAAGGAGCAATGTACAGTGAGTAAACTCCCTGAAAGAGGCCTAGTTCCTTTGTGAAAGCTGGCACTTGTTTGTTCAAATCTGTGTGCAGGTCACTTTGCTGCTCTGCGAATGACTTCACTTTCCACTGCTGTAATGATGGGAAATTTATTTTTATACTAAAACATCAATAATTATATAAAATGCAGTACTATGAGAGAATTTCATTTTGTTAATCATGCTTGATCCAAAATTATTAACCAAAACATTTAAAGGAGAACTTTCTGTCTCTACAGCTGCTGTAATAGGCTGTTGTCAATTTCCATCACCTTTATCTCTTAATCTTCCATCTTTATCTCTGTACCATTTGCAAATGCAAGTAACTATGAACATTTTCACTTCAATTGAAGTGAATTCACGTTATTGTGATTTCTGTGTGTAATGAAGGAAGGGCGAAGAGATAGAACGGCCTATTGACATAGCTCGAGTGCATGGGAGAGTTGTGTAAAACTCTGGTTTGTCTCTCGGAGAGGCTGCAGGATCCAGTAAGTTCAGTAGAACTTCGGTTTCAACTTTTTTCCATGTCAGCGTCTGGAATGCTCACAGACGTAGGTTCGAATCCTCGTCACGGCCCTTGTGGATTTGTTTAACTTACCCTATATTTTTCACAATGTGTGAATCACATTTAATGCATAAATTACAAATTTTGCACCATTTATTCAACAATTGAAATATTTATCCCAAACTTGGCTAAACTGCCAGTAAATCAGATTTGTAAATAAAGTGTGACTGCTCATATACAAGACTTTCCCTCCACACTGTACTACTATAAAATGTGACGAAAGGAAAATACTGTTAACCTCTTCAATATTATTGTACTTCTTCAGCTGTTCAGCAAGTTGATCATGACTATCCTGCAGCAAATCACCCAGTGGAATATACTGTCCATACTTGCACCACGTTCGATACTTTTCCTGGAGGTCTCCTGGAATGAGACTCGTGCCTCCTCCCTGAAGGTATTGGAAAGAGCTGTCAGTATTGTGGGTGGAAATGGCAAGTGTAACGATGCAGTAGCCAATAGTAAATATTCATCAAGATGATGTGCCACTCAATATTGTAATAAATACAGTACCATTTATAGTAATTAAAAATATACGAGGCGAGAGAGAGAGAGAGAATAAGGTTATAAAAGAACATATCAGTGTACAAGATGTCAAGAACCAGTCTACGCACTATTGCACATGTCAAATGTGTTGCAGTGTTAGGTGATACATAATACTTTACATCATTATCATTAGTCAATCATTATAAGAAATTTATCTATAATAAATTGGCAGTCAAAATATTAATGAACACTGTCATGCCTCCTAAAATCACTGGTTAACACATTTTTTGTCACATAGGGCAAAGATATTGATTCTTTTTAAAAATTGTTGTGCTAAATTCAATTCTGTAATCAGAACTGTTTTATCATCCATAGTTTTTATGTGACTTTTTTGCATTTACAGTATTCGGTTACTGAATTTATAAGTATTTTATCAGTAATAATTTATAATATATTTTCTGTCACACAGAACATATATAGTGTCTCTTATGTAATTATTTACACTGAATTCAAATCTACAATCACAATTTATCTATAACCTATAATTTTTTTGTGACTGCAAATTGTTTTAATTATTCAGTCACTGAATTCACAGGTATTTTATCAATAATGGTTTACAATAAAGAACTTTCCTTTAATCACTGCTAAGTGAAGAAACA
Organism: Procambarus clarkii; assembly: GCF_040958095.1. Classification (NCBI taxonomy): domain Eukaryota; kingdom Metazoa; phylum Arthropoda; class Malacostraca; order Decapoda; family Cambaridae; genus Procambarus; species Procambarus clarkii. Next base: position 52,557,609 of record NC_091159.1, read on the forward strand.
AATAAATGAGGTGATTTTTGCAGGTCTTCAAATAAGGGAGACAATACATAATAAAAAAAAAAATATGTTTATTCAGGTAAGGTACATACATACAAGTGATGTTACATTAATGGATTGATATATAGATAGAGCTAGTACATACAATGCCTAAAGCCACTATTACGCAATGCGTTTCGGGCAAAAGAAGATTAAGATAAAGATAAAAAGATTAAGAAGTTGAACTCTGCTGAAAAAAGGAACATCAACATGGACATCTTTCAAGAATGTTACTAAAAAATTTGGAGGAAATCAGACATAATATTGTTGTGATTTAGTGTGTGAACTATTGAGCTCATATAAATATTTGGCATATAAAATATCTAAAAATCCACTTCTTGGATTATCTTCCTTGATAATCTGGACACTATCAGCAATGAACATAGCGAGATATTTGACCAGGACATTTTGAGTATGGAAAAATGGTACCAGGGTACGTGGAGTTCTAATATGCTGGCCAACTACTGCTGAACACTCAAGAGGGATGTTCCTCAAGCAAAATACAGTATACCTAGAAGTCAAAAAATTATTCTTTACTAATTGTTTTATTGTTTGTAATATACATGTATGATATACAGTAGTAGTGCATATTAATGAAGAATGCTAAGCATCCTAAAATAAACATTAATGAACACTGTCATGCATCATAGAACAAATATTAATAAAGACTTCCATCCCTCCTAGAATTACAGTAGAAAGTAATAAAACACAAGTACATTACACTCAAATTTGCTCTGTGCACCAACCTTCAGTATTGGCTGCAGATGCGGAGAATAAGCCAATTGATCAAGAAGGGCATTCGAAGCTTGGGGTTCCACTCGCTTGTCATCAGCAAAGGCAGTAGACTCTTGCAAGTTCCGTACATTATCTAAACACCTTCGCCAAAACTTCAACTGAGCTGGTGCTGGTGCTGTTCCCTGTGTTAAAGACAATATCTCAGCTAATGTATATTCTTTCATGAACCCCAAGATGTTCCAAATATGGAATACCCCTGTACTACATTATAGTAGGACTCAAGCCTGGTTCCAGGGAGTGGAACCACTTAAATTATTCAACATCATGTGTAGTGCATGTGTGTGTGTAATAAATTAAGCTAATTACAGGATGAGAGCTAATCATGTGGTTTCTTGCCTCTTTATAATAATTGTCATAATGAGTAGTAGTCTGGAATATCAGGTTGTAATTCTTTCAGATCATTAAGTGACCACTGAATATGTATAATGAAAGCTTTTAACATCTTTCATCTAGCTATATTAGTTATCTTATACAAAATAAAATAACTAATGAAAAATATTCAAGTACTCTATTGTATATTATACTTGCCTGAATGACATCAGAATCTCCTGCCTTACAGATTCCCATGCATGAAAAGCACTGCAGTATTCCTGTGATCAAAATATGTTATACTTTATCATAACATAAAAAGCAATCAAAATTGTATCAATCTTCAACAAACAAAATTTGAAACAACTATTAACCCTTTCTACCTCGAGTGTCTTGGATCCATTACTACGGCTAAGAATACCATTAACACTGCTGTAACCCCATTTGTAAAATGAATATCATCTCATATAATAATAAACCTTAATAACAAATATAATCATATTTATATAATCTCATATAATCTCATATAATAATAAACCTTGGCATAGCATCATATGCTACAGTAATACAGAAAACAGCTACTGTAATTAGACTGTTTATATGCAGGATATATTTTGGTACTGTACAACAAAATAATGAATCACTTTTGTTGATGTAGACTCATCATCATTTAATATGATGCATTATTTTGGTGAAAAAGATATAAATTAAACTTTGAGTTGACTATGAAGAGCAAGATCTTACAGACTCCTGGTTCAAATTAAAAAATCATGTGTAGCATGCTGCTGTACTGACACGAACCAAATTATTGAAAATGATGACAAATAATTCTGGATTTAAATTCACAATCAACAATGCCTTACTCGGAGTGTGTACGTGCTGAGGGGCTGTGGCCAGCTCGGCTGCCTCAAGTGGAAACAGCTGAATCAGCGCCCACGTCAGGAGGCTTTGTCTGGGAGCCCCGGGTGTGACGAGCACCGAGTGAACCCAGCTCGGCTCCAGAGTCTCCAAACCATTGTATTTGAGGGCCTAGAACACAATGCGGTGTTAACAAAAACTATTGGATTTGTTACTATCTGCTGGTATTGTATTATGCAACAGTATAAAATATCTTTCATATACAAATACAAAAACAATTGACTAAATACTTAAGATACTGTACAGCCAAAAAAACTTGCAGGGAACAAGATGCGCAATTCTCAATTTTGATGGAAATTGTAAACAACCTAGCTTAATTAACCTAACTTAACCACACCTATCCTATCCTAACCTAACTCAACCTAATACTGCATTCAATCATCAAACATATAAGAGAGTTGGAAGTGATTGTCAATGATTTATACACACATACACTTTGAATTAAAATCTTAGTGTGTGTGTATATATTCAGTGACAGGTTATGTTAATACTAAGTATTAACTTTACACACGATGAGGCATCTATTTATGTAATGTATAAAGTTTCTGGGTAATATTTGACTTTGATAAATGCTGAGTACTCCCACTTGAACTGCCTAATTGGAGCAAACTCTTCTTGCTCCATCCAAAATTCCTTTGCATCCAGCATCAAGGACAACTATTTTGATGACAAACAATAATTAGGGAGTGTATGTTAGGCCTCCACCTCCAGCCGTGGGAGTGTAAATGAAGCACCCACCTCCAACTGGGCTATAACACAGGCGAGGTCAGCCTCCTCCAGCGGCGACAACATTGTTGTGTTTTGGAGCCGACCCGCCAGCCTCCCTCCGGACCCCAACTTGAGATGTGCCCATCTTGAGATCGGCGACGCCCATTATGGAATTAATGCATTTGTTTATTTATTTATTTATTTATTTATTTATGTATATACAAGAAGGTACATTGGGATTGTGAGGATACATAATATGGTAATTACAATCTTGTAAAGCCACTAGTACGCGCAGCGTTTAGGGCAGAAACGTCCATATTTTGTCCATATTCTGTGTTCATAGTTCCCGTTCTCTGGGACAGGAAGCCTTTATTTTGGCAAATCAAGGTCCCTCCGAGATCAAACTACTGTTCTTCCACAAGATGCAGCCCATATTAATTGCCTAATTCCCGGGTTACTGCTAAGTGAACAGACGCATCAAGTGAAAGGAAAGAAAAGTGCCCAACCGCTTCTGCCCTGCCTGGGCATCGAACCCGTGACCCTGGATTGTGAGCCAAGGACGTAGAGCTCCAGAGCCCATTTAATATTAAACTTTTATTATTAATCATTGTTTTAATTCATTTTTAAGTACTTACATGTGGGAACTTTAAAAGCAGATTTCTTATTTGTAGCTACCTACCACAGCTAAGTGGCCTAACCTGATTCTGGTAATTACTGTATCACACTATCTGGTGGATGTCAAATCTAAACCTGAATTTACCTGAGGGCCACCATCTCAGTAGTGGCCTCAACAAAGACAAGAAGCCGGTGGCTTGTCAAAGGTTCATTTGTCATTTGTCCAGATGATTTTATAAATTATTCCAAATAATAGTGCTTTCATGTCTTTAAGTTTACAGTCTCCGTGGTGTAGTGGTAAGACACTCGCCTGGTGTTCCACGAGCGCTATGTCATGGGTTCGTATCCTGGCCGGGGAGGATTTATTGGGCGCAATTCCTTAACTGTAGCCTCTGTTTAACGCAACAGTAAAATGTGTACTTGGATGAAAAAACGATTCTTCGCGGCGGGGGGTCGTATTCCAGGGACCTGCCCGAAACGCTACGCGTACTAGTGGCTGTACAAGAATGTAACAACTCTTGTATATATCTCAAAAAAAAAAAAAAAAAAGTGTATAATTTCTTTCATGTTGAACCTAATTGCTGAGTTTGACAATAGTCAAGGGTACCTAGGTCCAACTGAATTTCTTGTTGGAGGTCTGCAAACACACCTGCATGCTCAAATATACAAGTATAAGATAGAATTCAAACAAAGTAGATTCTAAACCCTTAGTTCAGTGTCACTGTCACATTATTCATAACTGTTGCCATGAAATTCTGTCTAATTTTGCAAGGGGTGGAGGAGGTTGGAAGTATTTAAAAGACAGAATTTGATTCATAAACCCCCATCTTAATTTTAGATTTACTGAAATTGGTACATAAGAATACCTTCATAAAGAGTAATAATGCCTTTGTAAATATTGCCTGGTAGGCTGTATATCAGCAATGGGCTCAATCCCAACATCCAAGGACAAACTGGACCTGTCAGTGTATTTATGTACAGTCTTAACCTATTCAACTACCTGCACAAAGGATGAACTATGCTAAAGTCCCTACAAGGAGCAAAATCTAGCTCTAAGAGCCCCACCTCACAGCTGCTGTACCTGGAGCACTTGAAGTTCTGTAATTCCTGACATTGAGTAGTCATACTTGCTCTTGAAAAAGATTGATAAAAAGATACATGTTCCATTTGTTTACAATATGCATAGTCCAGGTATCTTCTTACATCTAACCATTCATGTTTCACTTGGCAAGAATAAACTTTGCCCATTTCATCTATGCCCACCAGTATCTTATACGTGGTTACCTAATCCCATTTGATCCTTCTCTCTTCTAATGTCAATAGATTTAGTTATTTAAATGTGTTATCATTGTTCAGCTGTTTATTTCTGCCGCATGTCTTAGTAAATCACAGAATTTTCTCATATTTTCTTATGCTCCAAAGTGCAAATTCCTTGCTTCTATTTATTCCAAGACTGGCTTGACAAATGCTGTGTATAATTCTGTATATTGCTCTGAACAATTCCTTCCTTTGGTCTCCAAATTCTGTGTTGGAGTCTGTGCAGTAAACATCAATGAATCTTGTGCCAGCAATACTAGCTACCCACTACACATCAGTATACATTACAGAACTCACAAAAGTGCATTCTTCATAAAATATATACAAAATTAAATCTTTGAATGGTAGTATTAAGTTCAAGATGTGCTGTATATTATGTATATGAAAGTACTTGTACATGTGACCAAGACTCAAGTCTACTAGTCAAACCCTGATGGGTGAATATGCAAGCTTTTTGACGACTCAAGTGCTAATAGGAATATTTTAAGTGATAAATTATTTTGTATTTATTAGGAATTAATTATATACAACTTTATACATGAAACATATATTACAATAAGGCTGACAAGCTACAGGAATTTGGAAATTTAATTTCAGTTTAAATACAAGATAAAGATAATGCAGCACAATGTTACTAACAGTCTCTGATGTCATATTTGCAAGTTTCCAACCTCTCACACAGTACAACAATTCAATTATGATGGAATGAAACTGGTGCAATTTTTTTTTAGTTACATTAATTCATTATCATTACTTAAATTCCCACTATAATAGGGCAGGAAGGCATCAGGCCAAAGACAAAATGGGGAATATAATGAAAAGTTTAGATATTACAAAACAAAATTATAATGGATAAGTTGTAACACAGAATTTAAAAAAAGTAATCAATTATCAAAAGAAGGCCCCAAGCCAGGTACATCATAATGAAATGGTAGCAATTTTACCAAGGCCTTAATAAATTATCCTTACTTAATAAATAAGGATACAGTATTGTACATATCGTATTGCAATGAATTTTTTATATGCTTCTAAAAATCAATCATAACCAAAATATTGCTAAATTTAAAAGAATTAAAGCCTATGGGAAGTTCCACTTTAAGTAATATTATATACACAGTTTCAATGTACTGTACTGGCCACTCCAGATTCTATGCAGGTATTTGTTCTGTGAGCATCTTAAGTGTATTTAGCGAGCAGGTTGAGACCGTGGAGGTCATTACAGTATTGCATGTGTTTGAGAGTTTCCTCTACTATATAAACTGTATAACATTGTAGAAAAAGTAGCAATATATATATATATATATTGATTATTCAAATAGTAAGATTTGTTTTTTACCCAACATTCCTTCACTTGGCATGGCATTCTGTAAAGCTACACGAAAGTTGGAAAAGGGAACAAAAGTGTGATCTGGTGGTTTTAGGTCACCAGTTTGTGCAAGATGAAACAGTTCATCTAGCATTTGGTGTCGTGCAGGATGGTTAAGGTGTTCTTTGTTCCATCGTGTCATCCAAAAACCTCGAAGAGTGACATCAGTAAAGATTAAAGTTCCTACTGGCACAGTTACTGGCTGGAATAAAATATAAAATAAATTAATTCTTAAATATACATGTTCTGGTTATATCTTTGCTGTATATTGGGATTTAGAACATGGGTCATATATTGGAGGTGGTGAAGATATTCAATGTTATGTTGACCTTCAGAACACAACCCACCAATTACAGGTACTTTACATTCAGATCCTTAATTACTACAAGATGGATAGGAAAAACTAATTGTTACACCCTGCCCTGGGCACATAGTTCAGGAAAAACCGGGCAAACATGGAAAGAGACGTGCACACACTGGAAGAATTAGGCACACAGCCTAACCCTCTGTGATCACCACAAAATCCAAGGGCTGACAAAACAAAGGTTTGGCTGTCATTTTGTTTCCAAGGCTGTCATCAAAACCCAGAAGATCCAGGCTACCATTGATACAAGCTTACTCAAGGGGTGCACAAGATGAAAGCCCATGGGATCCCAACCAGCAGAAAAAGCCAACACCTGTGAAAAAAATTACAAATCCAGGCCAGTGCTGGACACCCTGTGAAACTACCCAAGAGAGCAAAAACAAGGACCTCCTTGGCAGCTGGAATCACTACATTTAGTAAGCAAAGCAAAGACACTCGGGGAGGCTACAGCCCTCCAGGCTGCTTGCAGCCCAACATCACCAAGGCCCAAAGCTATTGCCACAAAGGCAGAAGCTAACAGATACCACCATAGAGTGTAAGCTTATCCCAGCCCTTACATGGGTTGAGCAATAGCACCTACTCCTACCTACATGGGCAATAGCACCTACTCCTCATGAAGATGTCAAGATATATGCCTTGCAAACTCAACATACAAGGATACGAAGGGAGCCCAGAGGAGAGTGAACACTACCATTGGCCGATCCTCTGCAATACGCTATGACTCGATAGAAAAGGTTTGAAAAATTCCTGTGTCAGTGTGGAATGTTGACCTACCTTGACTACTACAGATCCTAACAACACTCCTTCAGTGTGTCCTATACTGGTTCTAGTGTTTATTTTATTGTTCTATTCTTCCATTTCCACATGATGTAAAAAAAGTTATCTTACCTACTCTAGACTTAGCAACTACTCAGACTGGTAATAGTTTAATCAGAAGGCATCACTATTTCAGCAAAACTGTTTAAATGCCAATTTATAACATTTGAAGAAAATAAGATGTCGAGTGACCAATACTAAATGTTGAAGATAATTTATATGCAGTAAAAAAAAAATACAGTATTGTCACCTGTCTAGACATGCCCCCATACGTGACCATGATGCCTTTAGGTGCCAGCTGCCTCAATAGTTCCGTTCCACTCCGACCACTCACACAGTTCAGCGCAAGACTTGGAGGTGGTAAGGCCTTTACTTCCTCGCTTTTCCTAACAACCAAAAACATTAAATTTTATTACAGCAATTCAATTTTCAAACTAGTAACATAATGAAAGTCAAAATGCAGCCAGTAAGTCACAATAATATGGCTGAAAATTAGAAATTCAACCCACACATCTGAAAATTTAATAGTGATGATATTTCAGTCTGTCATGAAGGCACTAAACTGCATAGAATCTTATCAAGGCACTACATGACTTGAAGGTATTCTAGGAAAGACTGAAACATTTATTAACATATGTAGACTGGATGTCGAAAGTCAAAATGTTTCTTACAATAATTTAAAACTAGGCCTAAGAATATTAATTCACCTTTTAACCGTTTCGATTGAATACAGTACTGTAAACATTGGCATTATGAAACAAATCCAACATTCAAATTAAAACAAATTGCTTTCCACATCCCATGCCACATCCTTCTGTGATATTTCATCCTACCTCAATTCATTCTCAGTCACAACCACAGTTGCTCCCAATTTAATGAGAAATTCTTTTAATTCGTTGATAGCTGGCCGGTCACGCACCACATTCACTGTCTTCACACCAAAGGCTGCAGCAATCTAGTGAAAAACAATAGATTAAAACAAAATCAAGAACTAAGTCATATGACTTAGCAGATAAATATTACATGACTTCAATGGAAATAATATACACACAGTCTAAAAATACTCTAAAAGCCTCCTTATGCTGGCACAACAATCTATGATAAAAGTGCTCATATAAAAATTCTCCTCTACCCCTCTCTGAATAAGAAAACATTTAGCGAGTTTGAGTGAATAAAGCCTCATTACACAAATAAAGATACCCTAACACAAGTCAAATATTCCACCTGCAATCAGTAACAGTGCAGTTAAAAATATATATTTAATGTTGGCAAGACAAAACATTTCTGTCTGAGACAGTACTGTACTTTGAATGCCCTGACCCAGAGCCCATGTGGTCCATCCAGGACTATCACCTGCCAAGCTCTTGTTGACCTTATTTCTCAACATTGAAAAGTATCTTTACAAATGGTCTCGTCAGGGAATTTGAGGGGAAGGGAGACAGGACAGGTGGTGGTTACTAGCATTGGAGATAGTGGCTGTGGCTCTACAGAAGCTATACCTCAACCATCCAACTGCTGTTTGACATCTGAGGTTTCATCTGAGGCACTCCAGTCTCAAGAGTGCCAGTCACATGACCCCCAATTCTCTTTCTTTGGCTGTGTTGTTTGAGAGAGTTTTTACACATGTTCTGTACATAGTATGTATTTAATTTTGATGCCTGTTTTTCCTCCAGTTAAAAATAGGGCCTTTAAAATTACTGCATGGAAACTTCCATATTTCTATTGGAAATGCTAAAGATTTTTTTTTTGAATACTGTACTGTAAGTGTTTGAAATTAAAAATAAATTATATAAGGAGTACAGTACATTTTGTTTTGGCCACTTTCATGACAACAAGGCCAATATGGCATAGCATGCCTCAGTCTATGCATACCTCATGCATATATTGTATAAAATGATAGCAGCAGCTCAAAATAAAATCCTGGAAAACCATAGGTCTAAATAAGAAAAGTTAAACATTATAGAAGTTTGGTGCTTCAGAATGGCCTATGCAAATTGCCATGGGAGAACAATTTGATCAAATAAAAGCAAAAGCTAATACTGTGATCTTCAATAACTTGACAGGTTACTGCTGGCTGTTGCCACCAGCAGCCTGAAGACTCAGATAGCCATCACAACCTGGCAGATCCAGCACTTCCTGCAAGAATCTAACTAACTTTACACAAATACGATGAACATTCTGAAAACCATAATGGCAATGATTCCAATCAGCTTGATTTTGGGAAAGTAGTCCATATTTGTACAATACTGTACAGTACCTGTATTACAGCCTGTCCAACAGCAGAATTAGCACCATTCTGAATTACTGTGTCACCACTCTTGAGAGAAACAAAGTCTTTCAGCATTCTGTATGCTGTCCCTGGATTGACAGCAATAGTAGCCGCTGTTGCAATATCAACATCTGAGGGAATCTGAAAAGTAATATCAATACATCATTATTAAACAAGGAAATTAAGAAATTCTCTTGCCCATTCACTGTGAATGTTTTGAAAAATTAAATAGTTCTACAGTTCAGTAATAAGCTAGAAAAAATACTTAAAAGAAAACTTTATAATAAGAATTTTTTGTTTTCATATTGTAAATGCATATAGCATTTTAAAGAATGTTTTGATAAACTGTTCCTATGCAAATTTAAAAATTAAATTAATTGCTAGACAGACACTATGAATTTACTCAAATCACTCACCAATGTTGTCACTATAATATACTGTACATACAAAATTCTGCATTTACCACTTTAAAATACAACATGAACGGAAAAATACAAGAGAATACTGCAAAGCTATGTGAAGTGATTGTAGGACAAATCTAAGTGTAGTACAAGTATTCAATAATGCGCATAATACAACTACAAGAGAAAAGAACTGATAAACTGAAGCTCTAAGCATCAATACTACTGTATTAGGAGTACTTAAGCTTGTATTTACAAAACAAGACAAAACTGTAAAATAATGAAAGAGTAATAAGCAGTTAATAGTAGGAAAGATTGCAACATTATATATCGGCAAAATCTTTGATATTACACTGTACGAAAGACTGGTTAGAAAGAAAAGACACGTGGTGCTGGAGAGGTAAGGGAAGTGGTTTATCTTAAATTGGGTAGGTGCATGGTTATTTTAAAGGAAATTATTTATACATAAATGGAGTTAAGTCTGTGAGTAAAACTGTTGCCAATGGAGTGCCCAAGGGATCTATCATGGAATTTATCATACAAATAAGACAGTTTAGATCCAGGATTGAAGAACAATATTAACATATTTGCAGGCACTAGAACAGGGAGTAAACCAACTCAAAAGAAGACTCAAAATTGCACTGACAAAATTAATTAAATAATTTTAGATTCAGAGAGGACCTCGGAGTATGCTGGTTTGAAAACAGTTATTGAATTATGGAACAAATTACCAGGTGCTAATAATAGACATTGGATAGCTGGATTATTTCAAGTGTTAGTTTTACAGTACATATATTGAGTTTAGTTAGATATATGTACAGTAAATAGGAGCTAACAACCATATGTTGTGTGCTATAACATATAACATATGATACAGTATATATATATCCATATATCTACCGCATCTACAGACTTGTTAAATAATTTTATCACAGTACAGTAATTAATTTTATCAGAACCAGGAATACTTAAAGTTCATGTCAAAGTTCCCCCAGGTCAAACTACTGACCTTCCCCAGGATGCAACCTCACAATAGTTGCCTAACCCCTTATTTACTGCTAGGTAAACAGACACATTAGGTAAAAGGATTATGCCCAACCATTTCTGTCTTGCCCAAGAAATAGAACCCGAAATCCCCAATTGTAAATTAAGAATGAAGCCAACTGTACTATGAAACCTAGATGACTTCTTGTTACACGTACCATCTGTCTTTCTGTATAAATATTTTATATCCTTCTTAAATCTGATTTGAATACAAATAACGTACATTGAGTGCCTCAATACTGGCACCTTTACTTGAGTACTATATATGAATCTAGAAAATACTGTATATAATATTCTAACCATCACTTTCAAGATAACGTCAAAGTAAAGGATTCATGTGATTTTAATTATGGATACAGTACTGTATTACCATATTATTAAGCCAGTACAGTACCTTGATCAGTTCACTTGGGCTAGCCAAAGCATGGGTGCACCATGTGCCAAAAGCATTAATCTTGGGAATGATACGATCTCCAGGTTGAAGTTCATTACCAATATTTTTGCCAACATCTAAAATCTCCCCGACGCCTTCATTGCCTGGCACACTAGGAAGCCGAGGCTTCACAGCATAAACTCCTTGAATGGTGTTAATATCTGCTGGGTTGACAGGTGCTGCTATCATTCGAATCAACACCTGTAAATAGTGTATTAAAAATTCATATTAATTTTGAATGAAAATTCTGCAAACAAAACATTGGCTTTAATTTGTGGTACAGGCAGCCCTTGAATGGTGCAGGGGTTATGCTCCTACAAAAAATCACAAGCAAATCAAACTTAAAGGTAAGACATGGTGAACTAGGGTTAGTCCACTATTTTTCAAATCTTTACTTGCCAAATTTTAACTGTACAGGACAGCACAGGCTATAGTGAACCCGTATGATCAATAATCATTTTCACTTCAAACATATACCACAAATAATCACCAAACATATACCACAAATAATCAATCAGACGTCCGCTCGGCGTCATACCCGGTCCGTCGTATTACCACAAGCTACACAAGCTTCAGAAAGCTTCCTGGCAATGCGTTAGTAATGAATAAATATGATATATTTACTCATTATAATGTTGTGCTGAATGTACAACACGAAAAAACAATTTTAATCTGAAAAAGTATCTTTTTATAAAGAAATTAGGCGAAAATAAAAAGCTGGTGACGCCAAATCAAGTCGACGATCCAAGCGTCGGTTAGGTTAGGTTTGGTTTGGTTAAGTTAGGTTAGGTTAAGTTAGGTTAGGTTAGGTTAGGTTAGGTTAGGATAGGTTAGGTTAGGTCAGCCTAACCTAACATATCATATTTATTCATTACTAACGTATTGCCAGGAAGCTTTCTGAAGCTTGTGGTAGCTTGTGGTAATTAGACGGACCCGTCATACCTGATCGTCCTGCAGCTTGGGAAGGACCGTCTTGGTTTGCACAATAACCTTTTCGGGGTCACCATACTCCTCGTACACAAGCGACGTCCCAACCCCAGAAAACTGTCTAAATCTCTGAATGTCATTTGCAAATACATTAGTTCTAGGATAAAGAGCAAAGCGTCGCAGTGCTGGTCTGCCCAACATTGCCGCTACATGTGATGATCGCTTCTGGCGTTATTGGTGGTGTAGGCGCCCTTGGCCCTCTTTCCTCTGAAACAATCCCCGATATGCAAATATTTCTAAATTACATATTTTCAATTTATTGCTATAAGTGATAATCGATGTCTACAACATTTATTTATACGAAGATTATACTTATTTGTTTATGTTTAACGTAAGTAAGTAAGTAATTATCAAAAGAAGGCGTCAAGCCAGGGAGACTATGTGGCCATCATGTTTAACGTAGAATATCAGTGTTACTATACCGCCTCAATATTTGCGTCTTGATATGTATTATTATTATTATTATTTATATATACAAGAGTTTTTACATTCTTGTAAAGCCGCTAGCACGCATAGCGTTTCGGGCAGTATTTCGCGCTCCCGGCAAACGAAAAAAACTCCCTTTGTGCGCACCGCGTTTCGGGCGCTCAAGCGGCAACACCGAAAAATGTATTCTCTTTTCACTGTCCTGGCACTAATTGTCGGTGTACGTATTACATTTTTGTAGCAATGTGTTCGCAATAGAATTTTCTATAAGAACATACGTATAAAATGTCACCAAAGCATAAGCTAGACCAGCACCAAATAAAGAACTACGTAGATCACTAGCCGAGAGCGCTAAACAGCGACAAAATGTTTCTACTCTTTTCAGGGTTGTCAACTCCACACTTGTCCTACAGCGTTAAAATTAGTATCACTGTGCTCGCCATAAAATTCCCTACACAGGCATATGCATATAAATGTAGAATCATGGTCGCGGCCCACCTGCAAGTGTGGGAAGTGGCCAGTGTTACCTGGTACTGCACACCCGCCAACACCTCTGCGAAATCATGCTTGGAAAGTGTATACTCTTTTCACTGTCCTGACTTTAATTTTCGATGTACATATTTCAATTCTGTAGCAATGTGTTCGCAATAAAATGTTCTAGAAGAACATACGTATAAAAGTTCAACACAGCATAAATTAAAACGGCACCAAATAAAAAACTATGTTGATCGATATCCGTACGCGCCAAAAACCGACGAAATGTTTTTACTATTTTCATGTTTGTCAAGTTTAGACTAGTTGTACACCGTTTTTATTTGTAGGACAATGATCGCAATAAAATTCCCTACACAGACATATGCATATGAAATAAAAATACTGGACAAGCCCTGCCTGTAGCAACGCCCCAAGTCACCCCACTGCAACCCGTTAGCCACACCCAGAGCAACACCCGAAAAATACTTCATGAAGTTTCCCGTTTACTCATAGAATTTTGTGATATATTGTCCATTCTGGTATGAAAAAAGTCGCAAAATAATGGTCTACAAAACGTATAAAATATAATATCTTATTGATGAAAAATTATTCATAATATGTGTACTTACCAAGGGGATGATGATGGTAGAACAATAAGTTGAGAATTTTTTATCCACTCCACCTCCTTCAGGTCAACTGTCCTGAAGTTGCTCAACAGATGTTTCGTAGGTGGAGTGAAGCTGTTGCGGGTGGTTACTTCTTGTCCACCCAATATACCCTTTTCCGGTGGTATCTAGTGTAGCAAGGTACAACACACAGTCCCACATCACACGTTTTGCATCCGTAGCTAGTGTCCCTCCTTATGCCAGACATGGAGCAAACACGGCACTTTAGACGTTTTGGCAGGTTGACAATTTCGTGTGTCAACTTGTAGTTGAGACGATGTTCAGAATCCACAATACGTCGGTTTCTTTTATGAGGAGTAGGACGACTTGTGTCTGAGTCTTCTGTCAGATCCGCCAGGTCAAGGGGTTCTGTTCTGTGCCAGACATCTCGTGTTCTGAAGTTGGTGAGGACGCGTGGCCTTGAGGTGTTGAAGTGAAAAGAGACCTCACACCAGATGGTCCGGGTGTTGACACGGCGGCATCAGCAGGATGACCTACGATAGCATCTATGTCTGCAGCATGCGGTATGGTTGTAGTTGTTGCAGGCCATTCCTCAGCTTTCCACTTCAGTAGGGACCAAATTGCCACCTCGTGAAACTAGCAATGTAAGCTTCTTGCTATCACTTGTGTGGTTCCTATGCAAAGCAAATACATTATGCAAAGCCATTTGTGTAAAATAAAACGTGATCTTCTTCGTCCATTTGTGAGTTTTTCTTGCGAACTCGTAATACTTGATCATTTGATCGAAGTGATCAACACCTTTCACGAAGCGATTATAATCACTAATTGCTTTCGGTTTGTTCACTTTTACCAGTTCGATTCCAGTTGTTTCGTCACGTTTCCGAATGCGTTTCCTTCGCTGCACTTCATTAGTGTCTGCATTGTGCAAGTTGGTGATGAGTGAGACAACGCGCTTGTCTTTCCATAGTATAACAAATGTGTTATCTTTGCGCCGGTACAGGGTGGTATCCAATGAAAGTTTACCCTTTGCCTGCTGTTGCAGTTCCTTTGGTGCGCCACGTTGCAGTCCAAGTGTGCCACGACACTGCTGTACCCAGGACTACTAAATAAATATGAAACTCACTAAAACACTGTTGGAAAAAATCTAAGCAACAATGGGAATCTTTGACAAGCCGCCGGTTTCGTGTCTCCGTCGAGCCTACCACCAAAGTGGCCAAGTCCAGGCGGGACCAAAGAGCCGAAGCTCAACCCCCGCAAGCACAACAGGGTGAGTGCTACCCAGTGGGTATAATATTCAAGAGAGGTGTTGTTGTTTATTGAGGGGGATTCAAGAGAGGTGTCTATTCGACGCTGAATCAACGATATGAACGTTAATTACCTTACCTACCTTACCCCTCTAGTGTCAACCCATGTCTGTTTTCTTAAACAACGCTGTTTGTCGACCTAATTGTATTTGTGCTGCTTTTTCAGCCATGTTTCCCCCTTTTTTATCTTTATTTGTTCTCAACACATTTTATTCTTTATACTCAATTAGCATTAAGTTTTTAGTCATTAATGTTTTTCCTGCCCGAAACGCTTTGCGTAATAGTGGCTTTAGGCATTGTATGTACTAGCTCTATCTATAAATCGATCAATTTATGTAAAATCTCTTGTATGTATGTACCTTACCTGAATAAACATTTTAATTTTTTTTTAATTCAATGTTAAATTATCACTGATGTTAGTTCAGCGTTGAATTGACGTTACTCTTGTATATTTTGCCAACGGGGTAGTATTTCCCATAAATGTTTGTATATACATTAATTATCATCCTTTAGTCGTTCGTTTTGTGGATATCGATATCTATGGCAGGTAGCTGAAGGTAATGAATCCCCCAATAGTGAGCATTCCAATTGTAAATTATGTGAACACGAGCTAGGACATACTCTCCAACACTATATCTGTGATTGCCTTGTTATAAGTGATTCCAGACCAAATGGTATGAGGTACTTTGTGCCCTGTCATTACTTCATATACTCACGAATATTGGAAGATATTCTTGTGCTGTGCCAAGATTGTGCTACTGGAGGCTGACTTACATTTCATGTTCTCTCCAGATTCCATGTATGATGAACTATCCTGTGAGATGGGGATTGTTGCTGTTGTTTTAGAGTCAGCTACTCGGAACAAAAAGTTCCAAGCAGCACGGGCTATGGTGAGCTCGTAGTGAACTTACCTGGCACAGGAGAGATGGGTGCGGTGAGATGGGGATATTAGATGAACTTATAGTTAGTTTTTTATCTACAAAGTGTAATCTTTTGTAACGGTTCTATTGTTACGTAAAGTATGGTGACAATAAACACAGACACTAAGATACTATATATATATTTGGTCTAATATACAGAAGTACACAGGTGATACTTTGGTGGGAGTTGAGCGCACTGAGCGTCGGTACTTACAGTATCTCGCAAGTGTCTGCTCTAGACCACACTTGAAAGTAGACTCTCGTTAATGTTTGCTATTCTGCTGCTTATATGCTCGGGCAACACCTCACCGTGTTGCCCGGGCAACGCCTCACCTCATTCATCTCCAAAGGTTGACAGGAATATTAACAATGCATTTGGAGCGAGTATATTATTGGGATAATCTACTCGCTACAGAACTCCCCCTCCCAGGGGATGAAAGGAAAAATACTTGATCAAGGAACTTAGCTGGTCGGTGAATTGTACGACATGCTCGCGTTACATAACCATCAAAGTTAACTTCCTCCTCTTCGCTGATGTCATCTAACTGGGGTCGTAAGGTGGGAGGTCGCACAGGATCGTCCGTCGTCGGAGGCGTTGAGACGCAGCCTGGAGCAGAGCAGAGAGCTGAGTGAGGCCGGAGTCGTGGAGCTCTATGTGGGAGAGCGTGGCGGCTCGATTGAGAATTGTGAGTGTCTAAACTCGGGGAGCGAGAGCGTGGCGGCTCGATGCGGTCGTAGTCTGCTGTCTGCTCTGTGTCGAAGCTGTAGCGTCTTGGGTTGATTAGGACTGTACACGCCGAGTACTACATTGTTGACTGTGGAAATTGTAGTCTGGTACCAAAAGATGTAGGCAGTGTGTGGACAAGCTCGGTGTAGCAGGAGAGAAGAATGTGCATAATTGTTGCGTCCTTGGGTCGCTGGTGGAGCATTTAGATCCAGTGCGGATGGGCTCGGGCACCAGGACATTAGGAGGTAATGTAGGCACGTAGTTATTACAACGAGGTAATCACATCTAGAGCTGAATTGTCCTGAACGCGACGAAGTGTCGGAAACGCAAGCTGTAAGTCCTGTACTGCGCAAAGGGCTTGAGTCGGCCGAGTATCAAAATGCAGTGAACGTGTAGATGAATCTGATGACAGAGCAGCTGTTGTGGGCGTAGGACAAGCAGTGCCCTGGCAGCGACGGAGAGTCGGCAGGACAAGCTGTAGATCCAACATGATGTAATCATTGATGAGGCTGTCAGATGAGTGAGTAACGATCGTGGAGCAGCAAGCCGTAGTAGATGAAAATGCAGAGATGGACGGGATGAAAATCATAGCTGTGGCGAGGGTGTTGGCAGTGTTCCATCACAGCAAACAGTAGCAGTAGAGGTCCAGTGAGAGTCCATCGTGGCTGGGTATCGTCGAAACTCTCTGGGGTCACCAATGTAACGGTTCTATTGTTACGTAAAGTATGGTGACAATAAACACAGACACTAAGATACTATATATATATTTGGTCTAATATACAGAAGTACACAGGTGATACTTTGGTGGGAGTTGAGCGCACTGAGCGTCGGTACAGTATCTCGCAAGTGTCTGCTCTAGACCACACTTGAAAGTAGACTCTCGTTAATGTTTGCTATTCTGCTGCTTATATGCTCGGGCAACACCTCACCGTGTTGCCCGGGCAACGCCTCACCTCATTCATCTCCAAAGGTTGACAGGAATATTAACAATGCATTTGGAGCGAGTATATTATTTTTTTTTTTTTTTTTTTTTTTTTGAGATATATACAAGAGTTGTTACATTCTTGTACAGCCACTAGTACGCGTAGCGTTTCGGGCAAGTCCTTAATCCTATGGTCCCTGGAATACGATCCCCGCCGCGAAGAATCGTTTTTTCATCCAAGTACACATTTTACTGTTGCGTTAATTATTGGGATAATTGATTATCCCAATCATTGGCGTTGGCGTTGATTATTGGGATAATCTACTCGCTACACTTTCATATAGAATATTGACTTTCATGCCCGAAACGCTTTGCGTAATAGTGGCTTTAGGCATTGTATGTACTAGCTCTACCTATAAGTCAAACAATCCTTGTAAATATTTATTGTATGTATGTACCTTACCTAAATAAAATTGTATTGTATTGTAATAGGGTAGCAGCCCATTGTTGTGTATACCTAAGCTTATTAATAATAATAGTAATCATTTAAACAGTCTCCGTGGTGTAGTGGTAAGACACTCGCCTGGCGTTCCGCGAGCGCTATGTCATGGGTTCGTATCCTGGCCGGGGAGGATTTACTGGGCGCAATTCCTTAACTGTAGCCTCTGTTTAACGCAACAGTAAAATGTGTACTTGGATGAAAAAATGATTCTTCGCGGCAGGGGATCGCATTCCAGGGACCTGCCCGAAACGCTACGCGTACTAGTGGCTGTACAAGAATGTAACAACTCTTGTATATATCTCAAAAAAAAAAAATAATAATAAAAAAATAGTTTTGTAAGAGATTTCGTCCGCCAGAAACGTTTAGTCTCCGGAGTTGTTCGCTGGTAAATATGATATGCTCCCTATGCCTGCAGATAATACTATACGGATACTGTATATGCAACTTGCGTTTTTTTCCAAATACAAGTATCTAAAAACAATGATGAGGAATTGAAGGGGAACAAGTTGCCGAGGATGAGAGTAGGAAGCCTACAGGGGATGTTATAAATAGAATTATAGTTGTGGTCCCTATTCCTGTGGCGAGGACGTCAACAAGAGAGCGAGTCTCGTGTGTGGCTGGAGGGACCTCTTGGTCCCAAGGGAGGGCGCGCACCTTTCTTCATCCTCACCATGTCTCCGTTGTGAACACTATAGCTCAATATATATCTGGTAAGCTGATAGGGTTAGGGTAAACATGCGCTCTAGGTTGGAGCATTATCCAGGCAGAGGTCAGCATGGGGCGT
The DNA here is from genome assembly GCF_040958095.1 of Procambarus clarkii. NCBI lineage: Eukaryota > Metazoa > Arthropoda > Malacostraca > Decapoda > Cambaridae > Procambarus > Procambarus clarkii. Next base: position 52,576,672 of record NC_091159.1, read on the forward strand.
CCGTGCCCCTACGTGCTGACCCCTCATGACGTCCGTGCCCCTACGTGCTGACCCCTCATGACGTCCGTGCCCCTACGTGCTGACCCCTCATGACGTCCGTGCCCCTACGTGCTGACCCCTCATGACGTCCATGACCTCACAAGTTGTCCTTGACCCCACAAGCCGTCCGTGCCCCTACAGGCTGTTCATGACCCCTCAAGCTGTCCATGACCTCACAAGTTGTCCGTGACCCCACAAACCGTCCATGACCCCATAATTGACCATGACCCAATAACTGTCCATGACCCCATAAGCTGTCCATGACCCCACAAGCCAATGGCTATGAACTTATTATGTCTCATTCCCCCTGCCACATTTTTTCAACCATATTCTAGCCTGTGGCTCCTGTACAGCCACATTCTTCCCTATGGACTCCTACAACAACACTTTTAGGGGGAGGGAGGTGGGTTAGATCCTGACTCCATTATATAGCTGTGTGTGGGTGAGTATGGGGTGCATAATAAATTGACTAAAAAAAAAAAAAAATTGAAAGGTACTAGACATTCTCCTACCATGGTCCCTTTATTTCACTCTTGTACACCCTTCTTGTTAATAACCAACTTTACTGATCTGATAATGCTAAAAAGCATAATTCATCTCGAAATTACCAAAAATCACATTTTTTTTTCCATTTTATTTTGGAGCACACTGCATGAATAGTTTATCAGGGGACCAGCCAAAATATCAGTTGATCCAACCAGAGCTCCCACTCTTCACCTATATACCACTAAAAATAATAGTTGTTCTGCTGTTTTCACCAGTTTTGGAACTTCCCAGAAAAATTTTTAAGTTATGTTTATTTTCTTTTTACTGTGATTTAGACCAATCATGTGTGCATATTTCCATAAATTTTATTTTTACTTATGTTGAAAAATATAGAGTAAAAAATTTTTTTTTTGATATTCATTAGAACCATGCATTGAATCATAGAAAGAAAATATTTTATAATATTTTGTTTTACTGTATTTTGTTTTAAAGTATATTAAACAAAATTATTTTTGTTTTGTTTTATGCATTGGTGCAGACACTATAGTTTTTAAGAGCCGAGATCTTGAGACAGGCAATGTTACCCTATTTCACATATGTATATTACTTCATATACAAATTAAAAAAATTTCCTTTTTCTTTCAGAAAATGGCAGGTTTCCAAGAACCACCTGCTAAAAAGCCAAAAATTGAAGGAAATTTTAGACTAAATTCAAAGTCTCCCCACATATCCGTGCAGCAGAGTCCAGTCAGAAATGTGAATGGACATTTTGGCAATAAACAACATAGTGGTAATTTCTCAGTTCCTAGAAACATTAAAAATTCTAATTGGAAACCTCATGGCAATGGAGCTGCTCGGAATATTCGGAATGCTGATCATTTGAAAAATCTCTTGAAACAACGACATGCTCTTCCAATTTTTCCTGCGCGTTCAAGGTTGCTAGAGGAGTTGAAAAAGAGTGATGTTGTTATTGTTATTGGTGAAACAGGGAGTGGGAAGACAACACAGATTCCTCAGTACCTGCATGAAGAAAGATGGGATCGTAGAGGAGCTATTTGTGTCACTCAGCCTCGTAGGGTGGCAGCCATTACCATAGCTAAGAGGGTTGCTGAGGAAATGGATACAAATTTAGGTGGATTGGTTGGGTATTCAGTACGTTTTGAGGAGTCTGCGTCACAGAGTACAAAGCTTAAATACATGACTGATGGTATGTTATTAAGGGAAGCTATTTCTGATCCCCTGCTTAGTAAATACAGTTGGGTTATTTTGGATGAAGCCCATGAACGGACTATCAGTACAGATGTGTTGTTTGGCGTTGTTAAAGATGCTCAGAAGAGTCGGAAAACTGCTACAGGTGATCCACTCAAAGTAATTGTCATGTCAGCCACAATGGATGTTGACCATTTTAGTAATTATTTTAATAAATGCCCTGTATTGTACATAGAAGGTCGGCAACATCCAATAGAGATGTTCTATGCTAGAGAAAAACAGGAAGACTATGTTTTGGCTGCTATGAGTACTGTTTTTCAGATACATAAAGCAGCTCCACCACAGCATGATATTTTAGTATTTTTAACAGGTCAAGAAGAGATTGATTCTGTGACACACACTATTCGCCAAATTGCAAAAGAGAGCAGCTTGGCAGAATATCCCAAATTAAGGGTTTATCCCTTATATGCAGCCTTGCCAGCACATCAGCAACTAGATGTGTTTAGAGCAACAGCACCAGGAGAAAGAAAAGTAATAGTTAGCACAAATATTGCTGAAACATCTATAACAATCCCAGGGATACGCCATGTAGTTGACTCAGGAAGGGCAAAAATTCGCTCCTATATCCCAGGCAGCGGTTTTGATACCTTAAAAGTGAAAAAAATTTCTCAAGCTCAAGCTTGGCAGAGGACAGGCCGAGCTGGCCGAGAGACTGCTGGCTGTTGCTACAGAGCATACACGTTAGAGGAATTTAATGCAATGGCACTGAATCCTGTGCCTGAAATTTTGCGTACAAATTTAGCTAGTGTAATCTTGCAACTTTTAGCTATTGGGATAAAGAACATATTGACTTTTGATTTTATAGATAAGCCAAGTTCAGAGCATGTTCAGCAAGCAGTAGAACACCTGTTATTGCTTGGTGCTGTCAACCTAAAATCTGAAACACTGGAATTAACAGAAATTGGGAAGAAGATGGCACAGTTTCCTCTTGACCCTCGCTATGCCAAAGTTATACTCGGTGGACCAGAGTATGGCTGTACTGATGAGGTTAGTAATTCTGCCATTTTTGAGTGTACATTTGACTTGTGCAAAAGATACTTTGAATGGTAAAGTATTAAATTTAAGCACTACGTTACTTAAAAATAGACGAGGGATTTTTAGAAGTACAGTACATAATATTAGCTCCAACAACTTTGCTGCAGAATAAATAAATTTTTTAATCAGTATTAAAAGTCTCTCATTTTTAATGTAATCTGTTTGATAAATCAACAACCCTATTTCCAAACCATTATTTACTCAGGTCTTTTTTTAATGTAATCTTAGTTTGTATACATTGTTTTGTGTTCTGTTTTGTATTGATGTACAGTATTTATTTGTTTAATAGCATCTCGATTAGCCTAAAATAACAACACATTACAAACCTGTAATTCAACATGCAAGCAAATATCATTATAACATTTTAAATAAATAATACAAGGTGAAACATTAATGCAAGTTTTGTTTATATTTGCACAGTTGTCTACATCCTCGGCTCACAACCATGGGACCCGGGTTCAATCCCTGGACAGACAGAAATGGTTGGATGCTTTCTCTTTCACTGATGTCACTGTTCAGCTTGTAATAAAATAAATGACTGGGAGTTAGGCAACTGTTGTGGGTTGCATTCTGGAGAATGTCACTAGTTGATCTGGGTGAACCTCAGTAAGCCTAAATACTGTACAGGCTTCCTCTCCTCAATAGTGGGAATTCAATAAATAAGGGCTGTTATAATAGGTACCCTGAAATATAGGTAAATTTAAGCAAACCTAAGTTTAATGTATAACTACTGTAATTTTATATTTGTAAAATATCCAGATATAGAATTGCTAATATTTGGCTGGATATTTGAAAATGGTCACATAGTTGCCAGATACCCAGCCCAGCCCAAATCTCAATAGGATCTGATAAAAGATTCAGTCCTGTTTTACTTAGGCAACTTATTTTCTGCCTGTTATTGTATGATATAGTTTATTTTTATATCAATTTTATTTTTTATTTTTTTTACAGGTCCTCACCATTGTGGCACTTTTATCTGGTGAGTCTATATATGTAAATCCCAGTGGAAAAAAGGGCACTGCTGCAAATGTGAGGCGCAAGTTTGCAGCTGTTGAGGGTGACCACATTACCATGCTCAAGATCTACCGAGCATTCAAAGCTGCTAAAGAAAATAAGGTAAGAGGAGAATGGTACTAAGTTTTCATATATACAGTATTGACGTAAACAAAGACGAACTTGATGCATAATCATATACTGTAATGTACTTTTGATATTTATTAATGTCCACATAGCTGTTCGATTTTGGTACTGTGATGCTAGGTATCTTTATTACATAGGACCAGAATTACACTGAAAGTTTTAGGATCAACATTCATATACAAGATGTGGTCATAGAATAGCCATTGAGTGTAGTACTGTATATTATAAGAGAAGATGGAATCTGGTGTATCCTTAGATTATACCAGTTTGGTTAACTGTGGCTAGAATTGAGAGGTTTTCTGCTCTGTCTAGTTTGTTGTTAGAATGAATGCTGTCTTACTAGTATTTTGTCACTCGCCCTTCCTATCGAATCACTAAATTTTAATGTTCTTTGTGCAGAGAACTGCGCTTGTTCCTTTTTAAGTTTCATGTGTGTAGCTCGGGACGCCACCGAAAGAACTACCAGAAAGACTGAACTTTTTTTTTTATTATTATTATTGTTTTCTACTGAACTACCAGGTTTAATATCTTGGTTATTTTTTATCTGCTAGGAAATTTTATATTTCTGCAGTTGCAAGAATGCCTCTACAAAAAAACTTCAAATTTAGTAAACACAGTATTTTTGTTTTAACTAAAACAAATGTTTTAACAATCTTTATGCTCTTGCAGATGTGGTCTCACGAAAATTTCCTGAACTATCGAAACTTGATGTACGCTAGTGAAGTGCGTAAACAGTTAGTTCAGGTATGTCAGAGGTGTGATATACCAGTCGTATCCTGCCAGCAGAACTTGGATTCTGTTCGAAGGTATGTGATCTTATTTATCTGACATAAAAAAATATGAATTTCTAATCCAGTGAAATTTTTACCAGCATGTGATTTCATCTCAAATTAAATTTGTGAAAATAATATTGATAAAATGCATTGTGTTTGCAGACATTTGTTACTGAAAAAAATACTCAAGTGTACAATGCTTTGAGTAAAATTCTCTTGTTACAGGTGCATAGTAGCTGGTCTGTTTACAAATGTTGCAGAGTTACAGTTGGGTGGCAAGTACATAACTTTGGACTCGAAACAAGAAGCCACAATTCATCCAGCTTCTGTCTTATTTGGTGGAAAACCTGCCTATGTATTGTTCACAGAACTTGTACACACAGGCAAAACATACATGCATATAAACTCTGCCATAGATGCTCAGTGGTTGTATGAAGTTGCTCCAGAATACTTCAGAAAGTGCCACATTAAAAATTAAAACGAATATTTATGTACTGTATGTTATTCCTGGACCAAGCCAACAAAAATAACATTTCAGTGAAAACTACGTGATCAAGTGGTATGCCAAAATGTCTATCTTGTGATAATTGGGTATTGTTTGACCCCACAATGTAGTCCTGCTTTCCAAGGTAAACAGAATAATTTAGGCCTATCTTGATAGCATGGTGCAAGTTAAAATGTATATATATACGTATACATTATATTTTTTTATTCGATTTGTAACTCGTAAAATTGTGAAGATGTCAATTTACTAGATAATGTATTACCAAGTAAATTACTTTTGTCAACATTTCCAAACTTTGTTTCCTCTCCTTCCCTTCCATATTTGCTGGTCCAAAGGAGGTAAGTAAAACAAGTAAGTAAAACATTTGGGGTAAGTAAAACAAAATAGAAACACTATAAGCAAGGATACTATACAGCTCTGCAAGCTGTACTCTCAGAAAAGATTATTTATATTTCTCTGTAGCTTCACACTCAACAATCTTATTAATGTGATGTATCAACTGGTGCCATGCAGGCGATTCGAACCAGCAACATGGGTACTAGCACATACCTCATATCACTGAACCATAATTCGCTATAAGTAACATGACCTGGGATTCAACTGACACCACAAGGGGTCTTGAGGCATCGAGCTGATACCAAATGAAGCTTTTACACATTACCCACTTACACTGGTGTGGTATAGAAGTTTTATCCCCATATACTCCCTTCAAATGCACAAGGAAATCACATTAATGTGATGTATCAGTGATAAAATCAATTGGAGCCATGTGGGGGATTTGAACCAGCAACATGGGTATCAATTTATTGCCTCTAGACCCCTGGTGGATCCAGTTGACTTCCAGGTTACATTACTTATTACTTATCGTAGTTCTGTGCTGTATGGCATGCGCTTGGAAGTAGTCATGTTGCTGGTCTCAATCCTTCACATGCCTCCAATTGATTTTCTTATCTTATTATTGTACTATGTACTAAAAAAAATCTAAATAAAGCAGACTGTTTGGCTAACTGGATAGAAAACTATATGGTATCAGCTCTCTTATTGCCTTAGGAGAGCAATACATACTAGTCGATAGCCTAGTCAATGTCACCTCGTGAAACACACAAAGTGTCTTGCTTCACTGAACATTAGAGGCTAAAGCAACATATTGGTGCTTTATAATATTTTAAAACCTATGTTGTGTTATGTATAAGTAAGTAATTATCAATAGAAGGCACCAAACCGGGAAGGCTATGTAGCACCAGTGTTATGTATAAGACTCCTTAACATTGGACAAAAGAACTTAAAGTGAAAGAACCAGTAACGATGACTTTCCACTGAGGTACAACACTCCTCACCATCACCACTAATATAAAATACAAGTGCTCTTAACCTAATGTGATTGGACAAGTCTTTTCAAACCAACAAGACTTGAACATCCTGGACATCACATGTTTATAACCTTTAAGGGCAGTTGTTGGTAACATTCTGTTGACATGGATTCATTTAACATTGTGTGCCATTAACCCCTTTTGTTTGCAGATGTCCAGATATATCATGGGCCATTATGCCTTAACAGGGTTAGTAAAAACAGCCATTCATGACCACGTTAGTATAATGATGATAAAATCTTGTTTTATATAAATTAATGACAATTTATTTACTTGGAGATAAATTATATACATCTACATTAGCAAACTTTACTTACAAGTAACTAGCCAAAGCTGCATTTAATCATAATCATACCACTAATGGGACTTATTTCACAGGTACTGTAGTTCAGAAGCAGTTATCAACAGTTGTGATATGTACAACTATTTTTGAGTTTCATACCTGGATAATAAGAGATTGGCCAGACACCAGCATCAACCCCAAAACAGCTAAGAGTAGTTTGTTTAAAAATTTTATTAAAGCATAAATTTTCCATTATAATATTAAAGCTCATTAGGCTAGTTCGTATGTTAATTCACAAATATCTGGTTTTCTTCTGTCAGTTATAGCTAGTGGGTAACGAATATTTTTGTGACGGAAATGTAATTCTCTATAAAAATGGTCTTTAGTATGTTCTTTGTAGGGTTAATGGTTTCCAAGAAAAAGGATCTGAATGTAATTATCATTAATTTTTAGGTAAATTAGACTTTTAGTACATAAAGTAGTTGTTTATTTGCTTGGTTTGTTTTTAAGTAATATACATATGATTATAGAAAAGTCTGTAATGGCAAGCCGATATTAGTAAAATCATTGAGTGTTTACTATTCTTCAGGACATAACAGCAGTTTGACTATTACTCCTGTATTACAGCAAATAATAATATAGTACTGTACTAGTACGGTACTTGTCTTATAGAACTGCAATTAAAAATATTTGTGTCAAATTTGTGATTCATTTGTGAAGTCTGTCAAATGATAATACAGTATTGAAATTAAAGAAATAGTACTTTGACAATAAGACAAGTGGAAACAATAAAAGAGGTGAGAAATAACTCACCTTGAAGGATTAGTGTGTTTTCCTGCATGTCAGGTGTCAAAAATCATTACTAGGGAACAAAACTGTTGCAGCAGTGAATGTAAGAGGAAAACAATCTTACTTGGGAATCAGTGTTCGAAGATCAAGTGACAATTTGTTTGATTTCAATACAGCTTAATTTGTTGTGGGGATGTTTCAGAAAATTGTTATTAAAAGAGAACAAAAGACCAATTGAGAGATGTGATAGTGCACAAAGTTGAAACTGTACTATTAAAGCAGTGTTCTTGGTACTGAAAGAAAAAAAAAAAAGATTGCTAATGTCAGTGTCACTTCCGAGTCACACTTATACTGTATTTCAATGTGTCCGACTTATTTACAGCAGACGGAAGGCATCACAGAGCGTGTTCAGTAAAATTCTTTAAGCGATCTACAAAGTTATTCAAAGCATCAGTCCCTTGAACCTATAGTGACACAGGAATCATTTTCTCAAGTTGTTTGATAACGCCAACATCAACATTGATACCTGTGCTGGAACCAACACATTTCATTTAATGGGTGAAATTCAGCGTGTTACTCCATCTACTTCAATATTTTCAGCTGGAAAAATTAACAAACTTAAAAATATTCAAAGTGCAAAAGTTGTTGGAGAATTGGTTCTTGTCTGTACAGTACTTCCTTTTCAGGAAACTAAAAAACTCAGGATTAGCTCAAATTCAAATACAATACCTTTATATAACACATTCTTGTTCAAGGCAAGTGGAGCAAGATTACCATCTCCCAAGACTCCAGGCCCTTTTTCTCAGAAACTGTTAACCCTACATAGAACATGCTAAGGACATCTTTGTAGAGAATTAAATTTCCTTTCAAAAATTGTCATCTATTTAGCTAAAACTTACAGAAAATGAGATATTTGACAAAAGCACATTTTGGGTGCCATTTTTCAAGACAGCCAAAACTCACCCCCTCCTGAGGAGAACACAGTGTAGAATAAGGACTCATAATAAAGGAATTAACATTTCCAGTTTTCTGGGAATTTTTTTCTGAATTCAAATGGTAAATGTTAATGAAGTGTCAGTCAGACCTGCTAAGGCAACCTAAATACTATCAAATTATAAATTGTAGCTGTAATGAATTTGTGACTATACAGACAGCTCTTTTTAAGGCAAGCAGAAGGAATGGTGTAAGAGACAGGACAGGACAGAACACTTAAATTATAAGTTCTTAACCAGGTTGGGCCAGACAAACTCTACCAGGCAATTGCCATGTTGATACATCATCCAATCAGTAAGTATTCTATTTTTTAATAGCCATTTTTTAAATAAATGCTGATTTATGCAATTTTTCATTAACTGCAAATAAATTAAGGTAATTATGAGGAAAAAGCAGTAAGTCTTCATGACTATATGGTGCTAGGTAACTAAGTAATTATCAAAAGAAGGCACCAAGCCAGGGAGGCTATAGCACCGTCAAATGTGCCGGTTATTCAAAAGGCACTAAATATCACTAAGGATGCCAATACTAGAACAAAAAATGCAGAAGGCAAACATTATCAACGGTATCAGATTCACCAAGGAATCTATCGAAGGACAGGCGACCGTGAGGAACAGTCGGGGAAACAAGACGCATGCACGTCCTGGAATTCAGGACATTCAACAAGGATATGCACGACTGCAAGAGGGACAATGCAGTTTGGACAATAAGGAGCAGGGCAGCACTCTGTTAAGATTCCGTGAGTTAAGAGGTATTGCCAATACGTAACCTCATCAGAACCATTTCCCACCGCCGGTAAAGGTGGTAGGAGGAAGGCCATGGGGACACGCTACCCTTAATTGCATGCAGCTTGTTACCCATAACAGAAGACCTGCGGTCCTATTGAGGAATGAAAAACTGGGTAGAAGTCGCAATAAGGAACACCTTTGCGGGAAATATCTGCACTTGGGACAAGTGCAGATAGCCTCAGTTGCGGCAGCATCCGCACGCTCATTTAAGGAAATGCCTGGGGAACCCAGCAAAATTGATGCAGTGAGCTGGGGAAGAAAAGCACTCGGTCTTAAAATTACTCGAGGTTCCATACAAGGGGCATAGACACACCTCACTTGTGCACCTGAAGGGACCATGCCCAAATCTCCAACACCTGCTGCAGAGGCGTACATACTCCTGAATGGAGCATCTGGCACCAGCAAGAATGACGGGACCCACTATCAGACATGACCTTCACAATGCGTAGAGGCTAACGACGACCACCACAAGGGGGTCGAGTGAACGCATCAACATGGAAATAGAATGGCCTTGGGCCTCAAAGATATATCTAATATCCTCGTGGAAGTCTTTCAGTTCCCTCCTGTCACAGCATGGTGCAGAAGAACTGTGCCAATGCTGGAATTTTTTTTGAGATCCGAACAGGGGACTCCCAATGCAGGACAACAAAGCCAGGTGATCAGCCGCTTCCTGAGAAGGGGCTGTAACAACACATGTACCAGGACGGGTGGAGGTAAAAGTGACAAATGTATCCAGCGAATCAACAAGGTGTTTATGGAGAATGAGTAGGGTCAATATGACCAAAATAAAAATCTTTAGTCTACATAGCAGGACCAAACAAAGCCTGGAAAGTATTAGATTGGGAAGGAATCGTGCGAGTGTGGAGATGACAGTGCAAAGCCCCCCTGGTAAAAGGTGCAGTTATGATGAGAGATGGAGCCACGCCAGGTGACGAGGTGGTCACCACGGGGCTCAACCCCGCCACAGAGGTGGGAGGGGAGCAGAGTTAGAGCATGTTTATGACCCGATGTAGCAGGGGCTACAGAGCCTGGCCTTCCAGCAGTCCGACTCAAGGGCCTGGTCTCCTACTCCACAAGTGAGATTGAAATTGAAATAAGTTTATTGAGGTACCACAAGTGAGAAGTTAACAGTCAGAAAAAGGCATAAAAACGAAGAGGAAAAAAATCATCCACGAATAAGCCAAGCCATGGAGCCACAATTAGAGGATAGGACACCTGACAAGACGGGGGCCCCTCAGGGGTGCATTGTGGATATACACCCTGCAATCGTCGTCTTTAGAGCCGTCAGTCCGTCGAGATCGGACTTGGCAACGAAGGCAAAGTTTGACAATAGAAGTGTCCCCTCGCTTGACAATGTCAGGTACCATGGTTCTACGGGTGAGTGTGTGCCTCCCCAAACACCCAGCGCCAAAACAGAAGACATCAGAAAGAACATTCAAGAATGGCAGGAAGGCAAAAACCCAAAAGGAGAAGAGGTGGGGAGGAAAAACAAAATAAAGAGGAAAAAGCTAACAGCAAAAATTGAAGAGGACAGCAGCAGGAGCAGAAGGCTTCAAAAAGAGAGAGGATAAGCTGTTCCAAAGAGTATCACATTCCGGCAGCCGCCCACCAAGCCTTCTCACGACGGCAACAGGTTGGAAAAGGAGGGATGGAGGGGGAAGGGAACGACCGAGCCCTGTGTTCAGTGAAAAGTGAAGTCTTTAGTTTTTAGATTTTTTATACCTGTCAAAATTCCTCCATGTATTAAAAAGGCTGAAATCTTCCAAAATATTCACAAAGTTGTATAAAAATTCATGTAAACAGTGCATGTAACTAATGTCAGTTGCGGACCATTATGAAACGGAAGCTTGAGAGATTGGTTGAAGACAACCTTAAATATTTAATGTGTAATGATTTTCTTATACTTTTTCATCTTTTGCTTTTATTTAATATGTAGGGTGGAAAAAAAACTCATTAATAATTACATTTTATTTTATACAACCACAACTAGCCAGTTTAAACTGGAATATACATTACACCTGTACACGATTAGTTAATCCTTCATACCTGTGTTATAACCACCAGTTTCTAGTGCATCTCATGTTGGGTTTGCAAACTGGCAATGTTAACATTTAAATGGGGGAAAAAACTAAGATTATAATATATGTACTGTAACTCAAAAACATGAATGCTGCACCTACAACATCCATGCTCAGTCTCTGATGATTTAATATGACAAAACTTACCATTTGAGAACTTTCAAAGGGAACTAGAAACTAATGCTATTAATAGATGTACAAGTACAGTACTGTAAAAATTTGAAAGTGCACCCAAACGAAAAAAAAAAACACTTTCAGGTAAACTCTTCCAATTTGCCATTAAGAAACCCATACTGTGTGTGATTATATATATATATATATATATATATATATATATATATATATATATATATATATATATATATATATATATATATATATATATATATATATAATATATATATATAATAAATTTATTTTACAGCATGCATGACTTGTAGGTAGTTTTTTATTTTCCTAGAAAATCCCCAATAGAAGTGATTACCACTAAAAATCAATGAGTAGAACTGAATCCAATATTACTGATCACATGCTTGGGCTACCCATGGTAACAAGATATTTACTTTATATTTACATTAAAAAATACCTGTAGGTTTAACTGCAAACTATAAATAATTGGCATTTTGTTCAACTTAATTGCTAGAACAAAAACAAATTAATATTCCATACGTGTATTGTGTACATAATGTTTTGGAAATACATAACTTAATGTCTGCTTACTCACTGCTGTGCTTGGCTTTGTATATACTTATATAAAATATATTAATCTATACTTGCTATATCTATCATATTGTGTTAAAATTCAGATTCTCACAATAAGTCAGCAATTTCATGTTAACTTACAAAACCACATCCGTAATGATACTGTTGGTCCCACATGCTCAAAAAGCAGAAAGCTCACATCCTACTGTTTGAACTAAAGCACCTGACAGATTCCAGTATTATCTTCTTTCTCTACAACTGTTGCCAGAGAGCTTAGCTACTCTTATTCACCCACATCTGCCATCCAGAAATTATGAGAGAGACTGCATACAGAGCAGCTGCAATCCCACAGTTCTTGGCAATCTGTAAACATGAAAAAGAATTTGGTGAAATGCATGGGGGTTTCTGCAAGTTATAATATCAAAGTCACTACAGTATTTTCAAGTCTGCACTAGTATTTTTTTTTTTAAGATTTTATCTAAAATCCTCAAGTTCTTATACTCGAGACTGGATTAGTAACCTCCAAAAACAAATCTTAATATAAAATGCATTTTCACCTTCAGTTCCTAGAGTTAGTTTTAATTTTCCTTAACCAAATATCTAATGGAACATTTAAAAAAAGGAAAATGTTATGAGATGCCAAGGTTAATCAAGTGATATATATGTACACTTATTCAACACTTGTGAAATTCTTTGGGAAATCTAAATGTTATACAGTACAGTATATTATTTCCATAACTATTTACAGTGACTGCTTAAAATTATCTATCACAAACTATAGTGTTTCTTTGAGAACTTTAAGTAAATTGTAAAAATTTAAACAAATATTATAATTTGTCATTGAACCTAATACTGTAATTATATATTTTACTATAATGCCTTATGAAATATCATTAAAAACTATATATACTGTATGGTGATTAATTAATATGGAAATAACACTGACACACAGCAGATGTATACTTATTATATAGTCATACAGTATTTAATGAATGCCAATAAATTTAGAATAGAAATGTGCTATATTTATATAAAATAGAGGAAATTACTGTATTTCGAGGTGATGTGTAATAAATTGATCTTTTGTAATACAGCATACTGTACAGTCCACATGGTGAAGGCTTATACCACTCCTATTGAAATCAAATGCCTTTTCCTTAAACACATTTCTTCTCACTTACATTCCTTTGCATTATTCACAACTGATTATAATCCTGCCAATGGCAAGTTATTATCAAAAGAAAGTGCCAAGCCAGGAAGATCATGTAGCAACATCTGTGTCACTACAGATGGCAAGAGTCAAAAGGCACTAAATATTGCTTAGGATGCCAATACGTGAACAAAAGGACATAAGGAAAGCAATATCAAAAGTATCAGATTTGCGGGATATTAGTAATGCAAGAGACACACTCATCCAGAAAATTGGTACATTCTACAAGGAGCTGTACCACTAAGCGAGACAGTGCAATTCTAACAATAACGAGCAGGCCAGTGTTCCATTAAGTATCCTCGAGTTAAACATGTGTGGCCAATATACAACCTAGTCCAGAGCCATTTTCCACTGTATTACAGTGGTGGGACAATGGCCAAGGGAAGAAGTAACTTCAAGAGCACAATTTGTTTCCTGTAATGCCAGACCAATGCCCTTGCAAATGGTTGTGGATTATGGAATGAATGACTGGGTAGAAATACAAATAAGTACAGTACTCCTTTTTCAGGAAGTGTGAATGGCCTTAGTGGCAGTGTCCACATGTTCATTTAAGGGAACATCAAAATGTCTGGAAACCCAACAAAATTTGAGTCTTCTATCTGTTAGTAATAAGAAATGGCCAGTATTGGATTTTGACCACCATGGGATACAAAAAGTTATACGACCTATGAGCCATAAGGACACAGTGAGGCAATCACAATGACAAGGGAATGTTGGCAATTAGAAAAGCAGCTGATGAAGAGCATACAAAATTGTACATACATGTATAGGTTTGGTCAGGAAAGACAATGGAGTGGTGCCAGCACTGTCAGCAGACAGACCCATATGAGAATAATGCAATGGGGGGTGTGAGGGGGGAAGAAAAGTTTTAAAGTCACAATTGGAAGTCCAAGGGACAGAAATAGTGGTGCATATTTCCTTTCACCTAATGCCTCTGTTCACGTAGTAGTAAACATTTACCCAGTGGTTATTTAATTGTTATGGGATTGCTTCCTGTGGAAGGTTTGTAGTTAAACCTTGGGGTGACCTCAATATAAGCCTAATGTAAACACAACATATACAGAGGCTCCCTGTCCTTAACAAAATTTATTTATTATTATAACAGCATGAGTCTTCATGTGGGTTAAGGCCTTGCAAAACTTTGCAAGTAGTACCCTCCATGGGGGCAAGGTTGGAGTAACAAGAAGGGATATACTGCAACTGTGAATTAAGAGGGAATCTTAAATAAATGAGTCACCTGCACAGAAAAGGGAAGGTGGGGATAAGGACCAAGACCCTCCTGATGGGCAACAGACAAAGTACGGCATTAGCAAGTTAGGATGTTGCAGGGATCGTGCGAGGTGGTAAAGGCAGTAACTATCGCAACAATCCTGTAAGGAGAGAATATTTGCTGCAAAGGCAGAACAAATATAAACCTACAAGTCCACCAAGATATCAGTCATGCTGCAGCATTTGCAAAAGTCAAAATGAGAGGGGGGGGGGGGGGGGGGGGAAGAGGTAGTAATAATATTCCAAGAACCACAGGAAACATGCATTAAACAAACTACATTCAAAAGGTTTGCAGACACTCAGAGGATTGGAGTGAAAATCCTTAGTAGCCCCTCGAGTACCAAGATTCTAAATGGGAGAACAACTACCTGATGGCAGTTGTTCTGCCTCGGTCCTCGAAAATGGTCCACGGGAACCATTTTCTCCTCCCAAACATGGTTATAGATTTTCAGCAAATACCAAAAGGAACATTGAGGAAAATGATCAAGCATCTCATAGTGACTGTCATAGAGCTGCCGAGGGACAGCACGCTGGAGTTCAGAAAGAGAGGAGAGATCTGCGTCTGATGTGTACTACATTTGCTTTTGAACAATAAAACAATGTTCTTGCTGGTATTACACTACAGACACTTCATATATTATTATATATATTTTCATAAACAATTATGAACCATTAAGACCAAGGACAACATTAATGCTGTCCTTGGTAATGACCAAGGACAGCACACACATTACTGCCAGACTATCCCAGAAGACACTGCAATATTGAAGCCAAATGCATATACAGTACTACGCACATCGCTAATTCTAGGCATAATGTTGCTGTTATCAGTATCTGGATAACAACAGTGTGTAATTATATTAATTTTATATAATATGTATGTGGAACATTGTTATATTGTACTTTAATACATTTAAGTGCTGCCAACATAAATTACTTCAAACACAGCATGCATTCTACTTTAAAAAATCACAAATACAAGTCAAATTATAACAAAAATTTGAAATAAAGACTTACCATGACAATATCCAATTGTATGGATGCGAAAGTAATAAGTACATATAGAGTTAATGTAGACCAATTATCCAGCAATCATTTAATACCAATAATTTTAATGCATCAATGTGCTTTGAAAATATTTATAGCATCCATAATACTGTGTTGCTCTGGGAAAATCCATTAATTTGACTACTTGTTTAACTTAACATTTCCAAACTTTATTTATTTTGTTAATATATGTATGCAGTTTGAATTTTTTTATATACAGCATATAATCATAATTAGCATAATGCAGTGTTATGTCTTAACCAAATTTTATGTTCAAGAATACTCAATGGTTTGTATTGGGAGATTTGCCAAGACGAGGATCAGATATACCTCCCCTCAGATATGATTGAAATTAATTTAGTTATGACTATCGAATACCTTCATATGTATAATACTGTACTCGTCGTAAGGCAATACTTACCGTTGCATATGACTCATTTAAAGCGAGAAGATAGTCGAGGGCATTTTTTTCAGGATCATCGTGGACAGGATGCAAAACATCATCTGGAAAACTTAAGTCTTCAATAAAGGCAGGCGATTTAATCCAGAAAAGACTCCCATCAGACCTGGAAATTAACAGAATTTTTAAACATGCAACATAATCCTGTATTTAACATGGCTTTTGTATCCCAAGTGCATGTTACTTTATATTTTAACAGCAATGAATACAGGACAAGACTAGAGATGTAGAACTTTGGTAGAACATTGCCATAATCCTTGTAGCAAACTTTCTGATGTTTTAAATTTTTCAGGAACGTAAAAAAAGGAACCAGGTATCCACACTTCAAACCAGGCATTTGTTGTTCTTTTATGCTTTTGAAATCTATTAAAAGGTGATAAGTTTAAATGATAAAAACTGATTTTGGTTGTTAAATGACCAAATCAGAGTATCCTTTGTGCAGGCCGCAGGTGTGCTTGCAAAGGGCCGCATGTTTGACATGCCTGCTGTAGAGTAACAATATTCATTTACACCTCGCGTGTTTTTTACTATACAGTATTAAATTAAATATTTTCCCTCTCTACCTGAAGTTGATTGTAAATACAAACATTTCGCATACTGTAGTGATCTATTCAAGGATGAAATTTCACAAATACAGTACACCTTAATATTATGGACTGCAGCCTAAGGGATAAGAACTGTATTTTGCAAAACAGAAGTTAATGTACTGCATATATTAATGCAGGCCTTGAAAAAACTGACCAATCTGACCTTTATTTCTTAAATATTTAGTTAAATTCTAATTATTAGAATAAATATGAATTCGGAATACAAGTTATAAACTGACAACTGAACTAGACCAACAACACTCACTACACTATTACAAGCATAAGCACTTACAAGTTGAACTATCCCCCATATGCTGAGCAGGGTGCAGCAGAGAGAGCATTTAGGACCACAAATTTTGACCCTCATCTTGTGTATTGTTCCCTCGCGAGAGCTCCTGTCAACTCGTGATCTTGGTCGGGATTGTTTTGATCTGCGCTCGCCGGCGACGACAAACGTAAAATTATTTTGTAACAAAAATTGTCTTTTAGAAAACACTAAACGTAATAGCCTAGTAAATTAGGATAAATATTAGATTATTAATGTTTACATTCTATTATTTATTCTTTATCTTATGAACTTCTTAATTTAGGCGAAAAAGAGTTAATTCATTTTAACTTGTGTGCGTGTCATATCTGTCAGGATCACCTGACTAGAAAGCAACAGCTGATCTATTATAATTTTCATATAAAGACTTTTTATTTACCTTTACATATACGTATTTTGCAAATTTATAAAACAGAAATGTGTATTATGAAAATACCATTCGGGAAAGTAATATGTAAAGACAATTTAATTTTTTTTATTAACTGGTAAATTGTCCCGCTAAAATTCAATATTGTGCACCCCATACTCATCCTGTGAGTGGTAGTGTATTGTGCACCCCATACCCATCCTTAGAGTGGTAGTGTATTGTGCACCTCATTTATTTATTTATTTATTTATTTATTTATTTATTTATTTATTTATTTATTTATTTATTTATTTATTTATTTATTTATATACAAAAAGGTACATTGGGTTTGTGAGAATACATAGCATGGTATTTACAATCTTGTAAAGCCTTGTACACGCAGCATTTCAGGTAGGTCCTTAATCTAACATAATTTTAAGTAGGTAAATTCCAGCAGAATTAATAAAATGATAACAGATACGTTGCAAGAAAAAAATGAGATGAGAGAGATTAGTAAGCATATTAAAGCTCTGCTGATTGATTGCATTGACAGCTTGATTGGTACTTTAAACAAAGATTAATAGGCACCATACAGCAGATTGATAGCACATATAAGAAGACAGCAATGATCACAATGGTAAAGTTGTTCGGATTGGGTACATAAAGATTGGGAGATTGGGTAGCACTAGATACAGTGCAATTTTAAAGCAACAAGGTAGAAAACTATAAAGATGAAATTAGGTACTTTTTAGTTTTGTTTTTGAATGAAGCAAAAGTTGGACAGCTTTTCAATTCATTAGGGAGTGAGTTCCATAGACTGGGTCCCTTTATTTGCATAGAGTGTTTACACAGATTAAGTTTGACTCTGGGGATATCAAAGAGATATATATTTCTGGTGTGGTGATAATAGGTCCTATTACATCTGTCCAGGGAGAGTTTCACAACAGGATTTGCATTTAAGAACAGGGTTTTGTAAATGTAGTTGACACAAGAGAAT
This sequence comes from Procambarus clarkii, assembly GCF_040958095.1. Classification (NCBI taxonomy): domain Eukaryota; kingdom Metazoa; phylum Arthropoda; class Malacostraca; order Decapoda; family Cambaridae; genus Procambarus; species Procambarus clarkii. The sequence continues at coordinate 52,595,163 of NC_091159.1, forward strand.
GTGTGGAGGGAGATTATGTTTAGCATGTTTAGGGAGTTAAACAAGGGGGCTGAGTGTTGTCTGAAAGCAGAATTTGTTATTATTCTGATAGTAGATTTTTGCTGAGTGATGATGTACTTGAGGTGGTTTACAGTGGTTGAACCCCATGCACAGATACCATAATTAAGATAGGGATAGATTATTGCATAATATAGAGAGATGAGAGCAGAGTTAGGTACATAATATCTGATTTTGGAGAGTATACCAACTGTTTTAGAGACTGTCTTAGTTATGTGTTGTATGTGGGTGCTGAAGTTGAGTCTCTTGTCTAGGAATATGCCAAGAAACTTTTGATCATTTTTATTACTAATGTTAACATTATCTATCTGAAGCTGAATTGCATTTGTTGATTTGCTTCCAAATAAGATGTAGTAGGTCTTTTTTATGTTAAGTGTTAGTTTGTTGGTTGACATCCATAAGTGGACTTTTTTTAGTTCATTATTAACAACATTATTTAGTGTATGTGGGTTGGGGTTAGGATAGATGACGGTAGTATCATGAGCAAATAATATAGGTTTCAGAATGTTAGAGACATTAGGCAGATCATTGATGTATATAAGAAATAGGAAAGGTCCCAAGATGCTGCCCTGTGGCACTCCAACGGTTATTGGTAGAATGGGAGAGGTTATATTATTGATGGTTACACATTGGTGTCTATCACTAGATAGGATTGAATATAGTCCAGTGCATGGCCTCGGATTCCATAATGCTGGAGTTTACGTAAGAGGTAATTGTGATTAGCAATATCAAAGGCCTTTCTCAAAGGGAACTGAAAGCAAAAGGCTAGCATTCCGTAAGGAAATTACGAGAAGATAAGAAAATCCCTAACGGATATAACATGGGAATCAGAGCTAAGGGGAAAGACGGCCCAAGACATGATGGAATACATAACGCAGAAGTGCAAGGAGGCAGCAGAAAAGTTTATCCCGGCCCAAAAGGTAAAAAATTAAATACAGATGAGAAACCCATGGTTTAATCAGAGATGTAAGCTAGCTAAGCAACACAGTAAAAGAGCGTGGAGAAACTTTAGAAATAACAGGACACTTGAGAGCAGAGAAGGATGCCAGGGAGCCAGGAATGAATACGTCAGGGTGAGAAGAGAGGCAGAAGGGCAATATGAAAACGACATAGCAAGCAAGGCTAAGACCCAACTCAATTGCTGCACAGCCGCATCAGGAGAAAGACAACAGTGAAGGAACAGGTAATGAAACTGAGGATAGGGGCAGATAGATTCATTACAAACTACAAAGAAGAGTGCGAGGAACTAAATAAGTGAGATGTCGATACTTTGGTTACGTGACTAGCTAGTAGGACGTCTTGACCTCACTTGAGTCGCAACTGTTTTCAGAGGTGGATGTACTTCGTTGATTTTCCTGGAATAAGGAATTTCTTCCTTATTCCAGGAGAATTCCAGAAAATCCCAGTAAGTCTTCACATTAGAGCAAGGAGAAGTTCCAGAGATAAAAGAAGGAATATTTAACCAGGCACCACTAGAGTAATTTGAGATTACAGTGGGGATGTAAGGAAGCTTTTGCTAGAGTTGGATGTGACAAAGGCTATAGGCCCGGATGAAATATCGCCATGGATACTAAAGGAAGAAGCAGAAGCACTGTGCCAGCCACTCTCCATGGTTTAGTTTAGTTAATTTATTATGCACCCCATACCCATCTTGTGGGCGGTAGTGGAAAGGGTTACAGAGGCATATAATGGACTTAGGGACTGAACCCTCCATAGTGTATAACAAATCACTGGTAAAAGGTGAACTGCCAAAAATTTGGAAGGCAGCAAATGTAGTCCCGATTTACAAGAAGGGGGATAGACAGGAGGCACTAAGGCCAGTGTCCCTTAACTTGCATACCATGCAAACTAATGGAGAAAATTGTGCGAAAAAGCTAGTGGAACATCTGGAGCGAAGGAACTTTGTGACACAACACCAACATGGTTTCAGGGATGGCAAGTCCTGCTGCCTCACAGGGTTAATTGAATTCTACGATCAGGCAACAAGAATCAGACAAGAAAGAGAGGGGTGGGCAGATTGCATATTTTTGGATTGCCAGAAAGCCTTTGACACAGTGCCACACCAGAGACTGGTGCAAAAGCTGGAGATGCAGGCAGGAGTGAAAGGGAAGGTACTCCATTGGATAAGGGAAATTGAAATTGAAATTGAAATAAGTTTATTGAGGTAAAATACACACAAAGGGATGAGGTAGCTCAAGCTATTCTCACCCCATTCAGTACAACGTGTTAATATATACATAGACACACATCACAAATAAACATATTGCCAAACATTCTGAGAGGTAAAAATATACATTTCCTCCCTCACAAGTAGTATGGTATCAGACGTACACACAAATACTTTTATGACCTAGGTATACTGTATAGACAATTTGCAAGACACCTGCAGATAATTCAACAAAATATTACAATCTTGGTGCAAAATTCTTATATCTCTCAAGAATATCATCAACCTTTCCGTTGTGACACATCCAGGCTATTTGTTCAGGAACAGTCCTTATCTCAGTGTTTCTATATACATTAATCAACGGACAATCAAGAATATAATGGGCAAGGGTGTGAGACCTTAACATACCACATAGTTTACACTTCGTGTCATTACCATGAACATCTATCCCATATTCCCAGTAATATTTGTACCCAAGCCTGAGCCGCATGTACACAGAGTCACTCCAAGCATTTCTCCTTTTACCATAAGTGAAATGGGTGTTTTGACTCACATACATGTAGTGTTGCATGGTTTGACTTCTCTCATACATTATCTCTCTCCTCTCCACTCCCGCCTGTGCCTGAATATTTCTGATTTTGCTTCTTATTTGTCTCATTGTGAATTCACATTCAATGTCAACTTGTGGTTTTGATGTGGCACGTTTGGCCAAGTCATCCGCCACCTCGTTGAGCACTATTCCAACATGAGATGTAACATGAGTACCTAAGTAACAGAAGGCTGCGAGTCACTGTGCGGGGTGAGGTCTCAGATTGGCGAGTCCCGCAGGGCTCAGTCCTTGGACCCATATTGTTTCTTATATATGTAAATGATCTTCCAGATGGTATAGAATCATTCCTCTTATTGTTGCTGATGATGCAAAAATTATGAGGAGGATTAAGACGGAGGAAGACAGTATGAGACTACAAGATGACCTAGACAAACTGAGTGAATGGTCCAACAAATGGGTACTAAAGTTCAATCCAAGTAAATGTAAGGTAATGAAACTAGGCAGTGGGAACAGGAGGCCAGACACAGGATACAGAATGGGAGATGAAGTACTTCATGAAACGGACAGAGAGAAGGATCTAGGAGTTGATATCACACCAAACCTGTCTCCTGAAGCCCACATCAAAAGAATAACATCTGCGGCGTATGCGAGGCTGGCTAACATCAGAACAGCCTTCATGAACCTGTGTAAGGAATCATTCAGAACCTTGTATACCACATATGTAAGACCAATCCTGGAGTATGCGGCCCCAGCATGGAACCCGTACCTAGTCAAGCTCAAGGCGAAGCTTGAAAAAGTTCAGAGATATGCTACTAGGCTAGTCCCAGAATTAAGAGGCATGAGTTACGAAGAAAGGCTGCGGAAATGCACCTCACGACACTTTTTTTTTTTTTTTTTGAGATATATACAAGAGTTGTTACATTCTTGTACAGCCACTAGTACGCGTAGCGTTTCGGGCAAGTCCTTAATCCTATGGTCCCTGGAATACGATCCCCTGCCGCGAAGAATCGTTTTTTCATCCAAGTACATATTTTACTGTTGCGTTAAACAGAGGCTACAGTTAAGGAATTGCGCCCAGTAAAATCCTCCCCGGCCAGGATACGAACCCATGACATAGCGCTCGCGGAACGCCAGAAGACAGAAGAGTAAGGAGAGACATGATCACTACCTACAAAATTCTCAGATGAATTAACAGAGTAGATAAAGATAAACTGTTTAACTCGGGTGGTACGCGAACAAGGGGACACAGGTGGAAACTGAGTACCCAAATGAGCCACAGGGACGTTAGAAAGAATTTTTTTCAGTGTCAGAGTAGTTAACAGATGGAATGCATTAGGCAGTGATGTGGTGGAGGCTGACTCCATACAGTGTCAATGTAGATATGATAGAGCTCAGTAGGCTCAGGAATCTGTACATTTGTTGATTGACAGTTGAGAGGCGGGACCAAAGAGCCAGAGCTCAACCCCTGCAAGCACAATTAGATGAGTACACACACACACACACACACGCACACACACAGGAAGCAGCCCATAACAGCTGTCTAACTCCCAGGTACCTATTTACTGCTAGGTAACAGGAGCATCAGGGTGAAAGAAACTCTGCCCATCTGTTTCCGCCGGTACCGGGATCGAACCAGCCCTAGGATTACGAATCATAAACGCTGTCAACTCAACCACCTCAGCCACAGGTCCGTGTGGAATCCTTATTGTATGTGTATTGTGCACCCCATACTCATCCTGTGGACGGTAGTGTATTGTGCACCCCATACTCATCCTGTGAGTGGTAGTGTATTGTGCACCCCATACTCATCCTGTGGACGGTAGTGTATTGTGCACCTCATACTCATCCTGTGGACGGTAGTGTATTGTGCACCCCATACTCATCCTGTGAGCAGTAGTGTATTGTGCACCCCATACTCATCCTGTGGACGGTAGTGTATTGTGCACCCCATACTCATCCTGTGGACGGTAGTGTATTGTGCACCTCATACTCATCCTGTGGACGGTAGTGTATTGTGCACCTCATACTCATCCTGTGGACGGTAGTGTATTGTGCACCCCATACTCATCCTGTGGACGGTAGTGTATTGTGCACCCCATACTCATCCTGTGGACGGTAGTGTATTGTGCCACCCCATACTCATCCTGTGGACGGTAGTGTATTGTGCACCCCATACTCATCCTGTGAGCAGTAGTGTATTGTGCACCCCATACTCATCCTGTGAGCAGTAGTGTATTGTGCACCCCATACTCATCCTGTGAGCAGTAGTGTATTGTGCAGCCCATACTCATCCTGTGAGCAGTAGTGTATTGTGCACCCCATCATTTTCAATTAAATACACATATCTTGGACATTTGTGATAAGTTATTTCTAAATTCATGTATTTTTTTTCACATACACCAGAGAGTGATGCAGGGCGTGCGAATAACTTTGCTGAACAGTTTACAAATGCTGATTTAATTGCAAAAAGGAGCCACATATAGATATGAGGCTCTTTTTCCATGGCAGTGTGATAGATGAAATAGCAAGTGTAGGTTTCCTTGTTTCTTAAAGAGTTGAGTTCAATTATGGATGATAAACAATCACCAGAAATTATAATTATGTGGTTTCCGCTTCCAAAGAGCTGTTACATGATACTCTATTTAAAGTAAGAATAGGTATAGCCTTGTGAAGGGTGTTGATGTGTGTGCTCACATGGATGTTCTCGCCTACATATTAACATGCCTACTGAGGGCACCAATGAGTACGAAGCCCCAATAAAGGCGCAGGGAACACTATAAGGAGTAGGAGGCACCGGCGAGCAGGGAGCACCAATAAAGGAGCAGCGAGCATCATTAAGGAACAGGGAACACGAAATAGCAGGGAGCTCCAATTAGAAGCAAGGCGCTCAGACAGTAACGTGGAGGAGGCTAATATCAGTAGCACGAGTGACGGATCGATAATATATGGCGCGGCGTCTCAATGACTGGTATTAAGACCAACAACAGCAAGTCATCATGGTCGCTCCAGCAGGTATTCCGTTATAGACAACCCGTCCTCCTGATAACTTAGTACTTATTGTAGCTATGTGGATGATCGTACAAATGTCGACGTATGGAGAAATAGAAAGTAGAATTTAGTACTATTAATTTTCAATCTGATAAAATAAAGCTACAAGTTAATTATTTCTAGATCTAGTAGACACATATATATACTATAAAAAGCCTCAGATAGTGTGTATTAGGCCTAGGCTGGTTTGGTTAGGTATTATTAGCAGCAAAAATATATAACAAAATTCTGGTTTTCCAAATCCAATAATTCAAAAATCTATTTTCTATTGTTTTTATCATGTCGTACGGTCGACCACATCGTTTCCATAAGAACTTTCTCTTTAAGAGGATGGGCTGGTTATGGAAGACGTAGTAACCTTCTTGGCCTTATTTGTTCGGCATTGACGGTTGAGAGGCGGGACCAAAGAGCCAAAGCTCAACCCCCGCAAGTTAGATGAGTACAGGGAGGCTGTCTCCGCGGTCTCCCATCCAGTCCATGTACAGACACAATGGTGCCTAACCCGAATGACGCACACATCTACTATCTTCTACAACCTATGCCACCTGTGGCTCCCTCACAATGAAAGCGCAGGTGTTTAAGTACCTACAGGTGTAACACAAGTGTACATATATAGAACACAAGGATATAGTCTAGCCAACTATAACGTTTAGCGAAACTATGATGTATGGTTTCCCTTTTTCCCGGACACGTCGAAGTCTCAACTTATTATAATAATAATAATGATAATAATAATAATAATAATAATAATAATAATAATAATAATAATAATAATAATATATTTATAAAATACAGAGGATCAGAATATAGTGGTTACTTAGTAGGTACAGTATTTGAATTTGTATGAGCTCATTATATAATTACGCATGGCGTTGCGGACATAATAGAGTACTGTATACATTAAATGGCAGTGTTTGGGTGTGTGGGGGAGACCCGGTGGTATAAGGGGAGGGTGATAGCCTCAAGGACACCAGGCGTAAAACATCATGCTGGGTGAAGGTTGGCTGAGCTGTTCTTTGTAACGGGATCACACTAGCAACAGTGGCACGCCCTCTACGTCGCGTCTCGCGTCCATCTCTTCAACCACAGATCAACTTTATTGGACCTCAGTTTTTCTCCGATACTGAACGTTATTCAAATTAAAATTTGTAGATTCATTCCTGTTATCTATACCTATGAGTTATCTATACCTCTGCCCGAAACGCTGCGCGTACTAGTGGATTTACAAGATTGTAAATACTATGCTATGTATTCTCACAAACCCAATGTACCTTCTTGTAAATAAATAAATAAATAAATGAGAGATAAATATGTCTGTCCAAACAAAGACAGGCGCTTAGGCCTAGCCTCCCCAAAATTTTCAGGGAGATTGGTTTGTGGTACAAAATGGATATAAACTGGTCGAGGAAGGCCCAGGTTAAATCCTTTAAAAAATATTAGTAATGATATAGATCCCCTACACATTTTCATGGCGTCAAGGGAGAGAGTCGTGTGAAATACGGCGTGTAATTAACGTGGAGTGTAGGGTTTAATGCCATAATAATGTAATTTCTTAGACCCATGCAGTTGTTTCAGTGCTTTATTTTAATATATTTTCTGAGAGGAAGGAGAAGGATGTGGGGAAGGAAGAGGGAAAGGACGAGGAGAGGAACGAAGGGGAAATGGAGGTTGAATATAGATAGATAGATAGATAGATAGATAGATAGATAGACATCTTCTTAGTTTCCTACACTGAGCTTTAAATTTGCTCTGTACCTAGTGTTACCCAATCTCCTAATTTTTATGTAATTTCAAACAACCTTATCATTGTGTTCATTGCTGTCTTCTTTTATGTGCTAGCCATATGCTGTATTGTGACTACCAATTTTTGTCAACTACCATTCAAGCTGTCATTGCAACCAATCTTATATTGTTTCTGCTGTATTATGCCTACCAATTTTTTTGTCAACTACCATTCAAGCTGTCATTGCAATCAATCTTAGCTACCTATGTGCTTTAATATACTGTACCTACAATTTTCTCTCATCTTTTTTTCATTTCATGTAATCTGTTATCATTTTTTGTCTATAATTTTGCAAGTATTTACCTCCTTAAAATTTTCTTAGATTAAGGACCTGCCCGAAACGCTGCGCGTGCTAGTGGCTTTACAAGACTGTAATTACCATATTTGTATCTCACATTCCTTATGTACATTCTTGTATATGCATAAATAAATAAATAAATAAAGATAGATAGATAGATAGATGATGGATGGATAGACAGAGGGAAGACAGACACACAGAACCGGGAACGCAGGATACCCCCACCATAGTTGTTCTATATAGTCGTAGTGACTTATAATTGTAATAATAATTCATTGTGTCAGGGGACAGGCAGCCAGTTTCTACGTACAGTACATGTTAGGCTTATATCAAGGTCCTTCCCATTGGTCGAATTACTGATCCTCACCAGGATGCTACCCAACAACAAGCTGACTAACTCCTGGCTACCTAGTTACTGCTAGGTGGACAGGAGCATGAGGTGATAGGAAACGCGCCCAACCATTTCTGTCCCGCCTGGGATTCGAACCTTGAATTCTCGATTGTGAGTTGAGAACGAACCCGACTGTATTATCGAGACCGTGAATGGTTAGGGTCACTGTCAAGACAGCCATGACAGTTATGGCTGTTATGACAGCCATAACTGTTATGGCTGTCTCCTGGTAACTTAACTGTTATTGTTTACCGGCCACAAGACTTGCATACAAGTTTAGTAACCTATAGCGCGGTTTTATGATTAGTCTGTTGTGTTGTGAAAGTTGGGCGTTGGAATATTAGGTCTCGTTGCTCCCGTTCAAATTCAAATTCAAATATTCAAATCCTGTCTTGAGTTTAGCTCACTTACTATGCATCTAATGTAATTACCAGGAGAACACACTAAGCCAGACGACTATATAGCTCTTATAAAAGATATAAGGACAAGGATTTGGGATAGGGCAAAGGAAATGAATGTGCCCAACCACTTGGATGGTCGGGGTTTGAACGCCAACGCCAATTAAGAAGCGAGACCGTCGCTCTATCCATGTGGTTGGCCTACTAGCCTTGTTGTACCTGTTGCATTATAATTGAACTATCCTAATGTTCGAATTCATTGTCGAATCTTGGTTCATAGCTGTCGATGGAGGTGGCTTCCATAAGTTTTTCTTTGAGTTCATTCCATGTGATGAGCACCGTGAGTGTTAGCCTAGTAGAGTTTTACTGATGGGAGGAGTGAGAATACTGGACTTTATAAAGGGAAAATGATTCACGGCGGATGGCTGTACATCGCCTGGAATAGATAAGCGCAGCTTGATCTGGGCTTCCATGTTTCTTATGTTCAAATTTCAACCCATCCTCCTAACATTATATGTACATATACAATCATTGTACTATTTGTACTACTTGGTCGAACGTACAAAAATGGACTACTGTAGCTAACAATGTTCACATTTTTACTATTAATGTTGAAGAGAGCACGATAAAATAAGCATGCCTAGTCCTAGTATAGCACATGTATGGAATATATCATGCCTATGATAGCGTATATTAGGCCTAGGAGTACTTAGATAGGTTAAATTAGGTAAGGTTCTCAAGTTATTTTCCCACTTTTTTTAGTATTTTGTGATAATTCAGTAATACAAAACGTGATTTTTTTTGTGTTCAACAGTACATTGTTGTACGTTTGACCAAATAGTTGCTATAAGTACTATCATTATTGGAGAATGTGGTGTCACATTTATTTTACTTATGGCCTGCTTGCTGTTACCCCTGGCTAATGTGGAATGATTCGACGTCATCTGTTTGGGGAAGTATTTCTCTCTTAAGTTCAAGTTCAAGTAAGTTTATTGAGACAAGAAAAAAATACATCTCAAAGGGATAGAGTAGCTTAGGCTATTTCTACCCCCTTTTTTTCTCTCTCTTGCCTTGTTCTGCCTGTATCTCTTCTTACCTAATACAGTCTGCTGAAACGAGTTTTAATTCATAGGTCCTTCTTGATTTTGCTTCTTATCATGTCTTTTAAATCTATGGTGCCACTGCCATATCTACTTATTGCTCATTATACTTAAATATTAATGTCCTTACTCTTAAAAGTTATGTTTCCTCACAACAAATTGCTCGTCTGCATGTCTAAATATTATGCCTATTTTCTCATTATTATGTTACTACTCAAACCATCCTATTTCAATAAATTTCAACAATTGTCGTGAATATTTCGTATGTCTAGAATATGTCCCGTTTATTTCTCCTTTATTCCAATGTCATTAGGTCCCTCAGTCTATCCCCATAGCACATTCCCGCCAATTCTGAGACTATTTTACATCATAACTCTGTACATTCTCAATGTTTACCGTGTTTATGCTGCCCGTTCTCGCGAGCGTATCCTAATGTACAAGGGGAGACCCACGAACGGAAAACGGAACATTATGTCAGTTTCGCGAGCCGCGAAATTTTCTAGTTACTGTAATCTAGTACGACAGTTTTTGGCATTACGTAAATTAGACATATGCCGCATATATCATTCAGAGAGTATCCTTCGACTAGGTTCCTGTCTTGGCTCCACGACAGCCTTTGAGTAAGCCGTCGTGGTGTTCACCAGCTTAGTGTAAGCTACTGATATGCTTATATTTGTGCCTCTGGGTAAAGGCAAATGACATTTTCACAGTTTTCCTCCTATTACAGTGCTGAGGCAGGGCCGGATCATCACCTTCGTTGGTTATAGGCACATCCAAGGTATGGCGCCAGACTTGACAGCATATTTTCAAATTCAAATTCAAATATTCAATAATAAAACAAGCTTACAGAGGTATTGTAGAAGACAACTGAAATATATATTATATACATTTTGTGTTCTTTTTGAAACAAACTTTCTTCTACTATCTTGCTATCATCTATGGCCAGAAAATGCCTAGATAGAATAGTATAAAAAATAATCAAGTAAAATAAATAGATACTGATAGGATTGTGTAATAAATAGATGGACAAAAAGTACATTGTATCAATTAATAATATCGCATAGAAAAAAAAGGAAGAAAAGTTCTCGTTTTATTTTTCGTAGGCCCCATAGGCACTCTGCCTAATGGGTAATCCGGCACTGTGCTGAGGACAGTGCCAGGGGTGCCGAGGACAGTGCCAGGGGTGCCGAGGACAGTGCCAGGGGTGTCGAGAACAGTGCCAGGGGTGCCGAGGACAGTGCCAGGGGTGCCGAGGAGAGTGCCAGGGGGTGCCGAGGACAGTGCTAGGGGTGCCGAGGACAGTGCCAGGGGTGCAGAGGACAGTGCCAGGGGTGCCGAGGACAGTGCTAGGGGTGCCGAGGACAGTGCCAGGGGTGCAGAGGACAGTGCCAGGGGTGCCGAGGACAGTGCCAGGGGTGCAGAGGATAGTGCCAGGGGTGCCGAGGACAGTGCCAGGGGGTGCCGAGGATAGTGCCAGGGATGCCGAGGACAGTGCCAGGGGTGCAGAGGACAGTGCCAGGGGTGCAGAGGACAGTGCCAGGGGTGCCGAGGACAGTGCCAGGGATGCAGAGGACAGTGCCAGGGGTGCCGAGGACAGTGCCAGGGGTGCAGAGGACAGTGCCAGGGGTGCAGAGGACAGTGCCAGGGGTGCAGAGGACAGTGTCAGGGGTGCAGAGGACAGTGCCAGGGGGTGCAGAGGACAGTGCCAGGGGTGCAGAGGACAGTGCCAGGGGGTGCAGAGGACAGTGCCAGGGGGTGCAGAGGACAGTGCCAGGGGTGCAGAGGACAGTGCCAGGGGTGCAGAGGACAGTGCCAGGGGTGCAGAGGACAGTGCCACTGACAAGCGTCAAATTTAAATTGGAATTCCTTAACCAAATCGTTCTAAGCATGACAACCCACCTATCGACGCTGGCTTCTAACTTGTTCAAGGAAGCCTCAGTGTCGCGTTGCTTTTAATGTCACTCACCCACCGGTTAAAAAATTTAACGCTGCGATCGATAATGGTAAAATTGAGATACATTAATTGTTACAAGTTCCTTAGACCTTTCATGGTAGCGCAAATCTGTATACTTGTCCACTATAATAATCACGACGTAATAATCATGCGAGTTTAATTACTAGATTATGTGCGGAAGGTTCATATAGGGGGATCAAAATAGGTATAGCTGCTATGCCCACGTGCGAAAATTCGGTGTATCCTCGCCTGATAGCCGTGCCCCAGGGGGTGAGTTAGCCGCCCGTTGCTGGGGTGAACTGAGTCACGGCATGGCTGCCATGTCACCGTGACGTGTCCTGTGCGTGTCACGCCCTCTGTAATGCACATGTCATCGGTGACATGTGCTCAGGCATGTCCTAGGTCGAATTCAGTTTCTTGATCACACATTACCGGGAAACAACAATAAAAATCCCATGCACGGACATTTGATTTGGTTTAATGGTTTCAAGCGAGGATCACTGGCAGCCCTGCTTGTGTAGCTGTGATTGTATCTAGTGACAGTAGCGAGGACTGGCAGATTGTGAAGGCTCTATCCATTTATATTGAACAGATTTCTAGGTATATATTATATTAATCAGTCCCCGTTTCAGAGTTATATATAGTCTAGTATAGAGGTTTATTATTCTTTATAAATAGACACACGCTATCGGAGATAAAAAGCTCTTAATTAGGCTTCTGAAGCCTCCCCAATCCAGGAGTAAGGCTTATTTTTATTTGGTTACTCGTCCTGTTTCTGACCAGACCTAGTGGCGCTTTAACCTGACATATCCAGTTAAATGTTAAATACTCACAAGGTGTTTGGAACAAGAGGAATTTTGCTCTTGGATGATTCTTCTTACTTTATGTTTAAATGTTGAAGGTAAGCAATGTGTACAGTTTTTGACTCTGTATCTCGAGCCTTAAAAACGGTGTTTACCTATTAGTGAATTAATTATTTTATACAGAGCAGGGAAGCCTACTGACTGTTTTATATCTGTTGCGTTATAATTTAATTATTTTGACGTCCAATTTCTTTGTCCAACTGTTAACCAGCTGTGAGCGGACAAGGCATTTGTAAAGTGGAACGACAGGTTTCGGTGTTGCTTTCACCCACTACTGTACCATCTCGCCAATCTCTTTTTTTTTTTTTCCTGTCAGTATAGTGCGTCAGCGTTTTCGATATGTTAACTTTGATGTGTTAAGTTTCTTGTTTCTTTTCATCTTTTTTTTAATATATATACTATCATAAAATTTTATGTAACTTGAGAAAGAGTAAATTAGACTTTTTTTTACATATATACAGGAGTTCTTACATTCTTGTACAGCCACTAGCAAGCATAGCGTTTCGGGCAAGATCTTAATCCTTATCTTCACACACACACACATGCCCAGGAGACAGCCCGTAGCAGCTGTCTAATTCCCGGGTATGTATTTACTGTTAGGTGAACAGGGGCATCAGGGAGAAAGAAAAGCTGCCCATTTGTTTCCCGGGGATCGAACCTGGACACCTAGAACTACGAACCCCAAGCGCTGTCTACTCAAGCGTTAGGGGCCCCCTTATATTTCATATGTTATATATGTGCCTCGCTTAATCTAATTAAATGTAAGTTTTACAGGCCGCACTTAATGGTACTAAATTAACCCGATGGGCCAATAATATAGGAACTTATAATCTACTGTACGATGCTTTTCAGCTGGAAAAGATCATTAGGGCAAATGGGGTTACCTTAGACAAGCCGCCGGCTTCCTGTTCTCATCGAGGCCATTAGTATTAGTGGCCCCTCAGGTAAATTCAGGTATGCTGCAGCGGTCCTGATTGGTGTTCAGTGATGGGTTGGAGGTAGTGTGTGGCGCCTGACCCCATAAGATAGTAGGTTGATACAATATACGATCATTATTAAGGGCCTTCAGTGGCCCCAAATTAGGGACGTAATGTCTGATTTTCAATAGCATGTCGACTATTTAATATATTCTTTATTTAGGTGTTACATTTACCCTGATAGTTGAGCTTCAGCTCTTGGATTCCCACCTTTCAACCTTCAGTTGACTGGTGGGAATATATATATATATATATATATATATATATATATATATATATATATATATATATAATATATATATATATATATATATATATCCTATATCTGTCCTAGATATACAAAGAGGTCCACGTATTTGAAGTCGTGCGTGTTGTGAAGACTATATAGTGTGCCTCCACTATACTGTATTCACCTGGTTGTGCTTGCGGGGGTTGAGCAAAGATTACTAACTACTAATTAATTTTTGTTCAAACACACACACCCAGAAGCAGCTCCGTAACAGCTGTCTAACTCCCAGGTACCTATTTACTGCAAGGTAACAGGGGCATTCAGGGTGAAAGAAACTTTGCCCATTTGTTTCCTGCCTGGTCCGGGAATCAAACCCAGGTCACAGAATTACGAGCCCTGCGCTCTGTCCACTCAGCTACCAGACCCCCAGACTGTGACATAGTTTAGTGACGTGACATCTTGCAGGTGGACAGATGTGGTCTCTTAGATATACAAGAGTGATGAAGCCAACAACACGTCATACTAAAGCTTGAGCAATGACATTGCGTAAAAGCTGATCAGAGGCACAATTGCTCTGTTCAAATCAATATATATAAAAGGAAGTCCTAAGTCGTTCTTGTTATAATAGTTTTTTGTATCCATTTAGCAAAGACGTTCACGATAAACTGTCCTTATATAAGGAGTTTAATGGGTCAGGGTCGCAGGGGAATTAGACCATAAGGTAAATATAATTAGGTTACGGGGTCACCAAATTGCAGTATGACCTTTGGGTTTACGAGAACGCCAAGATAGAACAGTCCCCATAAGAATGCAGATGTTAAAATCATATAAGAAAGTGAGGAGGATCCCAATATGCGTACGGAGGCTTAGATATAGTGCAAATTTCCCAGACGGAGCTGAGCATGACGGGTAATCTGCCACGATGTCCAAGATGGCTACGATGTCAACCTCCAAGATTTGTTAACAATACACTCCAATAACTAACATAGATCACAGTTACTTACAACCAACCAAACCCTTCAGTAACCTAGGCGACGTTACATAATCCTTCATGGGAGCAAGAAGGAGTTAATAAAGTCTCGCGGGCGTGAATAAAATGCTAGCAAAATTAGAAGTTTATGTATGTGGCATGTGGTGGGCAGCAGTGCGCATGCGCCCTCCCGCCTGAGGTCATTTCCGGCACACAGCTGAGAGTTGTGTTGACGATGGCTCGGTGATGTTCTCTCTCTGTGTCCACGCCTTCATGCTTTATTGGCACTATTGGCGGGAGTAGATACTTCTTATTACCATACCTTCCCCCCGAAACAAAATTGAAGTGAAGAAGGTAAGAATGTGAGCGAGCGAGAGGGAGAGAGAAGCGTTGGGAAGACTTGAGTGTTGTGTTGGGAGGTCCTGTAGGAGTGGATGGTGTATGTGTATGTATGTATGTCTACTGTTTGTGCTGGGGGGTTGTGAGGCTCCCTGCAGCTGGAGTAGTCGTCGTCGTCGTCGAGGCTCGATAATGCATTCGCGGTTTCCCTATACGCATTTGTGATTAAAGGTAATTATACTGCAGGAGAGCGGTGTGTGTGTGTGGGGCTCCACTGACAGGTCGACGGGGCTGCAGGAGTCTTATGACATTTGGGAGGCTGTGTCGACCCGTTGGTAGAAAGTTGTCGGCTTGTCAGCCTCCTGAGCCTCGTGAGGGCCGCCAGCATCTGCCCCGCCCTCTGGGGGGGACACTTGCTTCATGCACACACCTTTGTTGTGACGTATTGATCACAAGGGACTTGGCCTGGCCCAATGTGATGTGTGGGTTTGTTTACTACCCCCCAGGCCAGGGTTTGGCTTTCCCCCCAGGCCATAGTTTGCCTCCCCCCCCCAGGCCATAGTTTTGCCTCCCTCCCCAAGCCATGGTTTTGCCTACTTTCCCTACCTTCCCCCTCAGTCCATGGTTTGTCCCACACCCCAAGTCTATGGTTTGCCTTTGCCCCCCCCCCCCAGGCCATGGTTTTGCTTACCCCCTCAGGTCATGGTTTGCTTTCACCCCCCCCAGTCCATGGTTTGCCTTCACCCCCCCCCCAGGCCATGGTTTGCCTCCCTTCCCCGCCCAGGCCATGGTTTGCCTCCCTTCCCGCCCAGGCCATGGTTTGCCTCCCTTCCCCGCCCAGGCCATGGTTTGCCTCCCTTCCCCGCCCAGGCCATGGTTTGCCTCCCTTCCCCGCCCAGGCCATGGTTTGCCTCCCTTTCCCCGCCCAGGCCATGGTTTGCCTCCCTTCCCCGCCCAGGCCATGGTTTGCCTCCCTTCCCCGCCCAGGCCATGGTTTGCCTCCCTTCCCCGCCCAGGCCATGGTTTGCCTCCCTTCCCCGCCCAGGCCATGGTTTGCCTCCCTTCCCCGCCCAGGCCATGGTTTGCCTCCCTTCCCCGCCCAGGCCATGGTTTGCCTCCCTTCCCCGCCCAGGCCATGGTTTGCCTCCCCTTCCCCGCCCAGGCCATGGTTTGCCTCCCTTCCCCGCCCAGGCCATGGTTTGCCTCCCTTCCCCGCCCAGGCCATGGTTTGCCTCCCTTCCCCGCCCAGGCCATGGTTTGCCTCCCTTCCCCGCCCAGGCCATGGTTTGCCTCCCTTCCCCGCCCAGGCCATGGTTTGCCTCCCTTCCCCGCCCAGGCCATGGTTTGCCTCCCTTACCCGCCCAGGCCATGGTTTGCCTCCCTTACCCGCCCAGGCCATGGTTTGCCTCCCTTACCCGCCCAGGCCATGGTTTGCCTCCCTTACCCGCCCAGGCCATGGTTTGCCTCCCTTACCCGCCCAGGCCATGGTTTTGCCTCCCTTACCCGCCCAGGCCATGGTTTGCCTCCCTTACCCGCCCAGGCCATGGTTTGCCTCCCTTCCCCGCCCAGGGCAATTCATCTATTTAATTATGAAAATTTTCTTTGAAAAAAAAAAAATGATTCTGATTAAGTAGTGAATATTTGTCGAGTTCTGGAAAAATAGTTCAAACATTGTAAACTCGGTACATTTCACACTACTGGATTTGTTATGCTTCATGTATTTTTGTTTTAGTTGTGGATACAGTATTAAATTGTTTAATCTAGTAGTCACTAATTTAATTTTACCTCAGGATTGCAACAACCACCGCCAGTTATGAATGGTGGGGTACAGGACAGTCACAGCAACAAAGGTTTACCTTAGTGCCCCCACCTAGACCTGGTGGCTTTACAAATCTTCAAGCATCTCCTTCGATGGTTATGAAACCTCCAAGTGCTCATATGGTCCCTCCAGGAGGCTCTCCCAGACTAGATGGTCCTTTAATAAACGGTCCACCAGCAGGGCCACCGAGAGTGCCTCAAGGAGGAAACTATAGACCGACACTCGTGAATGGACAAGTTGCTCCGCCTTCTGGTCCCCCAGTAAGACCTCCTTTAGGGCCACCCCAGAGGTCAGTAATTAACAAGTCTGATACTCCTATTGAGGCACCACCAAGAGGCCCATTGCTCAAGCAACCATCAGGCCCAGCCCCTACTATAAATTCAAGCCCCTTAATAAATGGGCACCAGAGACCATCTGAACCCACCAACCTTCCAGGTAAACGTTTTAGTAAATTGTAGCTAAATATACAGTACTGTATTTTTCTTAAAGATTTGTTTTGTGTGTAATACAAGATATTGTATGTACAGCTGGGATGGAGTATTTAGCAAACTATTGCCATTTCTTAGGTTTCAAAACTAATGACATTAACTTTAATCATATTCATTAATTTCTTTGATACAGTATTAAATAAATTCCTGGGAATTATTTGAATATTGTAAGTTAAAGCAGAGATAATAAATTTAACGACTTTGCAGTATATATATTTCTTTAAACTAGTAGAGTTCTTTGAGGTCTTATTTTAGTACTACAGAAGTATAGTGTACTGAAAACAATAAGTAGAATACTGAAGACAGTAAGTCACAATAACCTGGTTGAAAATTACGACTTGATAACTGTCCAAGACACCAAAATGTATTCACTTTATTTTCAGATGGGTTTTGAATTTGAATTTTGAATTTGAATTTTGGGTAGGTTGGGTGTCTTAATACTGTACACTGTACTGTACAGCACACTGAAGGCACTGTAACCTAAGAGGGAATTATGCTTAGAGATTGTGACATGCAGGTTAATATTGCTTCAAGAGAAAACTAGCCCAGACAAACCGTAGGTGCATTCAGATTTACCATTTTAAAGTTCCGAAGTATTTTCCACATGTTGATCATATTTGTCTCAAAATTGTGTGTCCCATATTGCTGTAATTTATTTATTTTTGGTACACATTGTAATCTACAGTATATTACAGTATTTTTGGTAGATCTTTTTCACCATGAAGACTCTTTATTGAGGTTTCAAAGAGAGAACAGGAGGATATTTGTTTCGGAAATAAATTTTAGTCACAAGACACAGTGCAGTTACATGTTGCGAGATATTGTAACTAAATGCGTGGATAGCTTTGGGTAATTATCAATGTGATTTATCAGTGCTGGTATTTAGCTCACCAATATTATGGCCAGTGCCTTAATAGGAATCTAATTTATATTCCTTACCGTTTTTTAAGGTACGTATTTTATTCTAAAATATTGTCACTTGTTTAACATTTGATCACCCAACCCCCTGGGGAGGATGGGTGTTCCCCCCCTATCCATCCCCCATTACCCATACCCCCCCCCCTGGGTTGGGCAAGCTTGAATGGTCTCAAACGTACAACTCTGAACTCTGACCCCCCTGAAGGATTTGAACCTGGTCTGCCAGAATACCATGCCTCTGAGAATTCAGTACTATAACCACTTGGCTAGTGATGACCTGTCATATGGACCAAGTTTGAAGCCTTCATGGGTCATAGTTTAGTGATTTATATATATATATATATATATAATATATATATATATATATATATATATAATATATATATATATATATATATATATATTATACTATACTCGACTCCAGAAGTGACTCGTTCGAGTCACTTCTGGGGTGTGAGTTTTCAGTTGCATATTGTCCTGGGGGACCATTCAGGCTTGTTCGCATATATAATATATATATATATATATATATATATATATATATATATATATATATATATATATATATGTCGTACCTAGTAGCCAGAACGCACTTCTGAGCCTACTATGCAAGGCCCGATTTGCTAATAAGCCAAGTTTTCCTGAATTAATATATTTTCTCTAATTTTTTTCTTATGAAATGATAAAGCTACCCATTTTCATTTCATGTGAGGTCAATTTTTTTTTATTGCAGTTAAAATAACTGTAGATATATGACCGAGGCCTAACAACCCTACCTAACCTAACCTATCTTTATAGGTTAGGTTAGGTTAGGTGGCCGAAAAAGTTAGGTTAGGTTAGGTAGGTTAGGTAGTCGAAAAACAATTAATTCATGAAAACTTGGCTTATTAGGCAAATCGGGCCTTGAATAGTAGGCAGAGAAGTGCGTTCTGGCTACTAGGGTACGACAAAAAAAATATATATATATATATATGCGAACAAGCCTGAATGGTCCCCAGGACATATGCAACTGAAAACTCACACCCCAGAAGTGACTCGAACCCATACTCCCAGAAGCAACGCAACTGGTATGTACAAGACGCCTTAATCCACTTGACAAGTGGATTAAGGCGTCTTGTACATACCAGTTGCGTTGCTTCTGGGAGTATGGGTTCGAGTCACTTCTGGGGTGTGAGTTTTCAGTTGCATATTGTCCTGGGGACCATTCAGGCTTGTTCGCATTTGTGTTCCTCACGTGTGCCCCAAAGAATGAGGTGATTTGGTAAAATGCTATGCCCAAGATTACTATCCGAGTGCCGGCGGTGGGGTGGTTCAAATAGCCTCGGCTATCACCTCATTATGTCCGGTCGTGATGGTCAAGTGGATTAAGGCGTCTTGTACATACCAGTTGCGTTGCTCTGGGAGTATGGGTTCGAGTCACTTCTGGGTGTGAGTTTTCAGTTGCATATTGTCCTGGGGACCATTCAGGCTTGTTCGCATTTGTGTTCCTCACGTGTGCCCCAAAGAATGAGGTGATTTGGTAAAATGCTATGCCCAAGATTACTATCCGAGTGCCGGCGGTGGGGTGGTTCAAATAGCCTCGGCTATCACCTCATTATGTCCGGTCGTGATGGTCAAGTGGATTAAGGCGTCTTGTACATACCAGTTGCGTTGCTTCTGGGAGTATGGGTTCGAGTCACTTCTGGGGTGTGAGTTTTCAGTTGCATATTGTCCTGGGGACCATTCAGGCTTGTTCGCATTTGTGTTCCTCACGTGTGCCCCAAAGAATGAGGTGATTTGGTAAAATGCTATGCCCAAGATTACTATCCGAGTGCCGGCGGTGGGGTGGTTCAAATAGCCTCGGCTATCACCTCATTATGTCCGGTCGTGATGGTCAAGTGGATTAAGGCGTCTTGTACATACCAGTTGCGTTGCTTCTGGGAGTATGGGTTCGAGTCACTTCTGGGGTGTGAGTTTTCAGTTGCATATTGTCCTGGGGACCATTCAGGCTTGTTCGCATTGTGTTCCTCACGTGTGCCCCAAAGAATGAGGTGATTTGGTAAAATGCTATGCCCAAGATTACTATCCAAGTGCCGGCGGTGGGGTGGTTCAAATAGCCTCGGCTATCACCTCATTATGTCCGGTCGTGATGGTCAAGTGGATTAAGGCGTCTTGTACATACCAGTTGCGTTGCTTCTGGGAGTATGGGTTCGAGTCACTTCTGGGGTGTGAGTTTTCAGTTGCATATTGTCCTGGGGACCATTCAGGCTTGTTCGCATTTGTGTTCCTCACGTGTGCCCCAAAGAATGAGGTGATTTGGTAAAATGCTATGCCCAAGATTACTATCCGAGTGCCGGCGGTGGGGTGGCTCAAATAGCCTCGGCTATCACCTCATTATGTCCGGTCGTGATGGTCAAGTGGATTAAGGCGTCTTGTACATACCAGTTGCGTTGCTTCTGGGAGTATGGGTTCGAGTCACTTCTGGGGTGTGAGTTTTCAGTTGCATATTGTCCTGGGGACCATTCAGGCTTGTTCGCATTTGTGTTCCTCACGTGAGCCCCAAAGAATGAGGTGATTTGGTAAAATGCTATGCCCAAGATTACTATCCGAGTGCCGGCGGTGGGGTGGTTCAAATAGCCTCGGCTATCACCTCATTATGTCCCGGTCGTGATGGTCAAGTGGATAAGGCGTCTTGTACATACCAGTTGCGTTGCTTCTGGGAGTATGGGTTCGAGTCACTTCTGGGGTGTGAGTTTTCAGTTGCATATTGTC
Organism: Procambarus clarkii; assembly: GCF_040958095.1. NCBI lineage: Eukaryota > Metazoa > Arthropoda > Malacostraca > Decapoda > Cambaridae > Procambarus > Procambarus clarkii. The sequence continues at coordinate 52,616,263 of NC_091159.1, forward strand.
CTGGGGACCATTCAGGCTTGTTCGCATATATATATATATATATATATATATATAATATATATATATATATATATATATATATATATATATATATATATATTATATAAATATAGTATATATAAAATATATAATAAATAATGAAAAAAACCTAAGCTGATGGGTTATATAAAAGTGATATAGACCAACAGAATATAGCATCTTACTCAATATGGCTTCAGACCCCAAAAATCACCATTTATATGGTGCATGTAGCTCTTGACAAACGTTGAGTACTCTATGTTTTACTTGTTGACTTGCCTGTGGGTTAAAAAAAACCTAACTACTTGTTATAATATATATATTAACTCTGTAAACTGTAAGACATCATGACTGTCTTTTCCCAATGTGTAGTGGGTTAAGACACTCGCCTGGCGTTTCGCGAGCACTTTGTCCTGGGTTTGTATCCTGGCCTTGGAAGATTTTACTGGGCATCAACCATTAACTATGCCCCCCCCCCCCTGTTTACCCAACAGTAAAATGGGTACCTGGTTGTTAATGGATTTGGTGGGTCATATTCTGGGGAACATAGGATTAACGACTTGCTTGAAACACTATGCGTGCTAGTGGCTGTACAAGAATGTAAAAAGTCTTGTATATATAAATAAAATATAAAATCTATGTACAGTTTACAAAGTCTGTACACATAATATTTACCTTTGTTTTTAAGCTCTCTATATGGTTAAGGTGATTAGTCACATCATTTTCAGCAGCAAAGACACTCTCTGAATAATATGATTCCCTCAATCCTCTGAAAGAAACAAAATGACAGTATTTACATAATTTACATTGATTTGTTTTCAATTTTGATGATTGTGTAAATATATATTACTTAATGTTGTAATACATGAATAACGCTATTATGTATTGCATGTAAGAATTTTTCAGATATGATATATTTACATAACGAATAATGTATTGTGATATATAAGTTGCCCTAATAGAAATGTATTAATTGTTGAAAAATAAAAATTTATCTTACAAAAGGAAAATTATTTAAGAACTGTACCTCCCAACTTTTTCAAATCGGAATAACTTTTTGTTGCCATCAATATGTATGGCAAATGGGTTAGTATGACAAGCAGGGCACACGGTCTTATTGTAGCTTTGGACATTTGCAAGTTCATACTGCATAAATCTCCACTCCTGGAATGTTCTTTTAGCAGCTTCAAAGTTGATGCAACCATCCTGAAATATATACTGAATATAGAATTTGCATGGATTAGCCCCATATATTGGGGGAGTGGGTAGCACAAGTTATAGTGCAAGATTGAACAACTACGTTCCCAGCCTAGTACTGGGAACCTGGTTCCCAGCCTAGTACTGGGAACCTGGTTCCCAGCCTAATACTGGGAACCTTGTTCCCAGCGTAGTGCTGGGAACCTAGTTCCCAGCACTAGGCACAGATGTGGCTAAGCCATGCAAGTTGCATGAGTTAGCCATATATATTAGGGGAGTGGGTAGCACAAGTAACAGTGCAAGTTTGAAGAACTACGTAGGAAACTATAAGGATGAAATTAATGCTTTTTAGTTTTACTTTTGAATAATGTTTTGAACAGCTGGACAGCTTTTAATTCAATAAAGAGTTTACCAATTAGGAGCAATAACCAATTACTTTATTTGCATAGAGAGTTTGCACAGATTTAGTTTGACTCAGGGGATATCAGAGAGATATTGATTTCTGGTGTGGTGATTATTGGATCCTTTACATCTATCAAGGAAGAGTTTCAGATCAGGATGTGCATTTAGGAACAAGGTTTTGTACATGTGAGTGGCACAAGAGAATGTGTGGAGTGGGTTCATATTTTTATGTATTATTATATATACAGTTTAATGTATACAGGTACTTACATTACATATATAAAATTAATAAATACTTACTCTTCCATTATGAGAGCCAAGCGCTTGGAGCGCTATTAACAAGAATTTCATTGATAAACCTGGGCTGTTCCTTTGAAGGAAATGCCAGTTGTTCAGGAGTTTGGTGCTGAAGAATGTGTTACTTTTCCTGGCTGATGAGCAGAAGTATCCACCATCATACAACATCTTAGCATCTGCAGGAAGGCTGTATCCACACTCTTGACACTCAAATATGGGCAGATAAAGGTCATACCTGCCTAGAAAGCTTAGTTTAGTATTTATTCCTAAAATAAGCAGCTTATTTTGAATCTTTTGTAAAACTCATCTCCATCACTGAATGGATATGTTGTGTCTCAAAGATTGAAGTCCACATGCTTGGGTATGGGTATCGTCACTAGAACTTCAGTGATGCTACTATATTCAGTGATGCAAATACTCATAGACTTATGTGTTCAAACTTAATATTAAATAAAATATACCTGAGAGCATTATGAAAGTACACATGATGTCAGAACTCTTTATGTTAAGGTTACAGTCTTTACAGTTACAGGAAATTTTTGCACAGGAACTGGCACAACAGGTTCTGAATAAGAAATAATAATACACTTAGCAAAGATTGCATATTTAAATAATATTCAGTAAGTCAAATGCCATAAAAATTGAATTGCTTATTGAGTAAAAAAATTTTTTTTTTCTTTCAATAAATTGGTACTTATATTGTAAAGGCTTGGTAAAAAGAAAGTTTCATATGTAAAGAATTTTTTGGTTTACATACGCCAGTCAGTAAATGTCACATTAAGGTCAACAGTCACAGTTGGTGGCAATGCTTCATAATATCCACTGGCCCAGGAAAACCTATCATGGAATGGGTTTAAAAAATGTTTTTTTCATATCACAGTGGTAGCAGAATAGGCGATGACAATCTTCACATTTGATGCTGGCTTCAATCATACATTTGAAGCATTTTGTGTCTGTCAAATGAAAATATTTGAAAACATATGTTCAAAAATATCGCATCTTTGTCAAAAAAGACTTCTGTACAGTTTCAGATCATGCAGAATTAGGAAAAAAAATATGGTCTATAAGTATACATAAAAAATTTCAATAATGATAAAATGCTTCAGGTATATTTAAAACGAAGTATCCACTCTCTATTCAAAAAATATAACTAAAAAAAATGCAAATATAATAAGTTGTAATGTAAACTGATATGCTGATGTAAATAGACAATATGCTTATAAGTATTGTGTATGTACCTTCAACTGGAACAGCGTGCCTACACACCTCCCACTCAAATAGAACTGACCGACTATCTTCCCAAGAAATTTCAGCCTTCATTCTTCTTTGCTGCCATTGAGAAATCTTCACTTGCGATTCTTGGATTTTTTTTATTTCTGCAGCAAGTTCGGCAGCGGCTGAAATTATTATACTTTAATTATAATCTTACACTGATTTTTAGACTATCTTCTTTAGCTATTTAAATTTCACTCAAACTTTAATTCAATATTTTGACCAAAAAATATTTTATATATAAATTTAAATAATTTTATATATATATACAGTATTTATAATTTATAATAATATTTTTTACAAATGTGTTTATAATATTACCCCTTTATCCATTTATCTACATATTTATTCATCTATCTATGCACCCTTGACAGGACATTTGCATCAGGAATGACTATGAAAATGGCCTAAGGGTCTTTATAAGGCATTTAACTCAAGCCTAGTATGATCCACCCTACATACATCAAGGACCCAAGTCCTTTCCCCTGCAATTTCAGAGAGGATAGCCATATATGATATTATATATATATATATATATATATATATATATATGTCGTACCTAATAGCCAGAACGCACTTCTCGGCCCACTATGCAAGGCCCGATTTGCCTAATAAGCCAAGTTTTCCTGAATTAATATATTTTCTCTAACTTTTTTCTTTTGAAATGATAAAGCTACCCATTACATTACGAATGAGGTCAATTTTTTTTATTGGAGTTAAAATTAACGTAGATATATGACCAAGCCTAACCAACCCTACCTAACCTAACCTAACCTATCTTTATAGGTTAGGTTAGGTTAGGTAGCCGAAAAAGTTAGGTTAGGTTAGGTTAGGAAGGTTAGGTAGACGAAAAACAATTAATTCATGAAAACTTGGCTTATTAGGCAAATCGGACATTGCATAGTAGGCATAGAAGTGAGTTCTGGCTACTAGGTACGACATATATATATATATATATATATATATATATATATATATGTTACCTAACCTAACATATATATATATATATATATATATATATATATATATATATATATATATATATATATATATATATATATATATATATATATATATATATATATATATATATATGTCGTACCTAGTAGCCAGAACGTACCTCTCAGCTACTATGCAAGGCCCGATTTGCCTAATAAGCCAAGTTTTCATGAATTAATTGTTTTTCGACTAAATAACCTACCTAACCTAACCCAACCTAACTTTTTCGGCTACCTAACCTAACCTAACCTATAAAAATAAGTTAGGTTAGGTTAGGTAGGGTTGGTTAGGTTCGGGCATATATCTACGTCAATTTTAACTCCAATAAAAAAAAATGGACCTCATACATATTGAAATGGGTAGCTTTATCATTTCATAAGAAAAGAAATAGAGAAGATATATTAATTCAGGAAAACTTGGCTTATTAGGCAAATCAGGCCTTGCATAGTAGGCTGAGAAGTGCGTTCTGGCTACTAGGTACGACATATATATATATATATATATATATATATATATATATATATATATATATATATATATATATATATATATATATATATATATATATATATATATATGTGTGTGTGTGTGTGTGTCGTACCTAGTAGCCAGAACACACTTCTCAGCCTACTATGCAAGGCCCAATTTGCCTAATAAGCCAAGTTTTCATGAATTGTTTTTCGACTACCTAACCTAACCTAACTTTTCCGGCTACCTAGCCTAACCTAACCTATAAAGATAGGTTAGGTTCAGTCAAATATCTACGTTAATTTTAACTCCAATAAAAAAAATGACCTCATAATAATGAAATGGGTAGCTTTATCATTTCGTAAGAAAAAAATTAGAGAATATATATTAATTCAGGAAAACTTGGCTTATTAGGCAAACGGGCCTTGCATAGTAGGCCGAGTACGACGATTTGCCCAATAAGCCAAGTTTTCCAGAATTTCAATATTTTTCAAATGTTTTTCTTGTGAAATGATAAAGTTATTCATTTCATTATGTATGAGCTAAATTTTTTTAAATTTGAGTTAAAATTAATGTAGATATATGATCGAACCTAACCAAGCCTACCTAACCTAACCTAACTTATCTTAACCTAATCTAAACTAACATAACTAAATCAATAATTTATGTCTTAATATAATATAATAATAATATTTAAAAAAAAAGGAAACAATTTATTGAAAATAAAAAGTCACTTGGCCTATTAGGCCAATCGGTACTTGCATAGTAGGCCAAGAAGTGCGTTCTGACTACTAGGTACGACATATATATAACATATATATACATATATATATATATATATATATATATATATATAATATATATATATGTCGTACCTAGTAGCCAGAACTCACTTCTCAGCCTACTATTCAAGGCCTGATTTGCCTAATAAGCCAAGTTTTCCTGAATTAATATATTTACTATAATTTTTTTCTTATGAAATGATAAAGCAACCCTTTTCTCTATGTATGAGGTCAATTTTTTTTTATTGGAGTTAAAATTAACGTAGATATATGACCGAACCTAACCAACCCTACCTAACCTAACCTAACCTATATTTATAGGTAAGGTTAGGTTAGGTAGCCAAAAAAAGCTAGGTTAGGTTAGGTTAGGTAGGTTAGGTAGACGAAAAAAACATTAATTCATGAAAACTTGGCTTATTAGGCAAATCGGGCCTTGAATAGTAGGCTGAGAAGTGCGTTCTGGCTATTAGGTACGACATATATATATATATATATATATATATATATATATATATATATATATATATATATATATATATATATATATATATATATATATATATATATATATATATATATATATATAAACAAAAAAAAAACACACACACACTGTATTTGCAACTTAGTCCCTTGGTTACTATGGCAATGCATTTATATTTGTATCTCTCTAAAATAATTAGATACATACCATTGATATTTTGGGTATAAGGTCTACAACAGAAACTGGAGGCTTCATTACTTCATGACTGCAAGGGAAAGGATTTGATGGTGTGCCTAGTAATAGAAAAAAACAGTAAAAAATATATTACTATAACAAGTTATTTATAATTACATTTCAGAGCAGTTAGTGATTATATTTAACTGTTGACAATAATGCTAATACCTAAAGCTCTGCTTTTTCAAGACGAAGTGCCAGTGTACATAATTGTCTGCCTTTTTGGGTTGTATTTTGGGAATCATAAAATTGCTCGAAGCCTTGTTATCTCCTCTTCAATCTCCTTCAATTTCTTTTTGGTGTTGTAAATCTTGCACACTTTATGCAACTCATCTGAACAAGAGGCCCAGGTCCCCAAATCTACACAGTAAAATAACAACATACTGAAGTGATCAATATGGAAGAAAATGCAGAATATAACTAGTGAAGAGCAGGGGTGCCATAGACACAATCAGAGAGTACTGAATAAACATCAGAGGTCTGCGGTTTTTCAACATACTCCTAGCGAGCATAAGAAATATTGACGGAACAACTGTGGACTTCTTCAAGAGAAAACTAGATAGTTTTTTCAAAGGAGTGCCGGACCAACCGGGCTGTGGTGGGTATGTGCGGCCTGCAGGCCACTCCAAGCAACAGCCTGGTGGACCAACTCTCACAAGTCAAGCCTGGCCTACTGCCAGTCTTGCTGAGTAAAAGAACTCCCAGAACCCATCAAGCAGGTATTGATTGCACTTTAAATACTTAGTATAAGCAAAGATATTTTAATGTCTGGTGAAGGATGGAGGGTAGGCAATCCAAGAGAGGAGGTACATACTCTAGATAAAAGCAAACTAAGTAATACTTAATAAATATTCTAAATTGGAATTTTAGGTAATAATGTACAATCTTGGATGACAAAACAACACATCAGAAAACGAAGATGCAATGATCTTTACGTCTGTCTGGGACAATTATCAAATTGTGTAATTATATTTTTGTGAATCATTTGCTAATTATACTCTTAGCTAAATGGATACTATGTAGCATGAAAGACTGCTTCATACACTTTTCTGTCCTGAAAATTATGATAATTTGGACTATCATAAAGTAATGCAATATGATTAAAATATAGTATCGCGATAAAGGAAAACTAATCCTAATTACTGTATAATGAAACTTACTTGGATTTTTGGAATCCATTGTTGCAATGATCTCTCAGATATTCGACTGCATGAGAAACAATATCACCGGTTGAAATTGATGTTGGGCTGCTGTAAAATTTACCCAAAAGGTACAAAACTATTTAAAACCAGGCATAAAATAGAATCAGTTTAGATTAATTATCTAAAACTACATGAACAAGGTAGGATGCATACTTGCACCACCATCCAAAAACTGCAAATGAGAGTTGTGACATGCAAATCTCATAAGCACTTTTTGTTTACATATTAACTTCTTGGCATTTTTTCAGTAATTAAACTGAGATAAAAATAAAATTAATACATGTGAAAATACAAGCAAAATATAACTGAAATTTGAACAATGAAATTTACAGATGATACAGAAGACACAAGAAAATTGGCACTGTAGGAGACATTGAAAAAACAGAAATAACAGTGATAAGTTACAGGTGCTGAAGTATGGTAGAAAGGAGGAAATTAAATGAAACAAGGAACACAGGACACAATCAGACCTACTCTAAGAAGGAAAAAACATGCAAGAGATCTGAGAATTACGACGTCTGACGACCTCACACTTTGTGAACATAACCGAGCAAATATAGTGGCGGCCAGAAAATAATGGGATGGTTTATGAGAATGTTAAATTCAAGACCCCACCCACAGTAATGCTAATACTATTCAAATAACTGGTGCTGTCCCATCTTGAGTATTGCTCAGGACTGACTCCCACTTTCTGAACAGGAGAAATCTCTGAATTAGAGGAAATAAAGAGACCATAAACCGCAACATATAAATGATAAAACATCTAAATAATTGAGAACGTCTCAAAGCTCTCAAAATGTTCTCTCTGGACAGGAGACAAGAATGGTATCAAATAATACATATATGTAAGATACTAGAGGGCCAGGTCCCAAATTTGCACAGCATAATATAACAACATACTGGAGCTAAAGATACAGAAGGAAATTAATAATAGGTGTCATAGGTACAATCAGAGAGCAGAGTCTTAACAGTAGGGGGTTCAGGGCTGTTTGCTAGGCTAGGCAAGGGTAGACTAGGCTTGGCTAGTGTTGGCTAGGTTATGCTAGGAAGAAGTAGGCTAGGCTGAATTACTCCACCAGTAATTGGCGGTCTGTCTAATTACAAGCTACTACAAGCTACACAAGCTTCACATAGCTTCCTGGCAATAGGTTAGTAATGAATAAATAAGATATATTTACTCATTAAATGTTGGTACTGAATGTACAAACACGAAAAAAACATAATTTTAATCTGAAAAAGTATCTTTTTATAAAGAAATTAGACGAAAATAAAGAAATGGTGACACCAAATCAAGTCGACGATCTAAGCATCGGTTAGGTTAGATTTGGTTAGGTTAGATTTGGTTAGGTTAGATTTGGTTAGGTTAGATTTGGTTAGGTTAGGTTAGGTCAGCCTAACATATCATATTTATTCATTACTAACGTATTGCCAGGAAGCTTTGTGAAGCTTGTGTAGCTTGTGGTAGCTTGTGGTAATTAGACAGACCCGTAATTGGGGGGGAAAGGGGGAAGGGGGGAACCTCAATATAAGCCTAATTTGTAGCTTCCTGTTATCCGACACAATGATTTATTTTCCGTCAGGCTTTCAGCACAGCCACATAAAAAAACCCTGGTTATTTATTTATTTTTATACGAGAAGGTACACTGGGGGTTTAAGAGAGAAAATAGGAATAATGATGATTTTACAATCTTGCCCGAAACACTATGCGTACTAGTGGCTTTAGGTATTGTATGTACTACCTTTATCTATAAATCAAACAGAATGTTTGTACTGTAACTCTGCATCTATGTATATATTTTTCCTAAATAAATTATTATTATTATTGTAAAGCCACTAGCACACATAGCGTTTCGGGCAAAGATCCCGTACCCAGAAGCTGGGTATCTTTGGTTGCCCTGTGACTACTCTTATGACATTCCCTAACTCTTATGACATTCCCTAACAGTATTGTTAAACTAATAACAATGAACAGTAGTTCAATATTACCGGAATAATCCAACTGATGTGGCCATGTTTTTGTTGTGAAGCCCGGTCGTTCAGTTCGTATACAGCATACGAAGGTTAATCTCTTAAAAATGTCTTACCATTGCTAAGAAATCATAAGATATCATTTACTCATTATCATTTACAATAATACACTGGTTGTTTTTGTTGATTTAGGGGCGATGACATGAATAAACTGGTTATGTTGTGTTGATTTAGGGGCAACGAACTGTGGTTATTAGACTATGTTTTGTACATAAGCAAAAAACAGGTGTAATTCTTTTAATTATAACAATAATAACGACAAAAAGTTAATAATTAATGTACTTGTTAAGCAAAATTCGCAATATCTTAGTTTTCTTAGGAAAAAAAATAAAAGATATCTGGAAAAAAGATCTGCAGACTATGTCTTACATTTTATTCCGTTATTTACACTAAAAGAACAATTAAACGTACACTATCGCCCGTGCCTGGTGCACGAGCACCGGGAGCATCCCAATAACTGCCTTAATCGACTGAGATTAAGGCAGTGTCATTTTCATTCCTTTAGAACAAGGAATCCCATTCTTAAACTGTATAATATGAGCTGCGCAATAATTTTTTGCTGATCTTCAATAAAGAAATTCTGGAGGGCTTGTGCAAGGATTAGGATGAGTTAGCCTAGTTTTTATATCCGTTTCTGGTTACTCAAGGGTGACACTGGCGGGCAACACGAGAATAAATATTTGTATAAATTCCAATTTCGATCCGATCTACTTGGGGATAGTTTACAAATGTTCGCCATGAAATTTACGTTTTCTCTAATAGCCGAAGAGCTTATTTGAGAAAAACAGTATGGCATTGAATCAGCGTGGTAAAACAATTGTATTATTGACACGACGAGTATAATCGACGTAGGTTTTTATATATGTTGCCGGTCGAACATATCCTTATGTGACGTTTTATACTTATGTTCTCTAGAACATTCTATTGCGAACACATTGGTTCAAAAATGAAATACGTACATCGAAAACTAATGTCAGAACAGTGACAAGAGTATACACTTTTTAAATATGGCCGCTCGATCGCCGATACACTAATTTCATTTGGGGAAATTTATTTTTTCATACGCCGTTTCGCGACAATTATTTATAACTGATATAAATGTTGCAAAAGAAGTTTAGGATTAAGTAACATATTACACATTAAAAAAAATGAATACATTAATACCTAAACAGTTTGTAAATACAGTGATACATTGTGCCAAACATTACACAATATTATTTACTAAGAAGTGTATGACAACTCAAAACGGCATGATTTCAACAGGATTTTTTTATAATTGTCAAAAAAACTCTGATTTTAATTATCAAGTATTTGTCACAATGAATTTTATATAATTATGAGGCAGTGGAACGACCAAATTGTTCTGTATTATAAATGCATAATGCTAAATTTCTATATACATAACAGTAAAATAATGACCACCTACATTTAAGGATAACTAGGAATAGTAACTGGAAACTATATATGAACGAAAATTCAATACCAAATTTCTTAGATGTTTTTCTTAATATAAAGATCAACAGTAACGAATCTTATTCATTATGGACAAATTAACAAAAAAAACATAATTTTCATTGAGGACCATGTATTAGAGCATACTTAGTCACTTACATATTAAAAGTATTGTCCTTTTTTGAAACATTGGGGTTGTAAACAAACAGAACGGCCTACCCGAAAAGTCGTAACATAAGAAGTTGTATATGTTTGCTAATTTATTATTTGATAAATGATTATTAATAATTTACGACGACTATAAAGGTTTCCCATTAGTTAAATTACTGTAGTGTGACTAAATGCTACTACAAAACATATATAAATCCTGGGAAAGTCACAATGACCAGCGACATTAAAGCATAAAAGACTAAATAGTAACAGGAAACTGTCGGCGAACGAAAAATTAATTTCCAAATTTATTAGATGTTTTCCTAAATATAACGATCGATGGGCTGGAATTTTCTGAATTATGGCCTAATTAAGGCAAAAATATATGTATTTTTACTTGAAGAACATATATCAGAGCATAGTCAGTGAGTTATAGAATAATAAGAGTGTGGTATTTCATTGTATAACAAGAGATAGTCCATGGAAGCGAAAATAGACGTAGTTTAAGACAAAATAACGTCCAAAAACAGCCGTAGAGTCAACGGCAACTGTTGACGTTCTTTTTAAGAGGACAGGTTGAACATACCACATAGTTTACACCTCATGTCATTATCATGAACACCTATCCATATTCCCAGTAATATTTGTACCCAAGCCTGAGCCGCATGTACACAGAGTCACTCCAAGCATTTCTTCTTTTACCATAAGTGAAATGGGGTTTTGACTCACATACATTTAGTGTTGCATGGTTTGACTACTCTCATACATTATCTCTCTCCTCTCCACTCCCGCCTGTGCCTGAATATTTCTGATTTTGCTTCTTATTTGTCTCATTGTGAATTCACATTCAATGTCAACTTGTGGTTTTGATGTGGCACGTTTGGCCAAGTCATCCGCCACCTCGTTGAGCACTATTCCAACATGAGATGGAATCCACATGAATTTCACACTATAACCTTTCAGCTGTATCTCAGTTATTCTTCTCTTACAGTCCTCAACTATAGACATGAAGACTGGGTTTCGACTGTTTAAGGACTCCAGTGCTCCTCAGCTAACGACAAATACAAAAACATTTTTGTCGTCATGACGTACTTCCTCCAAACACGCCAGAATGGCCTGCAGTTCAGCTTGTGTGGATGATATATAATTACTAAGCCGGAGTTCAATTATCCTGTCCACAGTCCCAAACTCCGTATATTCCCTTATTAGGACACCACACCCTGCCCTGCCATCCTCCGCCACCGACCCGTCGCAATATACATGTAAACTGTTGCCTCTTGGTAACCGAGATATCATGCTTCCATACAAACACCGTAATTGTCCCGGTCCATGATGAATCTTTTTCACCTTGAGGGGTACAATTTCGACGTCTATTTTCTGTACTTTACAGGGAGCAGACATATTACACTGTCGAGAGGGTTTACAGCAGTCAAGTAACGTCGTATTCCCTGAGGTCATGAGCTAATCCCCTCGGTGTAGCGTGTCTCCCTCAGTTTCCTGGAAGTGTGTACGTCACTCAAGCAGGTCTGAACGCTCTCAAACAGCTTATCCCCCCCTTTTCTCCGCATGAACCGAATAGATACTCTAGTGTTAATGTCACGGACTCTATCACACACACTCTGTAAATTTAATTCCATTCTTATTATTTCAATCATTGCATTTCTTTGACATCCAAGAATAATCCTCATAGCCTCGTTCTGTATCAGCTCTATTTTTTTTAATTCTGCCTTGGCCTGTGTAAGACAATACGGGTGCTGCGTAGTCTATCAGGGACCGAACAGTACTTATGTATAACATCCGCAAGATAGGTACCCCAACACCTTTACCAGAAAAAGCCAGTGCTTTCAGAGGATGCAGACGGGCTTTACATAAGGTGCTGATATGATTTATTTCAGCATTTTACTCTCACATGTGTATCCAACATACATGCCCAGATACTTGTACTTCTGAACACGGCTCAGTTCCACACCATTTAGAGTAAGTGTTATATTTCTTCGTTTCCTATACTCGTATTTGGTTTTATCTGCATTTATAACTAAGCCTAACTTGTGACAGGTTGTACCAAGTATGTTAAGAGCAGTTGGAATTTTGTTGCCAGAAGTGCCTTGTATAAGAATGTCATCAGCATATATGATCGTCGTGACCCCTGGAGGATACATCTCTGATGCTAATCTGTTCATTACTACATTGAATAAGGTGGGACTTAATACTCCCCCTTGGGGGGTACTAACTGAACATCCGTTCCTTAGACATGTATTCCTGGTAATACACCTGACCTTTTCTGCCTTGTAGATAATCCCTTATCCAGTGTAGCAATCTCCCTGTTATTCCAGATTGGCTAATTTCGTATAAGATTACTTCCCCATTGGCTTTATCAAATGCTCCTTGTAGATCAACAAAAACTCTACAATTGTCATCCACATTAGACAAACACTTTAAGAGACAATCCGCAGTACTTTTGCCTTTGATAAAACCAAAGAGATTACTGGACATGTTATCACCTACAAGGTTGAGTAGCCTATTTAACAAAATTCTTTCCATCATTTTACAAAAGCAGGATATTAAGGAGACAGGTCTGTAGCCTCCGTTTGACTTAGGGATAGGAATGATGACAGCCTCTTTCTATTTTCTTGGTAACTTTCCCTCTCTATAACTCATATTAAACAAATCAAGTAAGGGACTAGGTTTCATACCGGCTAAATAATTAAGAATGTCATACGTTACTCCATCTTTTCCCGGAGCAGTAGAGCTGCCACTTTTTCTAGCATCCAGTAGCTCATCGTGAGTTATCTCAGTGCATGTTATAGATCTTGTATTTAAGGCACATAAAGTTACTCCATTTCTAATATTTTCCCATGACTCAATGGTGACTCTCGTGTCTGCAGGTAAGGACTCCATACCAGCAGCACTTGCCCATTTATCTACTAACTCATTAGCAACTTTCCCTGGGTCTGAGTGAGCAATGAATTTGGTCTTACAACCCCTGATTTTGTTTACTGCTCTCCATATGTCTTTAAGGTTCTTAGTATTACCAATGGACTGAGCAAAGTCTTGCCAGTATCTGTCCCGCAAGTTTCCTAGAGGTTTATATATGTGTGTCACCGGTGGGTAGGTGTGGTGGAGGTGTGCATGGTTCCAGGGTTGGGACTGTGAGCCATAGGGTATCCGGGACCTAGATTCAGGAAGCTCCATGTATTTCTTCGTAAGTAGGTTTGCTACGAAGGTTCCTAAGTGTGCCCTAAGAAGATGCTTAGGTGCAATTAAAATACGTCCACTTAGGAAGAAATTTGTTTGGTTCACCTGCGTGCCGATAGAGGTCACTACTGTGTTTCATTTGTCCAATCAGAGAGCAGCAACATTCTTCATATTGAAGATTTAGTGCTGGCTTATCGGAGCTCTACTGCTTCCTATTTACGTCGATTTTTCTTATAAAATTAGTATATTTCGAAGTAAAACTGTTTTTTTCAACTTCTACAGCCAACACGGACATTGTAGTAAACAAATATGTTACATTTGTTGTTTACCTACGTAATTGTAAGAGATACTGTGTAGCTGTCCTTGTTGCTCGGAAGATGCGCTGACAATTATTGTATATATTTACTGAATTTACCCAAGTGCCACTAACTATCTAGTGGCCTCGAAGAGGACAGAAAGCCGGCGGCTTGTAAAGGGCCCACCAATTGTCTTAATGATATTTTTAGCTGGAATTGGGCATTTACGGCTTCAGCGGGTAGGCGGTTCTATGGGTTTATAGCCCTCTTGGTGGAAAAAAAAAAATCTGTTTTCAGTCCTACTTGAGAGAACATACTCTCCAACACTATATCTGTGATTGCCCTGTTATCAGTGACTTCATACCAAATGGTATGAGGTATTTTGAGCTCTGTAATTACTTCATACACTCAGGAATATTGGAAGATATTCTTGTGCTGCACCCAGATTTGCCAGTGGAGGCTAATAGATCAGCATTAAGTATTTTGTTCTCTCCTGATTACATGTATAACTGGCCATCCTGTGAGGTGAGGATGTTGGATGAGCTTGTAGCTGGTTTTTGATCTACACTGTGTGGTCCTTTATACAGAGTAGGGAAGCAGCCATTGCTGTGTATACCTAAACATGTTAAAAAATACATTGCTTGAGAGGAGTCTTGTAGAAACTGGTAAGAGTAATTATAATATAATGTTTCCATGATTCAGTGCTTACCTCTTGTGAAAATCGCAAAGAATTGTTTAGTCAGAGTTGATTTGTTTTTTGTATTGAGGCTGGTATTTTCTAAATTGATTCCATGTATGTCTAAACCATCCTGTGAGATGGGAGTATTAGATAAACTTATAGCTAGGTTTTTTATCTACACTGTGTAATATTCTATATAGAATAGGGTAGCAGCACATTGCTGTGTATACCTAATCTTCTTATAAAAAAAAATCAGTAATAAGACTTTAAATTATAGTTTGTATTATTACAAATACAGTACTGTACTGTATTATCCTTATTAAATCATGTTGACCATGGATCATTAAGATCTTCATGTTGATATGTAATAGTCATATTTCTATTGAACTGCTAATCTATGCTAATCATTCATTAAATTGTGCATTATGTCTCAATTTTTCACTTCCTTGGATATATTGTACAGTACAAAAGATAGGATATAAAAATAAACCAGTAATATTTCTTTCATTATATTTTTATTTAAATAACTGCATCAATATTTTTACAGTTGACAGGGATTTGTTTTAGCATACAGGTGCATTATTTGTTAAAAAAAAAATTGGTTTATTGGTACACACCATGGTGCTACATAGCCTTCCAGCTTGGTGCCTTCTTTTAATACTTACTGATTAAAAAATAAATAATAAATACATTTTATTCAGGAAAAGTACATACAGTTGATTTACAAACATAATGTTGGATTTATAGACAGAGCTAGTACATACAATTCCTAAAGCCACTAATACTCATAGCATTTCGGGCAAGGTGTGGGGGAGAAAACACTTAGACTAAAACTTAATAGTAATCGGTATTAGGTATAAACTGTGTTGAAAGAAGGAATAAAAAATACAAAAAGGGGGGTTAACATAGCATAAATCAGCAATTGCACATGTTAGTGAACAGCGTTGTTTAAAAAATAGCAAGGCATGGGTTGACATTTAGGGGGTAAGTTAGGTTACATGGAGTTAATTAGGCAGTACTTGGTTAAACTCTTAAACTGGTTGAGAGAGGTACAGCCTTTGACATGATTCGGGAGGTCATTCCATATTCTGGGTCCCTTGATTTGTAGAGCACTTCTAGTTTGGTTACACACAGCCAAATTGTGTAACAGGAAGAGGTCTTGGACACAAATTTGTTCCATGCTAAATGTAGAGGAATCAGCTGAGTATTCCTCAAATAAAATAAGTTGCCTCAGCTTATAAGGTAAATAAAATAAGCGTTTCTCAAATAAGTAGCTGCCTCACCTCACTGCCTTACTGCTACATAGCCTTCCCGGCATGGTGCCTTCTTTTGATAATTACTTGTTCCACACCCAAGTTGTATAGCAGGAAGAGGTCTTGGACCCCCACTTCCCTCTCTCTTTTTTAATAGTCTATATAGTCATAATTATAGCTTTAAGAATTCAATGAATAAAGTTTTTGACATTTTTACCCTTCTCCTTACCTAACATCATTTGTGCAGCATATTTTTATTTTGTCTCACCCAGATTTAATTTCAAAATAAAACCAAACTAAATAAATTAGAAATGGGTATGTATAGCTAAGGTACACTCTTACTACTAGGTGAACAGGGGCATTTGGTAATAGTAAATGATCCCATCAGGCAGGGCTCATCACCTTCTCTCATATTTGATGTTCACCAGTGTTTATTTACTTAATAACTACGGGTATAATATCTTGCTATTATAAAACTAATTCTACTATCATAAAAGACATATTTACTTTTAAGTTTCAAGCAGAAAATGCATATATAACTAACACGAAGGACTCCTCTTCACTAGATTCAATTTTTATAATCTTTTGTTCATGTTCCAAAATCTTAAAATCGATCCCAGTGTTATGTAGTAGAGAAAAATTGAGTTATATCCAGTTTACGTAAAGCTATGAGTGGTCGAAACCATACTTAAATCCCGGATAAACTTACGAAGGTTTTTCCATTTAGTGTAGCTACCTGAATACCGACGTAGCCCCCACGAAGGCGCTAAGAAGGAAAACATTCGTAGCTAAGAAGAAAAACCTTCGTAAGTACCTTCCTGAATCTGGCCCCAGAGCCCGCTTGGGAGCTTTATTAACTAAGTTACAAACTACAGAATGACCTTGAGTTGTAAGGAGTACAAATTATGTCATATATTATCGTGTGCCTTATATATATAAATATATATATATATTGTGACGGTAACGCGTTGGTGTTCGGCTGTTTAAGGCTAGGGGTATGGCCTCGTCACATAGTTATAAAAAAAATAGAAAAAACTGGAACTTCGTCTGTGGTAAGGTAAGGAGAAGACACACAAAACACAAGTAAACTTTAACAATGAAATTTTAATTACGTTAATTAAATCAAAACATGAATAAAATGCACAAACAAGTTCTTATAATAAAATCAATCAAAATAATAAGAATAATTAGATGACACAATGAAAAGTTACGTTAAGATAAAATAACAGGAAGTGCAACACAAAATAATGGGAAGGTGCTGGAATATTGGCTTTAAGCTACCACCTCTCTCAGTACACGCTAACGTCTAGCCGGGAGGAGTGGTAACCACGAAAGCACTGAACATTCTGAGGTAGGAGGGTGGGGCGACCCCAGACATCAAGTAGTATGGGGGGCGAGTGCAGGTGCAGCCAGACCGGCGACCAATCAGCGGAGCCGGTAGCGATCAACATGTAGTTTGGTGGTTTGAGTCCGAACAGGTGGCTGGCTGCATATGCTTTGCTCACCCTGGCAAGCCTTGCTGGTGTTGTTGTTGTTGGACATGTCTTCCATAGTCGTTTTATATAATTTCAACGACGTGTTTGTGGAGGGAAGAGCAGGCTCAATCTCTTGAAGGAGATTATTGTCACAATATATATATATATATATATATATATATATATATATATATATATATATATATATATTATTAAATATGACCGAAAAAGTAAGATTAATAATTCTAACACGAATTTTCTCAATCTTTCGTACATTACGCTTCACTGTTGGAGGTAAATCAAAAATTAATTCTCCAAAATTCATTTTTATTTCTAGTCTGACGCGACACGGGCGCGTTTCGTAAAACTTATTACATTTTCAAAGACTTTAGTTCACAAATACACAACTGAATAGAACTTACGTATCTCCGATTTTATATCTACAATTGAGTGAGGTGGGAGGGGTGATGTGGCATTAACACAAGACAGAACAAGAGGGGATATTAATAGGGTATTAAAAGTATCAACACAAGACAGAACACAAACAATGGGTATTGAATAGAAGTGTTTGTAGAAAGCCTATTGGTCCATATTTCTTGATGCTTCTATATTGGAGCGGAGTCTTGAGGTGGGTAGAATATAGTTGTGCAATAATTGGCTGTTGATTGCTGGTGTTGACTTCTTGATGTGTAGTGCCTCGCAAACGTCAAGCCGCCTGCTATCGCTGTATCTATCGATGATTTCTGTGTTGTTTACTAGGATTTCTCTGGCGATGGTTTGGTTGTGGGAAGAGATTATATGTTCCTTAATGGAGCCCTGTTGCTTATGCATCGTTAAACGCCTAGAAAGAGATGTTGTTGTCTTGCCTATATACTGGGTTTTTTGGAGCTTACAGTCCCCAAGTGGGCATTTGAAGGCATAGACAACGTTAGTCTCTTTTAAAGCGTTCTGTTTTGTGTCTGGAGAGTTTCTCATGAGTAGGCTGGCCGTTTTTCTGGTTTTATAGTAAATCGTCAGTTGTATCCTCTGATTTTTGTCTGTAGGGATAACGTTTCTATTAACAATATCTTTCAGGACCCTTTCCTCCGTTTTATGAGCTGTGGAAAAGAAGTTCCTGTAAAATAGTCTAATAGGTGGTATAGGTGTTGTGTTAGTTGTCTCTTCAGAGGTTGCATGGCTTTTCACTTTCCTTCTTATGATGTCTTCGACGAAACCATTGGAGAAGCCGTTATTGACTAGGACCTGCCTTACCCTACAGAGTTCTTCGTCGACTTGCTTCCATTCTGAGCTGTGGCTGAGAGCACGGTCGACATATGCGTTAACAACACTCCTCTTGTACCTGTCAGGGCAGTCGCTATTGGCATTTAGGCACATTCCTATGTTTGTTTCCTTAGTGTAGACTTAGTCGACATGAACTTGAAACCGGCCATATACTGCAGGTATGTTGACGACATTTTTACACAGCTACCTGATGTCAGACATCTGCAGGAGCTGAAGGAGGCATTTGAGCAGAGTTCCGTGCTGCGTTTCACTTACGTGATGGAAAAGGATGGGAAGCTGCCCTTTCTAGATGTAACAGTCATGGAAGAGGGCGGAGGTTTCCACACTGCAGTCTACACTAAGGAAACAAACATAGGAATGTGCCTAAATGCCAATAGCGACTGCCCTGACAGGTACAAGAGGAGTGTTGTTAACGCATATGTCGACCGTGCTCTCAGCCACAGCTCAGAATGGAAGCAAGTCGACGAAGAACTCTGTAGGGTAAGGCAGGTCCTAGTCAATAACGGCTTCTCCAATGGTTTCGTCGAAGACATCATAAGAAGGAAAGTGAAAAGCCATGCAACCTCTGAAGAGACAACTAACACAACACCTATACCCCCTATTAGACTATTTTACAGGAACTTCTTTTCCACAGCTCATAAAACGGAGGAAAGGGTCCTGAAAGATATTGTTAATAGAAACGTTATCCCTACAGAAAAAAATCAGAGGATACAACTGACGATTTACTATAAAACCAGAAAAACGGCCAGCCTACTCATGAGAAACTCTCCAGACACAAAACAGAACGCTTTAAAAGAGACTAACGTTGTCTATGCCTTCAAATGCCCACTTGGGGACTGTAAGCTCCAAAAAACCCAGTATATAGGCAAGACAACAACATCTCTTTCTAGGCGTTTAACGATGCATAAGCAACAGGGCTCCATTAAGGAACATATAATCTCTTCCCACAACCAAACCATCGCCAGAGAAATCCTAGTAAACAACACAGAAATCATCGATAGATACAGCGATAGCAGGCGGCTTGACGTTTGCGAGGCACTACACATCAAGAAGTCAACACCAGCAATCAACAGCCAATTTTTGCACAACTATATTCTACCCACCTCAAGACTCCGCTCCAATATAGAAGCATCAAGAAATATGGACCAATAGGCTTTATACAAACACTTCTATTCAATACCCATTGTTTGTGTTCTGTCTTGTGTTGATACTTTTAATACCCTATTAATATCCCCTCTTGTTCTGTCTTGTGTTAATGCCAC